>NC_068938.1:177928400-178295676 GCF_016801865.2 Culex pipiens pallens | reverse complement strand
GTAATTTACATGTAAACTTTGAACCGCTGGGGACAGGCCAATTCTCAACCAAATGGGCTGATATTTGGCATGAGAGTCCCTATGGGTATCCTCTACTAGGGGAACCTCGGTTTGCCTGATTCTGAGAACTTTTTTGTTTGGCTGAAACACCCTAGTATGTATGGATTTGAGATTTGTCTGATCACGCCTTCTGTCGTATGGGGAACTAAATGTTGGCCCCGGTCAAACCTAGAGGTTAGGTCGTTAGCTCAGTCTAGGTGTAGGAGTCGTCTCCCTGGGTCCTGTCTCGGTGGAGTCACCGGTAGGCATTTGGACTAACAATCCAAATGTCGTCAGTTCAAATACAATATTAGTGGAAAGAAATTTTGTTTGCCATTTTGCAATGGTTTGAAGTTTTTTGAAATTGACAATATTAATTGTTTTAAAAACTGCTTTAAATGGAAATTTGCCAAAACATTTAAAAAAAACTCCAATTTCCATTTTGCTGTAAACTATGACAACAAAATACACTATTTTTTTCTGATTTTACTATAAGTGAATCTGTTGTTTTGAATGAACTTCGTTTTGGATGAACTTCGTTTTGTGTTTCTAAAATCTCAGTAAAATAAGAATTTCTGAATCATAAATTCAGTTGATACAACACACAAAATTGCATCAATTTGTAACTATGATTATTTTGTGTCAAGGGGTTATATTTTGTATTTTGAACTTCTCTTACTTTTTCAGTAATTTTCCTGTACAAATTTATTGTTAAATAACAAAATGAGAGTATCTTGAAATTTCCATGATAATCAAATGTTTTGTAATTGGCATGCCTCGATTTTTTTACGGTGAAAAATCAAAAGTCCTGATTATTATTATCACTTTGTTAATTATTCATGTTAAAGCCAACAAACTTGCCTTCAATACCTCATTGATTTATATGGAATGGACTGAAACCACAAAAATGATCTAATGATTTATTTCGGTAAGTTGATTTATTTTTTATTTAGAATATTTGAATGACAAAGTATTTAAAAATGCATTTTACACCTGCCCAGTTGTTTTGCAATCATTAGTTTCCAAAATATAAAGTAGTATAGACGACATTTTTTTTTTTGCAAAAAAAAAGTTTTTGCGGTGCTGTGCATTGCAATTTCATCGCGTCAGTATAGTGTGAGCAGCAGTACCAGGATGAAAATTTTATTGTCGTGTTCGTTTTGTAATGTATGTGTGTTAAAATCGAACTTGGTTCTTTGTTGTGATGGAATTGTTTTTGGTGGTGGTGGTGATGGTGTTAAATAATAAGAACATTCAATTTACTAACATTGAGTCCAAAACCTCCCTACAAACATCTATACCACTAGGTGACGTAGAGATCTCTGCGCATTCTAGTAGATGTTTACTAACATGCCTTCCAATCCCCGAGGTTAGCAAGGTACCGGCCAGGAGCCCCTTATCTTACTAGATAGTATTACACGCTCATCTACAGATGAAAACATGGTATCTCCCGTGTTGGAATATTGTAACCGGATGAGAGTCTAGTGCTATTATACGTTTAATTACAGTTAAACAGCAAGATAAGCGTTGTGCAGCCATCCGGAATTGTGCGACCTTAATTGCTAATGCTAATGCTAATGCTAATGCTGTGCATTGGAATTTCATAAAAATTCAAAATACATTTAATCCAGCCCAAACATGCCCAAACAAACATGGTGAAGCCATTGATAATTTTCGAAGAAAATTGATCATCACTGTAAAATATTCTGTATTAAATTCAATTTAACGAATTTCAGCACCAAAAGGAATCAGCATGTGCTGGTTGTTGCCTTCTTGAAGCCACTGAAAGAATTTTTGATTTAAATCAAATGTGCTTCAAAATTTATATAGTTTTGTGGCACAGTCATTGACGTCCTAGTTGGCAATCATTGATTAATGACGATTTCCATAACTTTACAAGGAATGGGATACCAAAAGGAATCAGCATGTGTAGGGCACTATTCTAAACAACTTGTTGAAGGAATTTTGTCAAAATATTGAAAGCGATGCAAAATTTATATCTTTGAACGAAAAATCATGACAATGATGGAAGTCTTCACGTTATAAATGCAGGAAAATGCGTTTTAGATTGTTTCAAGTTAATTTGACATCTATTTTCATTAAAATTTTGAAGATTTTTGAAAAAATATTTTTTTTGCCCCCTGATTTTTTGGATCAATTTTGAAGGGGTGGGGGGAAGGGGGTGACCTACCCGAGCATGGGTAAATAACAAGGGAATTGCGTAATAATACCTTTCTCGGGTATCAATGCCAAATTTTGGTATTCCTGGGCCCTTTAAAATTTGTCTTGAGGATTATGCAAGAGCAAAATGTGGTATCATACCAATTTAAGGTATTGTTTTGATATTGCAAAATTGCAGAATTTGTCAATGGTCGAACACCACATTTTGGTATTCTTTTGGTATTACTGTATTTTATCAAATTCCTCTGAAACTATGGGAAAATTTTGACCAATTTTGACAAAATAATTAATTTTGCGTAAAATGATGTCTCAAAGCAAATGCTTTAATTGAAAACCGGAAATTTCAAACTTGATTTTAAACATTTTTGATATACCCCCTACAGAAATGACTTGAAATTGTGGAAAATTTTCTAAGTCAGGATGGCATGTTTTGGTATTATTTTGGTATTTAAGTGTTTTATCAAATTCCTCTGAAACTATGGGAAAATTTTGACCAATTTTGACAAAATAATTAATTTTGCGCTAAAATGATGTCTCAAAGCGAATGCTTTCATTGAAAACCGGAAATTTCAAACTTGATTTTAAACATTTTTGATATACCCCCTACAGAAATGACTTAAAATTGTGGAAAATTTTCTAAGTCAGGATGGCACATTTTGGTATTTTTTTGGTATTTAAGTGTTTTATCACATTCCTCTGCAACTTGGGATTTTTTTTATAAATTTTGATGAGATAATTAATTTTGCGCTATAATGACTTGAAACCCAAAAATGTTAAAGCTTTTTTTTAACATTTTTTGATATACCCATTACGATTTTTTTTTAATTGTTGAAATGTCTAACCAAATACTTTGAAAAAGGAGTCAATCGAAAGATTATTGAATTTTGGTGAATTTCAATCCAGTTTCATTTTAATAACACTTATTTTTCAATCTTGTTATTTTTCAGAAGTTTCAAGAACTTCAAGCACAGGCCGTTCATCAATGACAAATGCATTCGGTGTGGTGAAGAATATCTCTAAGAACAACATGGAATCATCAGGTGAGTAGATTTGGCTGTTGCATATGGATCATTTCCGTTTTTTCACTAACTGCAACTGCTGCACTAAAAATGGTATGAAAATACCAAATTTTGGTATTGCCTACTTGTGCAAATATCAGCGACCAAAATGTGCTCTTGGTTGCCCAGTAATAGATGGTAAAATACCATGAAATCATACCAAAATCATGTATGTAGAAGACCACAGGATTACCAAAAAATGATTTTCCAAGGGTGCGGGAATACCTAAAATTAAAACCATGGCAAGATTTGTTATCCGAGCATTCGTTGGTGAAGGTTGTCTGAATCAACATGACTCGTCGCGTCCCGGCGCAAAACGCCGGCAATATTGCCCTACCTGCGGCTCAAGCAGGCAAAAAAGTGGGAATTTCCAAAAGGAAGGTTGAGGCCTCAACTGATGGCCAAAAACCGGGAATTTCCAAAAGGAAGGTGCTTTTGGAAGTGACATCGAACAGCAAAAAGACGAAAAAGAGCGACGGTACTGTACCGATGGATGAGGAGGAGGAGAACTCTTCGTCGCACGAGGAGCAGCTATTGAAGAACAACAAGTTTGCTGGACTGCCTGGCGAGGACCAGGTAGCGGAAGCAAAGGAGAATGAAGTGAAACAGCGAAAGGAGAAACTGCCTCCTTTTTATGTGCGGCAATCAGCAGCAACGATCGACTTTCGAGCGGGGCTGGTTGAACTCATCAAGTCTGGGAAAGTCCAAGGCAACATTCGTCTGTGTCAGGACGGTTTTAAGGTGCTGGTGCAATCCAGGCAGCACTATCAACTGGTCAAGGATTACTTGACCGAAAACGAGGCGGAGTACTTTACACATGATGTCGTCATGGATAAGCCGTACAAAATCGTCGTCAGAGGTCTGTACGACATGCCAGTGGAGGAATTAGCTGCCGAGCTAAAAGTTTTGAAACTGGATGTGTTGGCCGTGCACAAAATGAGCCGACGCAACAAAGACATCAAGTACCGTGACCAGCTCTACCTGTTGCATTTGGCTAAGGGATCGACGACGCTTCCTGAGTTGAAGGCAATTCGAGCGGTTTTCAACATTATCGTGTCGTGGGAGCGATACCGACCAGTGCATCGTGACGTCACACAATGCTTCAACTGCCTGGGTTTCGGGCACGGAGGTAAGAACTGCCACCTAAAGCGTCGTTGCGCCAAATGTGGTACCGATGCGCACATCACATCCCAGTGCATCCAAGATTCGCTGGTGAAGTGCCTCAACTGCAACGGTGAGCATTCGTCAACCGACCGAAAGTGCCCCAAGAGAGCTGAGTTCGTGAAAATTCGGCAGCAAGCATCGACGAAGAATCAGCCTCAGCGTCGTAGAACTCCTCCAGCCCTGGTGGAGCAACATTTTCTTCAACCGCGACGCCAGGTCCCGAACTTGGCACCGTTGCCGTTGGATCCCAGGAAGAGAGCTGAGATGAATCATCCACGGCCGGGTTCCAGCCAGGAGCCGAGACCGCCACCACCGGGCTTCAGCCAGGAGCCAAGACCAACCCAAGAACCAGCAGTTGAGGAAAATGGTAATGATCTTTACACCTCAACCGAACTCCTCAATATTTTCAAACAGATGTCCGCTGCACTGCGTGGATGCAAAACCAAGACCCAGCAGATTGAAGTGCTGACCTCGTTCGTCATTCAGTATGGATCGTAGGTCCCTCAAGCTGCTGAATTGGAACGCTTGCTCCATTAGGAGGAAGAACTTAGAGCTGGTGGATTTTCTTCGCGAGAAGGAGATCGACGTAGCTGTCATCACGGAAACTCATCTGAAGCCCGGTGAAAAAGCTTATCTGCAAAACTACAAGATCGCGACGCAGCTCGATAGGACCACCTCTGGAGGAGGAGGTGTGCTTGTCGCTGTTCATCGTGATCTCAAGCCACGCCGGCTGCCACACTTTAAGCTGGACATCATCGAGGCCGTTGGGGTGGAAATTCCCACTTCTGTTGGCCCATTACTCTTCATTGCTGCATACTGCCCACGTCAGGTGAATTCCAGAGATGGTTCAGCAGCAAAACTGAAGGGCGATATCCAGAAGCTGACACGGCGTAGCGCAAAGTACATCATCGCTGGTGACCTCAACGCGAAGCATGAAGTTTGGGGCAACAGCAGGAGGAATCGGAACGGAGTGATTCTGCACAACGATCTGCAAAACGGATACTACAACGTTGTGAGTCCGGATCGTCCAACGAGGGTGGCTCGGTCTGGGAATCACTCAATTATCGACTTCTTCATTACCAATATGGCTGAGAACGTGGCTCATCCTGAGGTGTTTGAAGAGTTGAGTTCTGATCACTATCCGGTGGTTGTGGAGGTTGGAGCTTCCGTTACTCCGCAGCGGCAACCAACCCGGAAAGATTACCACAACGTTGACTGGCAGCAGTTTCAGCAAGTGGTCGACAGCAACATCGACTATGATCAACACCCTGAAACTTCTGCTGATATTGATCGTTCGCTGGAGGTGATCCAGCAAGCTATCAACCAAGCAGAGGCTGCCAACGTTCGGGAGGTTCCTGTTAATTTTAAGGTAACTGATATTGACGTAGATACTAAACACTTGATTAGACTTAGGAATGTTTATAGGAGACAATATCAACGGACTGGGGACTATGACAAAAAGATTTCAGTGAACAATTTGAACAAAATCATACAAGACCGACTTGACAATATCAGAAATCAAGAATTTTCAAAACATGTAAGCCAGCTTGGGAATTATTCAAAACCATTTTGGAAACTTTCAAAAGTTCTTAAAAACAAACCAAAGCCTATTCCTCCTCTTATTGTTGAGGAGTCTCCTTTGATTACATCCGAGGAAAAGGCAAATGCACTTGGGCTTCATTTTGTTAGTTCACATAATCTTGGCGCTTCCATGACCAGCCGTAAAGAAACATCAGTTGCCAATAGTATTTCAACAATTAATAACTCTACCTTTGAATTTCCTGCAGATTCCCATGTTTCTGGTGAGGAAGTCAAAGTTGCAGTTAAACAAATGAAAAATATGAAAGCTCCAGGCTTTGATAACATTTTTAATCTAGTGTTGAAAAAACAGAGTGATCAGTTCTTTCAACATCTAGCCAATATTTTCAATAAATGTTTGCAACTTGGTTACTTCCCTACCAATTGGAAACTGGGCAAAGTCATACCAATTTTGAAGCCTCAAAAAGATCCAACATCGCCAACAAGTTATCGTCCCATTAGTCTTTTGAGTAGTCTGTCCAAACTCTTTGAGAAGGTCATCTATTCAAGGCTTTTGGATTTTACCAACGATAATAATATAATTTTGAACGAGCAGTTTGGCTTCCGAAAGGGACATAATACTGCTCATCAGCTTACGAGAGTAACTAAAATCATCAAGCAGAACAAGCTTGAGTCTAAATCAACTGCTATGGCTTTGTTGGATGTTGAGAAGGCTTTTGACAATGTTTGGCATGATGGTTTGATACATGAACTGTATTCATACGGTTTTCCAATGTATCTTATCAAAATTATCCAGCACTATCTTTCGGAGAGATCGTTCAGGGTTTTTCTGAATGGGATTGCTTCTGGATTATTCAACATTGATGCTGGGGTTCCCCAAGGAAGTATTCTTGGCCCACTTCTGTACAATATTTTTACATCTGATTTGCCTACTCTTCCTGGTAATGGTGTGTTGTCACTTTTTGCTGATGACACTGCCGTTATTTATAAGGGTAAAATAACCAGATATTTAGTTGGCCGCCTTCAGAAGGGTCTTGACGTTCTTTCCGAATACTTTGGCGACTGGAAAATTCGCATTAATGCAGCCAAAACTCAAACCATCATTTTTCCACTTTCTAAATCGGCCAGATTTGCCCCAAAGGATGATGATTTGATTAAAATGAATGATGTTTCGATACCCTGGTCAAAGGAAGTTGTCTATTTAGGTCTCATACTTGACTCGAAACTATTGTTTCGGCAGCATGTAGATAAAATATTGAACAAGTGCAGCATTCTCATCAGGTGTTTGTATCCTTTAATTAACAGAAAATCAAAGCTATCTTTGAAAAATAAGCTAGCAGTTTACAAACAAATAATTTACCCCGTTATTGAGTATGCAGTACCTGTTTGGGAGTGTTGCGCTAGAACTCATAAATTGAAGCTCCAGCGTGTCCAAAACAAGGTACTCAAAATGGTTTTGAATGTTCCTGGCTGGACAAGATCAAGTGAGGTTCATGAATTAGCAGAAGTAAAAATGTTGGATCAGAAGATTCAAGAAAAATGTTTGAAATTCAGGGAAAAATGTGCTATTTCTGAATACCCCTTGATTCAAGGATTGGTTTAGTTTATTGTAAGTTTAAGTTAGTTTTAGGTTAGGTTATGTTTTCTTATTTTTTTTTCTTCCTCATTGTACCTAGTGTTACAAAAATGATAAATCACATACTTTTAAAAATAAGAAAATGAACAGTGTTTAAATCACGAAAAGCAAACTAAAGCTGAAGAGCCACAGCTGACCACTTATTATGTAAACCAAATGTAATTATTATAAGAAAGATTCAATAAAGTATATTTAATTCAAAAAAAAAAAAAAACCATGGCAATACCAAGTTTTGGTATACAAGCAATGTTCAAAAATCCAGAAGACGTCAACTTGGTATTGAAATGGTTTTATTTTGAGATATTATTTTACCCTTGGAATAACCTGGTTTGGTATTGTTGTGCCCTTCCACATACAAGACTTTGGTATGATTTCATGGTATTTTACCATCTATTACTGGGCAACCAAGGGCACATTTTGGTCGCTGTTATTTGCTCAAGTAATACCAAAATTTGGTATTCCCGTGTTATTTACCCCTGCTCGGGTAAACTTTGAAAAATATTTGCAACGGCCTTATTGAGAAAAAAAATGCAACAACGCAAAACATAGTTCTTAAGGTCCAATTAATTTTTGAGATTCAATGCCCCAAACTTTTTCCTCGTCAAGGATGCCAGATGCACAGATTTGTCTGTATTTCACAGACATTTGAGCTTGTGCCAGGCACTGTTTGTAACGAAACTTATTTCGTTAGTCTTCAAATGCATAACAACGTAATTTCTGATGGATTTTCATGATTGTTAACTTTCTAACGCCCAAGGCTCCAAAAAAGTTGGAACGGTAACTTCAACTCAATGGTTCTCGGGCATAACTCAACCAATCAAGATGATTCTTCTTTCCAGTGATTTTTTAGAATGTCTAGATGATTCTAGAACTTTGCAGAACTTAATTTGATCAAATCTGTAATTTTTGCGATCAAAAACATCGTTCCATTTTTTTTTTGTCGCGTGTAAAAAAAAATTCGCCAAAAATTCCGCGGAGGCAGTGGTTTTAAAAAGGTGGAACGATGTTTTCAGTCGCAGAAACTACAGATTTAATCAAATTGTGTTCTGCAAAGTTCTAGGATAATCTAGACATCCTAACAAATCACTGAAAAAAAGAATCGTCCCAATTGGTTGAGTAATGCCCGAGAACCAGCGAGTTGAAGTTACTGTTCCACCTTTTATGGGAGGCTTGGGCGTCCGTGTAAGTTGGACATGCGTTGGGCGTTCCAGTGTTAATTTAAATATTTGAATTTAAGACAAATGCACAGACATGCACAGACATTTTAAAAAATCATGTGGCATCACTGATGCTCTTGGACTCTTTCTACTAAAGATTTATGTTATCTCGTTTTCGCGTGGGAGTAGGTAATTACGACCCATTCAGAGTGTCTTGCTGCTAACGCGGAACCCCATAGTTTGAGGTTGGTTATTTGCGGCAAAAATGTCCCCGTGAAATTGCCACGCTCCCTACGCCAGTCAAATATAGCCGAATCGATGCGGCAATAAAGCACAGCACATTTCTAACCGAATAATGAAAGATCCCGCCGCCAAATTGAATGGCCATTGTCAAATTGGCTAGTTATGGTAGACGGAGAGACAAAGTGCGGGTGTTGACCAGATGGCACGCATTGTGTAGGGATGACAATAACACGTGCTCGGGACAGGACTCTGACAGCAAGGACGATGAATGGAAAGGAAAGGACTATGAAAGAAATTGGGAATGGCACTTTAACGCGGCGTGCGTTTGTGTTTGGTTCCGGGAATATGATTATCGGAAGCGCCGAATATAATCGAAAATTGTGTAATTTTTTCGGGGTTTCCTGGTTGCTAAACAATGGCAATTAAGTAAAGTGTGTCTAACCGGAAATGGGCAAATCTTGAAAGAAGATATTGTTTGATGCCAATTCTAAAAGTATTGGTACGTTTTTTGGGTACAGTACAGAACATGGTTGTAGCAAATTATTGTGATGTTCTTGGTCTTCTAAGGAAACTCAAACAATAATGTACCACAAAAATCAAATCTTCAGCTGCCACTGTAGAAAACCCTTTCCCGCTGATAACCCTAAACCCGCTCGCTCGAAGTCACTTTTGGTAAGGCCGATAACAAATTGACTCATTTGAGCAACCGCCGCCGAAACATCGATATTTGTCATGTGCTGCTGTCAGCCAGCTAGTTGCGCTTCAAGTCTTCGGCCACATAATTAATGGCCGCGTTGAAATAATAGCACCCGGGAGTCGTGTGTCTCACACACAGGGGACGACTGCTCTAATGGTGTAGAACAAATGTTTCTTGTCCGGCACCGGTTGTTAAACTCTTTAAGCTACCTTCCCCGAAAAAACAAGAAGTCAACGAGGAGGAGAAACTGGAGACCTCCAGGAACGATTGCAGCACCCAAGAGTCACTATTCCCGCTTAACAATAATAATTTATCTTTAAACGAATTTCAACGAAGTTGTTGTTGCTGGCCTAGAAGTCTGCTTCTTTTTGGTTGATAAACGGGGGTGCACTGTTTTAAGGAGCGTCCTTTCTGCTCTACTTTCACTCTGGGACGCGGGACTGCATAAGCTGATAATTAATGGCCATCCGGGGTTTGAAACGAAAAAAAAGGTGCAGGCCTCCATGGTACTACTTTGTTCGGGTTGCAACTTGAAGATGGCAGTAGAATTATTATAAATTTTGATATCAGCTGCTTTTGAAGTTTTGGTTATTTAACAAAACAAAAATGAACACTTTCCCCTTCAGCGTTCAATGTCAATTGACTTCTTCAAAACTCTCTGTGAAATGTTACCTCTGCAGCAGTAATTATCTAATGACAGCGTCCCCCACCTCTCCCATCAACACCGTTACCATCCGCCAAGTCGTGCTCTTGTTTTCCCCTAAACACACTCACAACATCGAAAAGAAAGTCAAAAAGTACAGCAATTTTAATTAAATTTTACGTCAAAAACTTTTGTTCATTTAGCCTCCTTCGCCAAAACAACCCTTTTCCCCCTCACCTGCACCGATGACGACACTTTCAACTTGTAACTCCTTTCAGCCAGAGAGGAGTGTTACTTGATGCCTTGCGCCACATTTGCGTTGAAAGCACCAGCCCGCCACCAAAAAGTACCGCCGAGACGTTTTCTAATTCCTCACACTTTTCCGAGCATCCAAAGTCCCTCTCGAAAGCAGCCAAATTGAACACGTCTTCTCTCGGTGAGCCCCCGAAATCGCTAAGACAGACGTCTTTCAATTTATCATCAAGCCAAAAAACAACCTTTTCCTCCTAAGCTAAGCAGACCAACAATATGCTGGGCTGGGCTGGGAAGCAAAGCATGAATTTTGCCAGTTTTCATTTCCTAGGGAAAAAGCCCATCTCGCTAGGAAAAACCACCAAAGTACTCTTGGTCCCTAGAAGAGTGGCTCTGGTCTAGGCGAACTTATTCAGCAACGCACAACAAATTGGAGACTACACCCTTTCCCCCCCAAGAACCTCCAGAAATGAAATGTTACGTAAGTTATTACGTTTACCTTGCTTGGGAAAGGGATGGGGAAGAAGGGGTATATTCTGCTTTGTTGACGCAATTGTGAGAAGAGGAAGCTTTCTTTGGGATAGGGTTGCTTGAACGAAATCCAAAAAAAGGTTAACTAACTAGAGTCAACGTGTTTTTTGCTTTTTGCTTTTTGCTTTTTGCTTTTTGCTTTTTGCTTTTTGCTTTTTGCTTTTTGCTTTTTGCTTTTTGCTTTTTGCTTTTTGCTTTTTGCTTTTTGCTTTTTGCTTTTTGCTTTTTGCTTTTTGCTTTTTGCTTTTTGCTTTTTGCTTTTTGCTTTTTGCTTTTTGCTTTTTGCTTTTTGCTTTTTGCTTTTTGCTTTTTGCTTTTTGCTTTTTGCTTTTTGCTTTTTGCTTTTTGCTTTTTGCTTTTTGCTTTTTGCTTTTTGCTTTTTCCTTTTTGCTTTTTGCTTTTTGCTTTTTGCTTTTTGCTTTTTGCTTTTTGCTTTTTGCTTTTTGCTTTTTGCTTTTTGTTTTTTGCTTTTTGCTTTTTGCTTTTTGCTTTTTGCTTTTTGCTTTTTGCTTTTTGCTTTTTGCTTTTTGCTTTTTGCTTTTTGCTTTTTGCTTTTTGCTTTTTGCTTTTTGCTTTTTGCTTTTTGCTTTTTGCTTTTTGCTTTTTGCTTTTTGCTTTTTTTGCTTTTTGCTTTTTGCTTTTTGCTTTTTGCTTTTTGCTTTTTGCTTTTTGCTTTTTGCTTTTTGCTTTATGCTTTTTGCTTTTTGCTTTTTGCTTTTTGCTTTTTTGCTTTTTGCTTTTTGCTTTTTGCTTTTTGCTTTTTGCTTTTTGCTTTTTGCTTTTTGCTTTTTGCTTTTTGCTTTTTGCTTTTTGCTTTTTGCTTTTTGCTTTTTGCTTTTTGCTTTTTGCTTTTTGCTTTTTGCTTTTTGCTTTTTGCTTTTTGCTTTTTGCTTTTTGCTTTTTGCTTTTTGCTTTTTGCTTTTTGCTTTTTGCTTTTTGCTTTTTGATTTTTGCTTTTTGCTTTTTGCTTTTTGCTTTTGCCTTTTTTTAGTGAACCCTACCTTCCAACCTATGAAACTTTTACCCAAACACACACAGACTGGAGAAAAATTAACTACACGAACAATCTCTCCATTTCTCCCAGTAGCAGCAACAATTAAGATAGGAAAAGCATATTCTGCCCTTTTTTCCCTACCCCTTTTCCCGAAAGGACCTTCACCCAGTCCACCCCCGCAAAAAGGTACTAATTCCTTCCTATTGGGAAAATGCGTTGCACACGGGCGGGAGAGTGAGGAAATGCGAGGAAGGTGGTGGAAAAGCTTATTTGTATCTTTCGTTCAACCAAACCTAGCCCAGCAGCTCTGATAGGCAGCTTATGAAAAATGACGAAAACTGGTTGAGTTGTTTCTGCTGTCAGGACGGGGCTCCATCACCGAAAAGAAGCATTTTCCCCGGGATGTAATCGGGTTGTTTGTGTTGGTGGGGAGGGGGACTGGGAAGAAAAGAAGCTTTGCGAAACCTTCAACGAAGTTCGTGGGATGAGGATGAGGTTCCTTTGTGGTGTGGTGTGTGTGTGTGTATGTGTTTGTGCGGGGAGATTGAGGTATTTAATGTTTTGCGATAAGCATCGAGCAGGAATTTTACCTTCGTAATCTGCACTTCACCGGAAATACAAATCTCAGACGGGAGAAACTTGGGATGAGTTTCTGATAATTATGAAAATAGCATTTCTAATGATGTTGTAATCGACACAATCAGCAACAAACGTAAAAAACGCCGCAAAACTTGACCGAGTTTATGTGCAAAGTTACCCGGAAAAAAACAGCGTCAAACCTATCTAAGGCAGTAAATCGTACCCATAAATCTTTTGTTCTTTGACGCGAATCGTTTCGGTGTTGAGTTTGGATTTTAGGGAACATGGGGAATGTTTGAAACATTTTCAAGATGACTACACACCATTTATACCCGAAATTTTGAATTTTTCGTATTGACATGGAATTTACTAAAATTAAATACAATCGATTGGTACGTTTGGAGTCTGGCGTTTTTTGAAAAGGTCCAATAAACCAAATTTTTAGTTTTTTCTTTTAAGGTGTTTTGTAATACCCCTGACTCAAAGTGGTTTTAAAAATACCCAAAAAGCAAAAACTAGAAATTTGGTTTATTGGACCTTTTCAAAAACAAATCTCCAGAAGTGTTTGTTGACATTAACTTTAATGATCATCATTGATGTTCTTTTGAGATTGTGGAAGAGATTTTTTTGATAGTGTTCCATCACATTTCGTTTGTCGGAGTAAAATGTTTGTAGTGTTGAAAGAAATTTCGAGTTATTTAAAAGCTAATCAGGACCTTCAATTCGAGGATCAATTTTAAACTAATTAAATCTTTCATTAGGTTTAGAATGCTGCAATGGAGATTTTTTAAAAATCTAAGTGTTTTCAATGCAGAAAAAACCCCGCGAAAATCACCGAATTTCGTGGGAATTTCAAGGGACTCAGAAAAAAATGAGCCAAGAAGAATAATTTAAATCTTAAAATTTCTTTCAAAATTCTTACATTAAAATAAAATACAATAAAAATAATGTTTCAATTTTGTTTATATTCGCGAATAGGTTAGTGAATACAACCGATTGAAATTACAGATTTCTAGATCTCTACACCGCTTACATAAATTATTATCCTTATCGACGCAGACAAAGTTGACTGAAATTGTATCTATATATGGAATATCTTTTCCAATCCTATTTCCGACTTAATAGAGAAGAGACTAATCTGGAAATTTCACTCATGTTTCATGATATGTTTATTTGATGCCCCCTGATTTTTGATGTTTTGATATCACAATTCTGTAAGTTAGGCCGTTGCAAATATTTTCCAAAGTTTATGTCGCCCCCCCCCCCCCCGCCCTTCAAAATTGGTCTGAAAAATCGGGGGGCAAAAACAAATATTTTTTCCAAAAAACTTCAAAATTTCCATCAAAATAGAAGCCTTATCAACTAAAAGCAATCTAAAATGCATTGTTCTGCATTGATAATCATATTTAGCATGTTTGAGTTTGTTTAAAAATGTTTTGCATTTTTATGAAATTTCAATGTACAGCACCGCAAAAAAAAATTTACGCAAAAAATAAAATTTTCGTCAATACTTAGATATTTTGGAAACTAATGATGGCAAAGCAATTGGACAGGTGTATAATGCATTTTAAAACACTTTTTTCATTAAAATGTTGAAACCATGGCTCGTTATATAATTTTTTATGCTTTTTTTATTTTTTGCCCCTTTCCCTCGACTTTGGTCAGAGTCGAGGGACATGAACTTAAAAAAATATTTGCAACGACCTTAGTACATTTTAAAATATTATAAAGTTTTTTTTTCTAATATTTAATGTGCTTTTGAATTAATAACTATAACATCAATTCATTATATAGAGGGTAAGTGAGTTTTCACGGATTCATAGACAGCGTGAAATTCGTAAAAATTGCAAACTAAAAACAATTGATAGTTTCATTTTCTGTGACATTGAAGGATTACCGGAATTTTGCAGCCAAAACCAGTTTTTGTTGTTGTTGGTTTTGTGTTTGTATTTGTTCAATTGTATAATGTTCATATTTATTGATAATTTTTAAAGTTGAACAATCTAATGTGTCCCGGGAATATTCGGAATTGAAAAAAAAACAAAACAAATATTGGTCTGAATATTCAGATTTTGTTGTGTAAATAGATGAACAGTTAAATACTAAGATAAAATAAAAATAATAATTTGAATTTATCGTATATCAGCATAAATTTGGCTTATCAGGGAAAATTGTTAATGTTTTTGCCATTTTTTTAGCTTAACATTTTGATTGACTTCAGTTAAAACAGGAACAGAACAAAACAATTAGTACACCATTTACCAAATTTTTTGCTCTAAAATATTCTGTAACTTTTCAAACTGTAGTCCTAATTTTCTACAGATGGCTGTAGTAACTTAAAGATAATATATATTTTACATGAAACATGAAACATGAAATTCAAATTTTATAGAAAAAACTTACATCGACTGGTTATGTGTTGTCGCTTCTTGTTTTGTTTTTTGAGACATTTTCAAAGAAATTTGTCAAGTTTTTCTTGTCATGCCATTAAAAAATATATAAAATAAATATATTTATAAAAAATATTTCTAATTTGAATCACATTCGATTAAAAATGGTGGTTCATTTAAAATCCAAAGCACTACAAAGAACAAAAAACATTTTTCTATTGTCTACACAGAAAAAAAATAACTCTCGTAATCGTGAATTAAGTTCACGAATGTGAGAACCACGAAGGAATTTATTCATGAGTATGGTGCATTTTCACTATAAACATGCATAAATTCCTTCGTGGTTCTCGTATTCGTGAATTTAATTCACGATTTCGAGAATTGATTTTTTTCTGTGTATTGTCATTGTTTAGATTGAAGTGTAGATTAATAGTATTGAGCTTATTTAATGATTTAAGGCTTGAAAGACATCATAAATATAATGAAATCATACAAAAAAATGTCAGTTTCAAAAATTTCCCGGGATCCCGGACATTTTCGGAATTCCAAAAGTTTCGGGAATCCAAAAATGTTTATCTCGTTTCCCGGGAAATTTAAACCCCAGGAAAATTGGACGCCCTACTTAAATCAAAACTTTTTTCAAATTAACTAACTGTGTAGGATGATTTTATTTAGTTTAAAATTGCATTTATAAAATAATTTTAGCAAGCATTCTTGTAGTAGTAGCTTTAAGTATAAAATTAATAATGAGTTGGTTACCAGGACCAGCATTAAAAAATCTGGCAAAATGCCGACAAAAAATCTGGAAAAATCTGGCAGACGAAAATCGTACAATTTCAAATAAGGAAGGGAAGATGCGATATGAATTAGCTTAAAGTTTATAGAATTGATTTTTGCTTGTAAAAATTATTTTCAGTTTTAATAAAATATTTATTTTAAAATTTTTTCGATTTTTGATAAAAGCCGTTCAGTTTAGTAAAAAATTGTTCTAAAATGCATGAAATTTTAAAATCTGCCAATGTCTGTCAAAATCTGTCACAATCTTTAATCTGGCTGAAGCTTGAAATATCTGGCAATCCGAGATTTATTTGACAACCTGGTAACCCGATGCGTGAGAAATCTGATGATTAATTCAGAAACAATTTTTTGATATTTAAAAAAAGTAAATATTTACATTGTCGCAAACTGATTTTCCATTGTTTATCGATTTCTTGTGCTCAAATAGGCCATTTAACATTTTTGGTTTCACTGAAAATAATTAGAATTTAAAATTCAAGACTATTATTTACAAAAGGATCTTTAATTTAAAATTTCGCTTTTTGTTAGTTTTGAATTTAAATTTCCATTTTTTTAGGAATATGAAAATTTCAGAATTGATTTATTTTTAAACATATGAAATCTGATCAATTGCTCCGACATTTGAAAAATTAGGGCCAGCTTTCCCTTAAAAAATATATCAAATTTTCTAATTTTCAATTCTTCAATGTCCACGATTTACTCCGGTTAAAAAATAAACAATTTTTATTGAAACTAATTCTCAAGGCACTTTTGAACACAAATATTTTGGAAAAACGTTATTGAACTTGCTTTTAAAATTTATAAATTGGGCAAGTCTTACCGATTGAAATTGACCGGAATAAAATTGCTTGTTGAAATATTGTTAAACAAAAGCAAAAAGCTAACCAGGTATAAATTCTTTTGTTTCAAATGTTATTGAGTTCCATCAACTAGAGGAGGTTTGATCGGTAAACCGAATACGTTAATGGATTAGATTCTTTTTTTAGAAAATGAGTTAGGTTTGTCGTACTGAAAATATTTCCAAAACCATTAAAAATATTTTTCGATTGTTGATTGTTTCAACTAAATTTTCCCTGGTTACCAAAAATCACACCGCGTCCACGTGGCCACACCGAACTCACCTTCACCGCTGACACCGTGTTCCAGTGGCAGGGATCGTAGCTCCCCAGCATCAGCACCAGCACCATCGCGACTTATTAAACTGTCAAAGACGGAGGTGGTGCGAATACGAATTTATTTACGATGATTTAGTGGTTTAATTACAAAATAATTATGATTCTTATCGAGATGCTTCCGAATGGGGTAGCTTTTTTTTTCTCTTCGTGTAAGCACGAGAAGATGTTCAATTTGCGATAAATTATCGTTCGATTTTTTTTTTGGACGGCTCTTTGTTAGAGAGTGCTGTATTTTGGGGGGAGGGTTTTCGTATGTCAATCCATCCAGCAGGGCAATCTGGCCAAATCAAAAATCCGAACATGGTTTTAGCATGTACCAAAGTGGTACATATGTGTACCTTTAAGGATTTTTGATGTACTTCAAAGGTTCGATAAGTAGCCTTGCCCTGCTGGAAAGATAGCTGTTTTTTAGAAAACGTCACCAAATCAACTTCTTTATTACAGGAAAGTTATGTACCATCGATGTACCTAACGAATCTGTGTTCAGATTTTACCTAAACTTCTTATAAGTAGTACTTCCCTTTATACTTAACTTTTGACGTACTTTATATATTGATTTTGACAACGGGATCGTGTTCCTTGGAAAATTTTAAGTAAGTTTGAGTATAAAAAGTCCATACTTAAGTTGATTTAGGCCAACTCTGGAACAATTTATCGATTTTTTGAATATAAAGTACCATGCGCCTCCTTTAAATGAAATTACACTGAATAATAATAAAACCAACATGTATTACAATAAAAACTAAAAGAGAAAATGTTTTTCTAATGCTTTTGCAAGTATTTGAACATAAATCAATATGTGCATACATACAAATAAGGATTTATAAAACAATAAATTTAAAACTTGGAGAAGTTGAAAGAAATATGAAAAATAAACATCAAAACTAAAATAAAAGTTGCCCGCAGTCATCACAGACAATTGTACCAATAGAAAAGTGTGTTTCTGTTGTCTGTGAACAATGTACATCGCATGTACCAACTTGTACTTGCATGGAAATAATTATTTTCTAATAAAACAATTCGAATATTTGTGAAATTTGATGAAAATCCAAAATAAATCAAATAAACTCAAATAGCAGCTGCCCGTTGTTATCACAGACAATTGTACCAATAGAAAAGTGTGTTTTTGTTGTCTGTGAACAATGTACAACACATGTACCAACTTGTACTTGCATGGAAATAATTATTTTCTAATAAAACAATTAGAAAATTTGTGAAATTTGATGAAAATCCAAAATAAATCAAATAAACTCAAATAGGAGCTGCCCGTTGTTATCACAGACAATTAAATCAAAAGAAAAGTGTGTTTTTGGTGTCTGTGAATAATGTACATCGCATGTACCAACTTGTACTTGCATGGAAATAATTGTTTTCTAATAAAACAATTCGAATATTTGTGAAATTTGATGAAAATTCAAAATAAATCAAATAAACTCAAATAGCAGCTGCCCGTTGTTATCACAGACAATTGTACCAATAGATAAGTGTACTTCTGTTGTCTGTGAACAATGTACAACACATGTACCAACTTGTACTTGCATGGAAATAATTGTTTTCTAATAAAAAAATTCGAATATTTGAGAAATTTGATGAAAATTCAAAATAAATCAAATAAACTCAAATAGCAGCTGCCCGTTGTTATCACAGACATTTGTACCAATAGAAAAGTGTGTTTCTGTTGTCTGTGAACAATGTACATCGCATGTACCAACTTGTACTTGCATGGAAATAATTGTTTTCTAATAAAAAAATTCGAATATTTGAGAAATTTGATGAAAATTCAAAATAAATAAAAAAACTCAAATAGCAGCTGCCCGTTGTTATCACAGACAATTGTACCAATAGAAAAGTGTGTTACTGTTGTCTGTGAACAATGTACAACACATGTACCAACTTGTACTTGCATGGAAATAATTATTTTCTAATAAAACAATTGAAATATTTGTGAAATTTGATGAAAATCCAAAATAAATCAAATAAACTCAAATAGCAGCTGCCCGTTGTTATCACAGACAATTGTACCAATAGAAAAGTGTGTTACTGTTGTCTGTGAACAATGTACAACACATGTACCAACTTGTACTTGCATGGAAATAATTATTTTCTAATAAAAAAATTCGAATATTCTCTCAAATTTCTTAAATATTTCAATTGTTTTATTAGAAAATAATTATTTCCATGCAAGTACAAGTTGGTACATGCAATGTATATTGTTCACAGACAACAGAAACACACTTTTCTATTGGTACAATTGTCTGTGATGTCAACGGGCAGCTGCTATTTGAGTTTATTTGATTTATTTTGGATTTTCATTTAATTTCACTAATATTTCAATTGTTTTATTAGAAAATAATTATTTCCATGCAAGTACAAGTTGGTACATGTGTTGTACATTGTTCACAGACAACAGAAACACACTTTTCTATTGGTACAATTGTCTGTGATGTCAACGGGCAGCTGCTATTTGAGTTTATTTGATTTATTTTGGATTTTCATCAAATTTCACAAATATTTATTCGAATTGTTTTATTAGAAAATAATTATTTCCATGCAAGTACAAGTTGGTACATGCGATGTACATTGTTCACAGACAACAGAAACACACTTTTCTATTGGTACAATTGTCTGTGATGACAGCGGGCAACTTTTATTTTAGTTTTGTTGTTTATTTTTCATATTTCTTTCAACTTCTCCAAGTTTTAAATTTATTGTTTTATAAATCCTTATTTGTATGTATGCACATATTGATTTATGTTAAAATACTTGCAAAAGCATTAGAAAAACATTTTCTCTTTTAGTTTTTATTGTAATACATGTTGGTTTTATTATTATTCAGTGTAATTTCATTTTAAAGGAGGCGCATGGTACTTTATATTCAAAAAATCGATAAATTGTTCCAGAGTTGGCTTAAATCAACTTAAGTATGGACTTTTTGTACTCAAACTTACTTAAAATTTTCCAAGGAACACGATCCCGTTGTCAAAATCAATATATAAAGTACTTCAAAAGTTAAGTATAAAGGGAAGTACTACTTATAAGAAGTTTAGGTAAAATCTGAACACAGATTCGTTAGGTACATCGATGGTACATAACTTTCCTGTAATAAAGAAGTTGATTTGGTGACGTTTTCTAAAAAACAGCTATCTTTCCAGCAGGGCAAGGCTACTTATCGAACCTTTGAAGTACATCAAAAATCCTTAAAGGTACACATATGTACCACTTTGGTACATGCTAAAACCATGTTCGGATTTTTGATTTGGCCAGATTGCCCTGCTGGATGGATTGACATGGTTTTCGTACACATCTGGCACGCGAAGTTCGTCGGGACACTTTTGGAAGGAGTGGACTCGAAATGGACTGTTGTGAGGTATTGTGTTATTTTGTTTGTATTTTTTTTGTGATGGCGGTGAACCAGGACTTGTCACGCTATTCTTTTACGACATTGTTCGTAGGTACAGTACTCCAGATGTTTTGAGGCTTAGTCTTGCATTCAAGAAAATAAATCTGAGTTTAAAAGTTTTCCAAAGATATATTGTTAAAGTAGATGCTTGAAAGTTAAGTAAAGTATCCAATATTCAAAGCATAACTGTTTCGAGGGTGGTAATTTTCCCCTCCCAACAAAACCGCAGCGTCGAAGGTGACAGGCCGGAAATGGAAATCCATTCACTCAAACTGGACACTGGTGGCCAGACTTACCTTTGTTTTCGGAACGGTCTCTGGGCGAAAATGTTGATGAAATGGCTTTTCGGTATCAGTGCTTCATGCTTGGTGTGGTGGAAATAAAAATTACGTTTGACAGGACTGGGTGGTGATGGAAAAGAGGCATGTTCATTACCTGGAAGGTGTACTTTGAGGGTTCCCTTCTCCTGGAATCAGTCTGACACGCTCAATGGAGGGTAATAAATATTTGCTTTTAATTGGAAGGATCAAAATATTTAATGAGTGTGATTTGAGTTAATTAAGCTCACGGCATGTTGTTAGGAGTAGAAATTAACAGTGTTTGGAGGGTCTTTGGTTGATTTTTTTAAATAATTTTATTGCTGTTGTTTTTTAAGCATAACATTTACAAATATCTTTAAACCCATTATCCAAAATACAACCAACCACACACCATGACGGAACCGGAAAATCCGAAGAAAATTGGTCCACCTGGGGAAAGAAATCCTAAACTCCCAACGACGAAAAAAAAAAACTAAATCGCAACAGAACAATTTTTCTTCAGGATTTTCCTTTATTTCACACATACAGGTAAGAGAAGACACAAATCCATTCGTACTTCCCCCCTTTTTCCAGCAATGATTTATTGTCCAAGTCTCCAAAGTGATATTTTGATCTCCTTCGGTGAGTGTGTTTGTGCGTCCCTTTAGATTCACCCACGTGGCGGGTTTCGGCGGAAAATTGGAACTAATTTTCCCTTTATTTTCCGCCTTGCCAGTTGTGAGTTTGACTGCCAAATTCAGGGTGGAGTCGTGCGTCAAACAAGCTGTCTTCCGAGGACACACTGCTGTGGCTGAAGCCATCCGTAATCTTCAGTAAACGAGATTTACCTGTCAAGGTCGACTTTTCCGGAGATGTTGGGGGTAAAGGATGTCGATAGCTTTTCCTCTTTCGACTGTGAGTGAGATGTGTTTCTTCAAAGGGTGATGACGGGTTTTTGGGGGAGAAAGTTCTTTGATCATGCTGATTGGATTGTTTGACGAAATTGAAACATTTCCCAGGAATGTGGGATGGTTTTGAAGGATTATTGAGAAGGCATTTTCCGTTTGGTTTCGCTCCAGGTTAGGTTATAATTTCAATTTAGAAAATCATCGCTATAAATTATAGCTTCCAAAACCCCTCAAAGAAAAAAAAAACTGCTTACAAAACCATACGTCAGCGATTGGAGCGGCCAGCGCTCATCTTTAATTCATACCGGGTTGACCTTTCCCCAAGAAGTCTTGGAGCAAAAATATTGTTTGTTGAACTTGCAGCAAATGAAACAAATCTCAGCCAAAGAAATAATGCTCTGTTTCTATTGCCAGAGCCAGCAGAAGAAAACTATCTCGATCCAATAAATTTCGTCTAGTCTTCGGCTCTCAGCTGATAGTGGCCCGTAAGTCAGCGAGAACCGGTAGAGGAGCTGCGAGGACCGGCGTTGTCAGCCGCAAGCTGCTTCTTCTGTTGCCGGGAAAAGTTGCAGTTTTAGGACGGGTTAGCAAAGGGATTTTTCGCTGAAATGTTGCAGAAATAGGGATGATCTGTTGAAAATGTGTTCTTTTCATAAACATTCATTTTGATTTTTTCTTATGATTAATGGGATTTCCAAATTATGCTGTTAAAAATAGAGTAATACACAGAAAAAAGTTGAACTTCGGAAGATTGAAAATTTGGTTGGTGGAATATTAACTCTTTTTTGAAAATTTGTATAAATGGAAACCGGTTGTAAAATCACCAGACACTAATGAAAATTCACCAGTTCATATTACAAATATTTTTTATATAAAATCTGTCACCATTCTCTGATCAAAATGACCATATTTTATTTTTCAGAACAATGAAAAATACTTATCTAAGAATTGTATGTTTGTTAATTTGCAAACCAATTATTCCAAATGACCAAGTAAAACATTTCAACAAATCATTTTTTTTAAACCGAACAATGTATGTTATTTTGTAAATGAAGCTGTTGCAAATATTTGTCAAAATTATGTCCCCTTCCTTCGAAATTGAGCCGAAAAATCAGAAGGCCAAAACATGTTTTATTCGAACTCAAAAATTTTAATGGTACCGTCAGTGGGGGTGAGATTGGGCCTAAGTGATTTTTACGGATTTTACCGTTTCTCAGGTTCTTCTCAATGAAACTGAATTCTGTTAAAAGGTTTGTGTAAAAAAATCTCGTTCCTAGAACAAATCCTGTTATTTTGGCAGTTGTCTAAAGTTGAGGTACGTTTTTGACCAAAATTGACCTTTCGAAAAATCATTTTTCTAGTATTGTTGTTGGAATTGCTCGAAAACTACCCAAATGTTTGAAAATCTCCACTTCAAACATTGTAGCATGTCAATACGATTCCCTTGAACATGAAGCACTGTTGGATGACTTGTTTTTACCATATCGTTGTATTTGAGCATCAATTTAGTTTCATTTGACCCAATGTCACCCCCTCTAAGAGGTGATTGGGTGAGATTGGGTCAATTTTCAAACTAGAGCAATTCTCTACCTAAACCGGAAATGGATTTTATTTGTATTTTTTGATTTGGCTCAAACTTTGTGGGGGCCTTCCCTATGACCAAATAAGCTTTTTTGCGTCATTGGTTCACCCATACAAGTCTCCATACAATGTTGGCAGCTGTCCATACAAAAATGGTATGTAAATATCCAAACAGCTGTAACTTTTGAGTGAAATTTCTGATCAATTTGGTGTCTTCGGCACAGTTGTAGGTATTGTTGAGGACTTTTGAGAAAAAAATAGGTACACGGAAAAAAAATTGCAGATTTTTTAATCAACTTTTTTTCACTAAAACCCAATTTCCCAAAATACTTTTTTTTTGATTTTTGAGATTTTTTGATTTGTTTTAGGGGAAAAAAATCCGCAACTTTTGAGCTATAGAGAAACATGGTCAAAAAATCTGCCGCCGAGTTATGATTTTTTGAAAAAATAGTGATTTTTGGAAAAAATCCAAATTTCATGCAAAAACAAGTTTGACATTATTTTTTAATGCAAAATTGAATTTGCAATCGAAAAGTACTTTACAGATTTTTTGATAAAGGGCTCCGTTTTCAAGATATAGCCACCGAAAGTTTGATTTTAAGCATAAGCATAAGCATAAGCATAGGTGCCCACCCGCAGTTGCTACTCCGTTATTGACCAGGACCTCCAGAAGTTACATCCACGAGCCGTGGAAGATAAGTGGGAGCTATCTTTCCTCGCTTCGCAACTTCTCAAAGGCCCCTATCATGCTGATCAATACCGGCGCCGGCCACGACCAGTGGTAGGGTCACGGGGAAGTGGATGGGAATGTTAGTCCGATACTTGAGTGATAGAGACCGCCCAATCGACTGCATCTCCGACAAAGTATCACATGAGTTTTGAGGGGGTTAGTAGATGGGTATGAGGTCAGGATTCACGAGTGGCAGTGATGTGACCATGAGCATTTTGTTTATCGGTTGAAAATTTTAAATCTTAGGCAGCCGGCTGCGGAAAGATAGATAATTGATCATTTAAAAAGTTTTTTTTTATTGAACGCGTGCCAGCCGAGCAGTAGTGCTATGGGCTGGACTTATCAGTATATTTTTACTATTTTCAATTTAGATAACGCGAGCAAATTTCAAAAATAGTAAATAAACGACGCTTTACTCTTCATAAAATCGATCGATGCCAGTTGGAATAAATTTTTACGATCATTTACGATGAAAATTATCGCGAAAAAACAGGACTGCGCGTCTCCAGAAGCACTGCACTTATGATGTCCAATAAATTATAATAACCACTCACCCAAGCACACAAACAGCGACATAAAAGAAATGAAAATGAGCATGCAAAAACAAGACAGCGCGTCCGCGTGGTCAGCGCACTAATGATGCCATTATTTAATTCATATAGCCACCGAAAGTTTGATTTTAGCGAAATATTTGCAGTTTTTCGATTTTTAAAAATAGTGACCATGAGTGACCATTTCCAAAAATATTTTTTTTTTGAAAAGTTCAGAAAATTTTCTATAAAATTGTCTAAGAGACATTGAAGATTGGACATCGGGTTCCTGAGATAGAGCCGCTTTAAGAAAAAGAAACACGAAAATTGAAGTTTTCTAAATCTCACCAAAACAACCCACCATTTTCTAATGACGATATCTCAGCAATTAATGGTCCGATTTTCAATGTTAATACATGAAACAATCGTGAAATTTTCCGATCTCTTCGAAAAAAATATTTTGAAATTTTTAAAATCAAGACTAACATTTTAAAAGGGCCAAACATTGAATATTACGCCCATTTAAAATGCTAGTCTTGATTTAAAAATTTACAAAATTTTTTTTTCGAAAAGATCGAAAAATTTCACGAATGTTTCATATTTTAACATTTAAAATCGGATCATCGGATCATCGTCATTAGAAAATGGTGGGTTGTTTTGGTGAGATTTATAAAACTTCAATTTTCGTGTTTCTTTTTCTTAAAGCGGCTCTATCTCAGCAACCCGATGTCCAATCTTCGATGTCTCTTAGACTATTTTATAGCAAATTTTCTGAACTTTTCAAAAAAAATATTTTTGGAAATGGTCACTCATGGTCATTATTTTTAAAAATCGAAAAACTGCAAATATTTCGCTAAAATCAAACTTTCCGTGGCTTTATCTTGAAAACGGAGCCCTTTATCAAAAAATCTGTAGAGTACTTTTCGATTGCAACTTCAATTTTGCATTAAAAAATAATGTCAAACTTGTTTTTGCATGAAATTTTGATTTTTTCCAAAAATCACTATTTTTTCAAAAAATCATAACTCGGCGGCAGATTTTTTGACCATGTTTCTCTATAGCTCAAAAGTTGCGGATTTTTGTCTCCTAAAACATATCAAAAAATCTCGAAAATCAAAAAATACGTATTTTGGGAAATTGAGTTTTAGTAAAAAAAAATTGATTAAAAAATCTGCAAATTTTTTTTTCCGTGTACCTATTTTTTTTCTCAAAAGTCCTCAACAATACCTACAACTTTGTCCAAGACACCAAATTGATCAGAAAATTCACTCAAAAGTTACAGTTGTTGGAATATTTACATACCATTTTTGTATGGACAGCTGCCAAAATTGTATGGAGACTTGTATGGGTGAACCAATGACGCAAAAAAGCTTATTTGGTCATAGGGAAGGCCCCCACAAAGTTTGAGTCAAATAAAAAAATACAAAAAATAAAAATGGTCGAAATCGGCCGATTTCGTAGAGAGTTGCTCACTATTGGCAATTAAGGTAGTGTTCATCAAAATCCCGTTTTTCGTTTTCGTACCGTTTTTTGACCCATAGTCACCCCCACTGATGGCAGTAGAAGTTTAATCAACTGAAAATAACTTGAAATGCATTTTCCTGCGTTGGTGGCATGTTTGGGCTAGTTTTAAAATATTTTGAAATGTTGTGAAATTTCATGGTACCGCAAAAAGAGTTTTCTTTCGTGAAAAAATGCTTGCTTGCCATTCCAATTTTGATTGGTTTTGTTGTGTTTTTCCTCATAATTAATACAGCATGAATTAGTAAATCTACCGTTTATCTGAGATTTTAAAGCCTTATTTTATTATTTTAGATCTGAAAAAAAATTAACAAGATTTTGATTTTTTTTTCGAAAGTATTGAAACATGTTTTATAAAGTAACAGGTTTCACTAAATTTCTAAATAAATATGGGGTTAGTTCGGGACAAAGCTTCAGAAATTAAAAATCTACATTTTAGAGGCAGTGTCATGTCAGGAGTATACTCTGGGTTTTTCAACTTTAGAATTGAAAAAAAAAACAATCCTGGGGATGATGAAATGTTTCAAAATTATTATTATCTGAATCCAAGAATGGCGTTGAAAACAAAAGCGTTTCTTTATTTACCAGTTTTATTTTTCAAACGAACAAATGCTCACCATAACTGTTATCATAACTTAAGCACACAGTAAAAAAAAGTAGAATTTCTGAATGTTGATTATTGGATGGATGGAAATGACAGGTAATAGGTATTTTTTATGAGTGAATTTACATAAATAAATTTTAACAGATACTTTCATGAAGTACATTGCAAAACAAAATGTAATTTTACATCATGAACTGGCGAAATTTTCTTCAGTTACTGTTGAGTTCACTTTTTACTCATTATTTTAGATAAATTTGAAAAAATTCCGCTGTTTCTTTGAAAATTAAGTACCTTAAAACGGGGTGACTTTGATAGGATTGAGATTTTTTAAAATGAAGAATACAAATGAAAAAGTTACTGATCGTGGTAGAGAAGTGTTCAATGTACATAAAATTTTGAAAAGTTTTAAAAGTTAGAATTGAATAAATGTTGGTGAGTAGCATAATTTTAATCATCTCAAAGAGTTAATATTGTCTCAATGAGCATGATTTTAAATTGGAAAACGGAATGCATTTTCGGATCCTTTGAACACTTTTTCACTAGGATTAGGTAAAATAAGTTTGTTAATAATAAGTAAGGCCGTTGCAAATATTTTTCAAAGTTCAAAATTGGTCCGATAAATCAGAGGGCAAAATAAATATTTTTTGGAAAAGAAATTCACAATTTTAATGAAAATAGAAGTCAAATCAACTTGAAACAAGCTTAAACGAGTTTTTCTTTATTGATATTCATATTTCGCGCTTGCCATTTCATTAAAGCACATAACTTTTTTAGAGTGTGTCTTTTTCACACCTTATGTAAACTGCCATTTGAGTGAAAGGATACACGATTGTTTGCAAAAGTTATGTGCCCTTTGGAATATTAGGCTTCATTTAGCTTGTTTGAGCTGGATTAATTTTTTTTTAATTATTGTGAAATTCCAATGTACAGCAAAAACTTGATTTTGCAAAAAAACAAGATTTTCGTCAATATTTGGAAACTTTAAAATGAATTAAATTTTTAAACTATTTTATTTTTTGTGAGCGAACACAATAGACTGGCTGGCGACTTGCGGCTTGCTCAATCACTTCACTCAGCGAAACAAATACTTCGTGAATTTCTTTTGCTACTCCGTCCGTCAACCCAAGTCATACACGAATATGCTCAGAGAGGAGAAAGCCAAAGAGTACTAGCGTGGTGCTCATTTAGCCTGCACTACCATGGTTTGACGTCAATTAGAATTTGGTATCGTAGAACCCCAAATGTGTTTTTGATGTTGTGTAAACAACAAAATTACAAAATATTATTAAAATCATTGATTTTAAGCAATTTCTTAAATGATCAAAGCAAAGCCGATCGCAAACTATTCTCAGTCAGCTTTGAGCGACTTAACGAAATCGGTCTCTCTGAACCATTCGCTGTACTACCCGATTGGAGTGAGAGGGAGAGCAAAGAGAGAGTGTTCAGTAGCGATTGGTTTGGAAATGACAAACGTTAGAGCAGTTATTCGTCGCTCTAGATTTGTGCTCGCGAGTGACTGAGTCTTTGTGGAGCAATTGTGGAACCCTTGCTTATAACTGTATCAGCAACCTTAAAAAAAAATTGTACGTTACAATTATTTTATACACTAAGGTTTTTTTTCGCAAATAGTGCATGAAGTTTGTGTGGCCTACCCCTGTACATGTTCATAAAATAATAATCTAGAGAAAAACCTAACCAGTTTTAAAATATTCCAAAAATAAATTGAAATCCTATCAATGTCACTTCGGTTTACGGTAGTTTTTGATGGATATTTGAGCTTGACTTTAAACATTTGGATTTTTTTTTTGATTTAGCTAAAAAACATGCATTTAACTATCCCAAAAAAAACGACGATGTTCCATCATAAAAAACTAATTGCAAATTAGTCAGTAAATAATAGTAAAATGTTGATTGTCAAAAACATTCTAATATAAGAAAACGAAACGGACACCGCGAAATTTTTTGTTTTTATTTCATTTGATTTTTATTTTTATCTGACAAATTAAACACCACTTGTATCGTCCCTAAATCACGTAATCGAACTTTCTCTGCAAAGGCCCTTCCTGTGTCCACATGCCGGGTCAGTCGGCCCCTAAAACCAGAGTCTGAGACAAGGGTCTAGGGCAAGAATGTTCTCCACCTCGGCACCACCACCAGCATCTTTTATCGAGTGCAAAACTTGCGAAAGCCAACGCCGAGACAAAGCGGCCAAAAGATCGTGATAATATTAGCACATAAATAAATATTCATCTTTGCCGCCAGTGGCCACTCCGGCAGCAGCGATTCCTAGACCAGACCACCGAGAGCAATGATTTATTTGGTCAAACCGAGAAGGTGAACCACAACACTTGACTTCCCAGGTTGCAGGGTGGGAAGCCAAAATTTGAAATTCCAACGCACACGACTGCCTTCCTTCCTGCTTTCAGGGGGCAAAATCTGGAAAGTAATTTAATTACCGAAATGTTTCACCAAAACGACCGAGCAAATATCATCGCTTCGGTAGCCACCCCAAAACAAACAAGATCAAGTAGCAACATAATTATGTTTTATGATCGTCAAGCGGAATTATTTTCGTTATTTTTTTCGGTATTTTCTGTGGAGGATCCCACGTTCGCAGGCAGAAACGACTTTGAGAAACCTTATCTCTGACGTTCAATTGGCCGGATCGGGTTCGGTTTTTTTTTTTCATTCTTACATTTCTTTGGATTGTTCGAGGAAGCAACAAAAAACATTAATAATAAAGTATATTGTCATCTTTGCTTTTTTTTCTCTCCCATGTTTTGATTGTGTGTGCTTTTTGCTTGAAGAATAAGCCCAGTTTTGCAGCTTCCTGCGTTTTGAAACGGGATCAACGCACAATTACCGTCGTTTGGAGTGTTCTAGATATGATTTTCTTATTTTCTTATTTTCTTCTTGCTTTTTGCTTTTTGCTTTTTGCTTTTTGCTTTTTGCTTTTTGCTTTTTGCTTTTTGCTTTTTGCTTTTTGCTTTTTGCTTTTTGCTTTTTGCTTTTTGCTTTTTGCTTTTTGCTTTTTGCTTTTTGCTTTTTGCTTTTTGCTTTTTGCTTTTTGCTTTTTGCTTTTTGCTTTTTGCTTTTTGCTTTTTGCTTTTTGCTTTTTGCTTTTTGCTTTTTGCTTTTTGCTTTTTGCTTTTTGCTTTTTGCTTTTTGCTTTTTGCTTTTTGCTTTTTGCTTTTTGCTTTTTGCTTTTTGCTTTTTGCTTTTTGCTTTTTGCTTTTTGCTTTTTGCTTTTTGCTTTTTGCTTTTTGCTTTTGCTTTTTGCTTTTTGCTTTTTGCTTTTGCTTTTTGCTTTTTGCTTTTTGCTTTTTGCTTTTTGCTTTTTGCTTTTTGCTTTTTGCTTTTTGCTTTTTGCTTTTTGCTTTTTGCTTTTTGCTTTTTGCTTTTTGCTTTTTGCTTTTTGCTTTTTGCTTTTTGCTTTTTGCTTTTTGCTTTTTGCTTTTTGCTTTTTGCTTTTTGCTTTTTGCTTTTTGCTTTTTGCTTTTTTTTTGTTTGTTTGAAAAAAGTAAAATTACTCTATTTCACAGTAAATCACATTATTTACTGTGGTAGAAGTACAGAAGCATCCTCCTTCTCAAAAGATAATGGGGCCATCGGAGCAAACAATGGATAATTTTGTATTCAATAGATGTAAGAAACCGATAATGAAAAGAGTTTTAAGGGGAAGAATGGGTCCGATCGGAGAGTTGGGTTGGGTCCGGGCTGAGAAGGGTTGCTGCTGTAAGTCAAAACGAGGAAGTCCGTTATCGTTTGACTTTTCCTAAGGGCCAGCACAGCGTTGTTTGCGCTAGCTGGAGTCTGTCTGTTTACCTTTTATGGAGTTTGATGATGTTCTGAACAGAGTTTGGGAAAGCTGGGGACTCTTGAAGGTTTCTAAATTTAGTTAGTCAATCGTCTAATTTTACCTAAATATTGTAATTCTCCTAAAATAAATTTATTTCAGTGAAACTGTTCGTTTTGCTTAGAATTTTTTCTAGATTTTTATTTTAATCACTTTTTCAAACATCTTTCAGATTTTATTCCTTAATGCGTACGGAAGCTTTTGAGGTGAAGTAAATTGCAACAGCAGCTGATCACACACAAAAAAAAAAAACGCTTCTTCATTGAAGTTGTGTGTGGCGAGCAAAAATTTCAATAATGATAAAAATGTCCATTGTGTCGAAGGAATCTTCGGCAGCGCAGTCGATTTTTATGATTTTTCATGCTCCAGGTGGTGAACGTTCAGAAATGATGGGTGGGAGGGGCGTTATTGTTTCAACTCTCGGTGTGCCTTCCGGGGGTCCCCGATTAAACCACTTTTCAATGGAACGGTTTTGCAGACCAGTGTGTTGGCCCTTGGCTGGACAATGGTTCACTATGCGGGCACTGATGAGCGAAAACAATGTGTGGGAGAATCGCGAGGAGTATTTACCTTTCGAATTCCATCCCCTTTTTGGTTTCCTTCATTTTTTTCATCTTTTTGACTGAAAGGGCCACTAGCACAGTCAAAAAATTTAAAGGTATGAATAAAAAATTGCCAATTAAAGTATCAAATAAATTATTTCATTAACAAAAATCCATATTGAAAGGACACTAAACTATATTTTTGAAAAAAAAATGTTTAAGACTGTGCATCCTCAAATTGAAGCACGGATTATGAACTGAAAACGGTGAAAACTCGTTCTCCTTCCGAGATAGCATTGTTTGCGTGGAAATTTTTTGATGGTAGCGGTATATTCTGAAGGCAAAGGTAAAGAACAATATCCGATTGGTGGCGGTGGTCTTTTGAAGGGGCGAGATAAAGTTCGGACAAGGTAACGCTGCCGTTTTGGTGATGTTGTTATTGCTATTGTTCTTGTTGTTGTTTTTGTTGTTATCAGGGTGAAAGTTTCGCCTCCAGGGAAAATAAAATTGCTAAGGTTAGCTCTGGATTTCACAGGGGAGCAGAATTTGAGTTTGAGTACGGTTGGAGCTTCTGAATTATGTTTTCAGATCATTTTGATTAAAAAAATCATAACAAATTAATTGTTTTCCACATTATTCTAATGCACTTATTTCAAGGTCCTGCCTTTAAAGGGTTATTTTCTTTTTTAATGCTATTTTTTTTTAAATTAGAATAGCTCAGTAATTTCCCACGAAAATAGCACGATTCAAAAATATGTCCGATCAGGGTCGAATTTACGAACTTATTTATTGTTCAATATTTTTTATAATTCAGGTTAATTCTCATTTTTTAATATTTTAAATTTATTTATTGAATTGCGTGCAATGCGTTGACATTTTTTTGTTTAATTTATTTTTTGGTTCATGATATTTATCAGATACCATGATGTCTTCGAAGCATTTTTATTGTGATTGGAAAGCTCACTATCAGTATTTAACAAAAATTATTATGTTGTTAAAACATTATCAACTATTATATCAATCTTCTACTTGGAACGCAACGTGATCATTTTGTATGGAAATAAAAACAAATCAAAGTGTCGTGCTGAAAACATTTCAAGCTGACAAAAAATATCGAAAATAAGTTGCAACTAATTTTAAAATACAGTTAAACCGGCGCTCTTATACCTCGTATATGCAATTTTGTCATTGAATTTATTAGATATATTGATCATCCCAATGTTTACAATTTATCTACAAAACTCTTAAAGTGTTGATTATTAAATAATATCACTGAACAAGGCTATTTTTTTTAAATGCCTTATTTCGGTCAAATATTGGAATTTTCTCATGATTTGTATGTTTAAAATGTGGCTGGATCACAAAATGTCCATGTACGTCTTCTCAAATAAATTCAAAAAAGCTCTGGGTAATTCTCTACCAACTCACACGAAATCGGGAAAAGTTGCCCCGACCCCTCTTCGATTTGCGTGAAACTTTGTCCTAAGGGGTAACTTTTGTCCCTGATCACGAAACCGAGGTCCGTTTTTTGATATCTCGTGACGGAGGGGCGGTACGACCCCTTCCATTTTTGAACATGCGAAAAAAGAGGTGTTTTTCAATAATTTGCAGCCTGAAACGGTGATGAGATAGAAATTTGGTGTCAAAGGGACTTTTATGTAAAATTAGACGCCCGATTTGATGGCGTACTCAGAATTCCGAATAAACGTATTTTTCATCGAAAAAAACACTAAAAAAGTTTTAAAAATTCTCCCATTTTCCGTTACTCGACTGTAAATAATTTTGGAACATGTCATTTTATGGGAAATTTAATATACTTTTCGAATCTACATTGTTCCAGATGGGTAATTTTTTCATTTAGAACAAAATTTTTCATTTTAAAATTTCGTGTTTTTCTAACTTTGCAGGGTTATTTTTTAGAGTGTAACAATGTTCTACAAAGTTGTAGAGCAGACAATTACAAAAATTTTGATATATAAACATAAGGGGTTTGCTTATAAACATCACGAGTTATCGCGATTTTACGAAAAAAAGTTTTGAAAAAGTTACTTTTTGCGTTTCTCTTTGTTTCGTCGTCCGTGTCTGTCGCGGGTGACCATGAATGGCCATGTTCGATGACGACCAAAGGGGTATTTGTATGGGACGTCGTTTGGACCTCACCAATCTGCCTGAAATTTTCAGGGGTTGTTTGTACATATAAAACTAGCATTTGGCCAAAATATGAGCACTCTAGGTCAACGGGAAGTGGGGCAAATCGGGACACAAAGTTTGAAGGTTCAAAAACGTAAAAAATCTTAAAAAGGCTATAACTTGGACAAAATTCAATTTAATTTCAAAATTCAAAATGCACCTTAAAGGGCTTTAAAAATGCAACAAAATGCAGGATAGAACATCCAAATTGGTTAATTCTAAAGGGAGTTATTGGCGTTTTAGTGAAAAAGTAGCATAATTTTCAAACTCAAATAAAAAAGTGTTCCATCCAGATATCAACTCGGATCGACCTGCAGCTTGTAGGGGACATCTGGAACTACCATCTGAGACTGAGACCGGGTTGGGTAAGGCAGTTTAACATATTGAATAGACACTTTTACCTTTAGTGAATTTTTTGGTTGTAAATTTTTGCTCGGGGACCCCTTAGATCCCATTTTATGGTGATAATTTTATCATATTCGTGTTCCTGAGACAATTTCTCAATAGAAACATACTTAAAAATGTATATTATCATCCATTTTAACCCTTTAAAAAATGAACGATAAAAAAAATTAAGAAGCTGCTTTTTTTTGGTGTCATCTAGTATCCTTGGAATCGAATTTGATTTTCAATAAATGTGAATCAAAGTTTTTTCTAAACTTTAATTTTTTAAAGAGTTAAAATGGATGAAAACAAACATTTTTATGCATGTTTCTAATGTGAAATTGTCTCAGGAACACGATTATGATAAAATTATCACCCGAAAATGGGATCTAAGGGGTCCTTCGAGCAACAATTTACTACCAAAAATTCACTAAAAGTAAAAGTGTCTATTTGATATGTTAAACTGCCTTACCCAAAGCGGTCTCAGTTTCAGATGGTAGTTCCAGATGTCCCCTACAAGCTGCAGGTCGATCCGAGTTGATATCTGGATGGAACACTGTTTTATTTGAGTTTGAAAATTATGCTATTTTTTCACTAAAACGCCAATAACTCCCTTTAGAATTAACCAATTGGAATGCTCTACCCTGCATTTTGTTGCATTTTTGAAGCCCTTTAAGATGCATTTTGAATTTTGAAATTAAATTGAATTTTGCCTAAGTTTTAGCCTTTTTAAGATTTTTACGTTTTTGAACCTTCAAACTTTGTGTCCCGATTTGCCCCACTTCCCGTTGACCTAGAGTGCTCTTATTTTGGCCAGATACTAGTTTTATATGTACAAACAACCCCTGAAAATTTCAGGCAGATTGGTGAGGTCGATGCGAGATGGGTATGCTTTGCTCGTGGACTCGCTCTTAAATAGAATGTTCCAATTTTTCAAACAACAAAATTCAAATTTACTCAGAAAATTGTTGTGCTGAAAATGCGTTTTTTTAATATTTAAAAAAATGGAAAGCTGGAGTCGGAGTCGGATAGAGTTGGTAGGCCGGGGTCGGAGTCGGAGCCAGAGTCAACAATTTGTGGAAATTCGGAGCCGGAATCGGAGTCGGATTCGGCTTAACTAAGAATGCAGGAGTTGGAGTCGGAATCGCTTGAAATATGACCAGACTTCACAGCCCTGAAACTAATGGCAATTTGGTGGCAGTGTTTTGCTGATCTGAATAAAATAGTCCTGATTTTTTTTTTCAGAAAATGCTACTTTTACTAATGCAATAGCAAGAGAATGTCTAAATAAGGGTCCATAAAATAGTAGGGTCGACAGAATGGCTTACTTTTGACAAATTATCACAAATGTGTTCCGAATATGTGGGATGAATGTACTTTCTAGATAGGAATCTCAGCAAACTTAGTACAAGAGAGCACACAGGCACGAAACTCGTGATAAAAATAAACTAGTACAAAGCTCAGAGAACCTAAAAAGTGTGTATTCGTTTTTAAAGGTTTTTGATGTTGTGCTCCAAAATTTTCTACCATGCACGCAGCGCATCTTAACGGTTCTCCGGTTATGAGCATTATGTACTTGCAAGTTGGGTAAGCTTCGTTGAGTGCAACATTGTGTGTACGTGTATTAAATCACGATGGCACAGAATTAAATTTTGAAAACTTGCAAATAAATAATACTAGTAATCAAACTTAAATGAAATAATTGAAATAGATTTTTAAGCTTATAATGGAAAATAACTTTTTTATATTCTAATAGAAATTTTGAAACATTTATTTTGCTATCAATATTGAACAGTTTCTACTCAGAAAGATAAGTTCATCATGCAGTTTCAAAAATTGAAGAATTTGCTTTCCGCCGTAAGATAACACAGCATATCCTCACGCGATGATCTGCCGGGTTTGCGGCAACATCTGAGTCATTTTTCAGGAGCCATAACTTGGAGGGTTGCAACGCAAAAGACGACGACGAGCTCGCTGCGTGATCTTGGTGCATGTGGGACACATATTGATAACCAGCAGGGCCAGAGCGTGATACGAGTTTTTTGTTGTCGTACTTCTTCGTAAGTTTTCTTTCTTAAAGAGGTACAGCAAGCTTGCAATTTTTTATACTTCTTTTGTTATCTTAGCAAATTGAAAAGAAATTATTCTGGGTTTTGGTTTATTAACACTGAAGTCTTTACAAAGGTTAGTCTTGCTTTGAATGGTTTCAAGTTTTTTTTGAAATTAAAACAAAATGCAATGTAAAAAATAATCATGAAGTGAATTATAAAACACCGCAATAAAACCCTCTGTCAACTGTACTTAACTCCTTCCCAGCAAGATAAAAGGAGTTCATTTATCGTGTCATATTTTGCCATGGTAGATTTTAATCGATTGCGTGAGATGATTACGAATTGATAAGATTGGTCCCAAGGCGATTGGCGGCAGCGGCCAAAGCGAGTGGCGTCGGTGCATTTTTATACGTGTCGATGACGATGGTCCCGAAGGCCTGGCTCGATTCATCTACCGCCCCACTAGTCCAGGCTGTGCGCAAAACGAGGATGTTTTGATTAATTCGATAATTTATTGCCAGCCTCGGGACAACGCAGCGAAATTGTTTCACATATTCTCGGCGATGTGATGTTACGTGATTTTTTTTGGAGTTGTTTTTGGTTGGCGTTGGCGTTTTATTGTTAAAAATTCAAACTTATGCTAAAAACAAACATTCAAAAATATTCTATGAAAAAAAAAACAAAAAACAAAAAACAAAAACAAAAAACAAAAAACAAAAACCAAAAAACAAAAAACAAAAAACAAAAAACAAAAAACAAAAAACTAAAAACTAAAAACTAAAAACAAAAAACAAAAAACAAAAAACAAAAAACAAAAAACAAAAAACAAAAAACAAAAAACAAAAAACAAAAAACAAAAAAAAAACAAAAAACAAAAAACAAAAAACAAAAAACAAAAAACAAAAAACAAAAAACAAAAAACAAAAAACAAAAAAGAAAAAACAAAAAACAAAAAACAAAAAACAAAAAAGAAAAAACAAAAAACAAAAAACAAAAAACAAAAAACAAAAAACAAAAAACAAAAAACAAAAAACAAAAAACAAAAAACAAAAAACAAAAAACAAAAAACAAAAAACAAAAAACAAAAAACAAAAAACAAAAAACAAAAAACAAAAAACAAAAAACAAAAAACAAAAACAAAAAACAAAAAACAAAAAACAAAAAACAAAAAACAAAAAACAAAAAACAAAAAACAAAAAACAAAAAACAAAAAACAAAAAACAAAAAACAAAAAACAAAAAACAAAAAACAAAAACAAAAAACAAAAAACAAAAAACAAAAAACAAAAAACAAAAAACAAAAAACAAAAAAACAAAAAACAAAAAACAAAAAACAAAAAACAAAAAACAAAAAACAAAAAACAAAAAACAAAAAACAAAAAACAAAAAACAAAAAACAAAAAACAAAAAACAAAAAACAAAAAACAAAAAACAAAAAACAAAAAACAAAAAACAAAAAACAAAAAACAAAAAACAAAAAACAAAAAACAAAAAACAAAAAACAAAAAACAAAAAACAAAAAACAAAAAACAAAAAACAAAAAACAAAAAACAAAAAACAAAAAACAAAAAACAAAAAACAAAAAACAAAAAACAAAAAACAAAAAACAAAAAACAAAAAACAAAAAAACAAAAAACAAAAAACAAAAAACAAAAAACAAAAAACAAAAAACAAAAAACAAAAAACAAAAAACAAAAAACAAAAAACAAAAAACAAAAAACAAAAAACAAAAAACAAAAAACAAAAAAACAAAAAACAAAAAACAAAAAACAAAAAACAAAAAACAAAAAACAAAAAACAAAAAAACAAAAAACAAAAAACAAAAAACAAAAAAACAAAAAACAAAAAACAAAAAACAAAAAACAAAAAACAAAAAAACAAAAAACAAAAAACAAAAAAACAAAAAAACAAAAAACAAAAAACAAAAAACAAAAAACAAAAAACAAAAAACAAAAAACAAAAAACAAAAAACAAAAAACAAAAAACAAATAACAAATAACAAATAACAAATAACAAATAACAAATAACAAAAAACAAAAAACAAAAAACAAAAAACAAAAAACAAAAAACAAAAAAACAAAAAACAAAAAACAAAAAACAAAAAACAAAAAACAAAAAACAAAAAACAAAAAACAAAAAACAAAAAACAAAAAACAAAAAACAAAAAACAAAAAACAAAAAACAAAAAACAAAAAACAAAAAACAAAAAACAAAAAACTAAAAACAAAAAACTAAAAAACAAAAAACAAAAATTAAAAAACAAAAAACAAAAAACAAAAAACAAAAAACAAAAAACAGTTTTCAATACTTTGATGTTGAAATCATCATGGAAGAAATATTTTAACAATGATTAAATTTTAAATTTCAATTTATTAATAAAAATTGGTAAAAAGAACATGTGCAACTTAAAACAACACAAAGTTTGCTTTGGAAATTCAGTCGACATTGAGATCAGTCGACTCGTCCCGTTTTGGGTTCAGGTTCTACTTCAATAGATGTACACCATGGCCAGGTCGTTCGTCTGAACCGCCACACCAGAACCAAAACAGCCAGGACAGAGGACATGACTGCGGTTGGTTATGCTCTGCTCTGCTCTCCAACAAAAAAGCATAAGCCTGTGTGGTACATGTAATAATAACAAGTAACAGATTCACTTTTGTGCGATAGCATCGCTTCGTCGTTGGGCCTTTCGCAGAAGAGCTGGTTTTTTAAGGCTGAGCCCCTCCGATGGCAACGATCAGGAAGCCCGGGAACTCCCGAGACTGTGGACGTGACGTTTGTGGAAGCGTATTTTGTTTTGTGTCGTGAGGTACAGATTTTGAAGGGAGTTTCGGGACGGGGAAATGGGGGTCTGCCCTTAAAGGGGAACACATATTTCATAACCGGAATCGGGCTGCTGCACTCAATGTGTGGAGTTGGAGTGTGAGGGGAGAATGTTCTGAAGGAATGAGTGCAGCATCTTTCCAGGTGGGTTGCTGATAAGATTTTCAGATAAGAAACAGTGTGGCAAGAATGTAGATTGGGATTAGGGATGATGAATTTATTTCATTGAAGAAATTTTTTTTTGAAAATTTCATCAAATTTGACGTTTATAAAGTTTAAAAAAAAGTCATACAAATTTTTAAATAAAATTTTCCGGAACTCAAGACAACCCTAAATAAAGAATATAAAATGTAACGTCGTTAAACATTCTTGGGGCAGATGAGTTGAATGAAATCAATGCGAGTACAAACAGGCGAAATGAAAAACCCCTTTCCACTCTTCAGCATCTCCGATACCCACAGAACAAAATTTATTAAAAACTGTAACATACCTGTCAATATGTTTGCCCAGTCTGCTTGCATACCGTTTAGAGCCAACATCGAAGGGGATGAGCACACCGGGTAATGTTATGAGCAAGAGTATATGTTTCAGCTTTTATGCACTGTGATTTATACCGACCAGATCCTGTCGAGAGAGAGAAAAAGGTATCAACCCGGCATGAAATATTTGCGGAACTGGATCGAAAGATTTATTCTTTTCAATTTTGTTGCTGAAATTGAATTACCATACTCGTGCTCTAAACCTGCAAACAATCCCTGTTCCCGAAGAGAGGGTGCTCTCAAAAATCGCTCGCCAATTAAATAATTACAAACTTTTAGGTGCTCCGGAAAATCCCAGAAAACTGCCACTCCTAAATTAAATAAACCGTTAATTATAAATGAACAAACACAAGCTTTCAACTGTATGGAGTGGTGCACAAAATGAATAAAACAAACAATTGCCAATCAAACATGACGAAACGATTGCAGCGGAGTGCGCGGATTTATTTAATCAATTCAACCAGTTGGTGTGACGTGGCGCAATGGATGTCACAGTTAGTCTGTGACGTAAAAAAGGTTTGGTGGCATGACAACCTGCGACACGATCACCAATTTGTTATGGGTCAGTGGGATTTTTTTTTGCTGCCATGTGAGAGGATGGCATGGATTTTAGCTAGTTTTTGTTAAATATTGAAGTGAAAGTTAGCACCAAAAGACAAAATCAAATTTAACCCTTTTCAAAATCATCTAAAATAATTATTGAAAAATCTAGATTTTTCCAAATTTACTTAGCACATCATACTTTTTTTTAAATTTTCAATTTTTAATTTAAAAAAAAAACAACACAACTTTTCTGGGTGTTCACAACTCAGATTAGAGCTTAGAGTTGGAAACTGATGCAAACAGGTGTTGCCAATCCAAATCGTTTTGTGTTTGTGAAGACGTCATATTGATGAATGGTTTTTACGCAACTATTATTTTATTCATTAGTTCTTTCCACGATTGTTGGGAATGCAGGTATCAATTTTAGTTTAAGCCTGTTAAAATATTTATTTTTGATGTGTATAGTAGAACAAAAACATTGTTGAGACTGATAGCTTCAATAAATTGTGTTCGATTCGAAAGCCTTGAGGAAGTTGAAAAAACTATTTTTTTCAAGTTGGATTCATTTGAAATGTTTTTTTTTAAATGTAACATTAAAGATGAAAAATATAGATATGTTAAATATTTTTGACATTTGAGGTCGAAAATATTATAAGTTTATTTGAGCAGTCTAACATTAAAAGTAGGGCATCACAAAAAACAAACATTTTAGAGAATAAATTGCATAAGTGGACTTGAAGAGGACATTCAATTAACAACTATTTTAGAAATTCGTAACAAAACTTTTAATTTCGTATTTTTAGATGTCAGAAGAAGCATCGTATAATTTTTCCTAAAAGGCTCTTAGGCCAAATTGTTAGTAACAAATTGGATTTTTCAGAAAAAATAGCAAATGGAAAAATATTTTATGAGACTTTGAAGTTTAATTCCGAGATTTTTGTTTCTGATTTTCGGAAATATTTGATATTAAATTGAGATTTAAAAAATGATTTTTTAATGCGCAAGGTTTAGAATGGGCAAAATTTGGCACTGGAAAAATGATTTTTTAGAAAAAATAGATTTTCAAAACAAACTTGAACTATATTCAAACTTACTTTAAGCACATGATTAATTTTAGCAATTCAAATGTATTTTATGGCGAAAAAGTATCCATGAAAAATATATTTTCAAAAAACAGGGTCCTTTGGTTCAGGTTTTCTGGTTTTTGGACCATTTTGACAAATTTTAAATTTTATGAAAAATTAGTTTTTCTCAGTGTCAAATTAGATAGGCCAAAAAATTTCATCTTGAGATATCTCAGAAACTATGGGTTTGATTGCAAATGTTAAAAATGTATAATTTGTTGAATGCTTTGCTCTTTTCAATAGAAATAATTTCAAAATTAAATAAATGCTGCCTAATTTTCTGAAAAGTCTAAAATAAGTGAATAAGCCTTGAATAAGGCCTTAAAAATAACTAATCCAAATAATTTTCATACAAAAGGTCAGACAATTTCACAAAAGTCTTTAGGGGTTAACTTTGAAAAACTAACTAATATTTTCCGGGCTATCGCTAGTTGAAAATGAGGGCTAATAGAATGACACTGAGAAGAGCACATTTTCCAAATTTATTGGTCAAAAAAGAAAACTGAAGAAAAAATCCTAGCTATTCAAAATCGTATTTAAAAATGACATTTTTTCGAAAATACTCACCCTAAAATGTAGTGAACTTTATCAAAAAAATGTGTTAAAATATTCTCAATTTCAAACTTGCGAAACGAAAAAATTGATTTTTTTTTGTGTACTTATTTATCCTAAAAACTCCTAATCGTAACCTACAACTTTGCCAACTTTGCCGAAGACATCAAATCGATCAAAAAAGCTCTTCTCAATATAAAGATTTTTTAATAATCACATGCCAATTTTGTGTGTTCAGTCCGTAAAATTGGGCTTTGTTAGGAAAAACTTTTGAAAGAAATGGACTTGTTTTTATTTGTTTTTGTATGGAATACTCTTCACAACATTTTTTCAACCAAACACAGAGGTCCAAAATGAAAATTAAGATTTTCCAAAAAAAATAATGACGTTTTAGAGCATTAGTGTCTCAGAAGAGTTGTTGCAAAAGGAAAGGTTTGGTTCAAAATTAGGGTGATTCACGATTGGAGTGTTTTTGAAAATCTAGCTTTTCAGCAATAGTTTTGGGGCGTTTTTGTCTTCTAGAAAGTTGTTGGGCTTGCGTCGAATACACCAACATTTTAATTCGCAATCTACTTCTTCTACGACCAAATTTAGAGAAGCAATTCAGGGTAAGTTTTAGAGAAAAGTTAGATCTTTAAGTGTTAAAGAGCTTTTACTTTAAACATTTAAGTTTTTTTGTAAACAATAGTTGTACTTAAAGATCAAAAGTTGCAGCCATTTTAATGTTTAACTACGCTTGACTAAATTAAGCATTTTCAAAGTTAAATATCTCGTAAAATATCTATCTCGCAGGCCAAATTTTGAACACCAAGCACCAAAGAGAATATCTAGCACTATGAACGTTGAAAAAATCTCGGGGGTAATTTTATTAAAACTCGAGACACTGAATTTGAAAATGCTTTATATTTTCATGGTAAAAGTGTAAAGTGAACACTAACAAAATTTGAGAATTGTGCAACTACATGTTTTTCCGTGTAATTTTGCTAGCCTGAATTAGAAATTTTTGTCAAACTTTGAATTTCTATGGGTTTTAATGATGATTTTGATCATGAGCATGGTGCCGATTACCCAGACGACTTAAACCGTTAGCGTGCCTTTCGATCAACGATAATATACAATGGACTTTGAACACTTAAACATCATTTCTAGAGTTTTTTTTATTGAAAAGTGAAATAAACCAAATTTTCAATTTTTGCTTTTTGGGTGTTTTTTAAAACCCCTGACTCAAGGCGGTATCAAAAACACCCAAAAAGCAAAAAACAGGAGTTTTGGTTTATTGGACCACATTCCACACAACGTCATGCCTTCCGATCAACGATGATATAGGAAGGACTTCTTTGATTATGCTAAACAATTAGCATTACATTTTTCCTTTTTGACTCAGAATGTCGCTTGCTACCGCTGCCCAGATTGAATTCACAAATCATTAAAGGAAATTTTTTAAAACTGATCTCTCAACAAAATAAAGCCGAAAACACGAAAAAACCTGCGCTGCATTCGCGACTCTATGGGTTTTAATGATAATTTAACATAAAAATCGAAAATTTGAACCAAAACATGCGTCAGAGCGTCACCATTTTTAGGAAAATCAATTTTCCACTTATTTTTTTTAAATAAAGATAACTGTAATTGGGACTCTCTTATCATACAACTTTATTTCATGAAAATTATTTTTTTCAATTTTTTTATTTTCAATCAAATATAAATTTTGAAATAAACATGAAGTTTTGTAATGCGAAAAAAAGTTATGAGCTTTCCTGAACTTCTTCCTGTTATAGGTCCTAACAACCTTACACTCTCTAACAAACAACAGCGCCGATAGCGGTCCATCGTTACGTTCTCTTCTAGAAGACGACGCATCTCCGGTTCTACCAAGGCAATCTTCATCCATCTTGGCGCCCTCCCCCAACCCTGAAGCTCTGTGGTTGAAATACGGCCCCAGTGTCCAGAGCACGAGGCACAATTAGTGCTGCTGCTGGATAGGGCAGGGAACCAATTTATGAAATATGTTCACGTTTTCCACCTTGAAGCGATACGGCCATGTCCGTACAAAGTGGACTTTTGCCTTACTTTATTATAAATTGGTAGAACTACTTGGTTTGTTCTGGGTGGAGATTTTTTTCAACTAGTTTATTTTATGAACACATATGAGGGGTGGAGAGAAGCCCTAAAGGTGGATGGATGTATTTGTCAAAGTAATGAAGTAAATTTCTAGTTGGGGAAACTTAATTGAAACTGGCTGAAACAGAGCTTTTGTAGCTTGATTTGCACCGCAAGAGATGAAACTCCCATAGATTATCAAAGTAAGCTTCAGCTTCAGTAAGCTGAAATTGACAGTTCACCAAGCAACATCCCAAACTGGAAGTTCCGCAAAGGACTTCCCGTGAATTCCACCATGTCCTTCAGCACGCAGCAGGAATTCTTCAACGTAAGCTTCGCAAATGAAGAACCAAAGCCTCCAACGCGGAAGCGCAGTGATGGCGCCATCATGACGTACGATTTCTGTACCGATGGCCGCGCCTGGGCGCTGGACAAGGCCAAGCGGTCCAACTACATCCTGGACATTGTCCACAAGACGCGGTTCAAGCGAGCGCTGGCACATGTAGGTTTGCTGAAACTTGTACTATGGAACTAGCTAAAGTTGACGATTTTCAGCCGGAAGGAGAGTTCGAGCTGTCAAAGGACTACCTGGTTAATCTGGATGTTGACGACCTAGCGGAATACGCGCTAAGCTTGCAAGCTGAGATCAAGCGGAAGAACGAGAAGGTGAAGAAGCTGGAGGGCAAGCAGAAAGTGTTACAAGATCGGAACACTCCAGAAGAGCAGAAGCTCATCCAACAGCAGTCCGCCGAACTGCAGCGCGAACGTCAAGAGTTCGACCAGCAGATAGCGGACCTCGAGGAGGACATCATCCAGTGGCGGGACCGTGCCGAGCGGTACGACCTGCTGGCAAAGGAGAACGAACTGCTGCGGCAGCAGCTGCAGAAGCAGCGCATCGAAGCCGCCGACAAGATGCGGCTGATCAACGCGGAAGCCGAAGCAAGCTTCAACCGGATGAGGGCGGAAGAGTGCGAGCGGCTGGAAGCGGAGTTGATTCTGTACCGGACACAGTACGACGATCTTAGGGCGCAGAAGCGGGACCTGAAGGAACAGCTGCAGCGAGCTGCCACCCGGCAGAACAAGGTCGGAGAGCTGAAGCGGCAGCTGGCGGTGGAACGAGCACACCGGGAGCAGGTCGAAGAGGAGATGGAACAACTGATGGTAGGGGATGTGTTTTGATGACTTGTAGAGCAGATGATTAAGTGGCTTTTTTGCAGGAACTGTTTGACAAACAGACACAGGAAGTTCAGCGAAGAGGCAGCTTACCGGTAGCAACTGAGCAACGTGACAAGAGATCATCAATCCAGGAAGCTAGAAAGCCCATTGAGGACATCGCTGTGGAAAGTGCTCCAACAATACAAAAACCAACCGCTCAGGACGAGAGCCCAATCGTGAAAGAACAAGTAGTCGAAAGCTGCTCAAACTGCCCCAAGCTGCAAGCGGAGCTGGACAACGCCAAGGAGTCACTTCGCAGCAATCAGGAACAAGCTGAACGCGAAAAGCAATCTCTAAAGGAGCAACTTGAATCAGCAATCAAGCAGGTTGAAGAAGTTCGATCAACGCCACCATCAGCTATCGCACCACCTCCAGCAGGATCCAACCAAGCTGACGGTCAACTAGCTGAGCTGGCAGCGCAGCTGCAGCAGTGTCAAGCCGACCTCAACGCTTCCCAGAACAGTGAAAAGTCGCTTCGCGAGCAGATCGCTTCGCTGCAGAAAGATTCAGCGCAGCTGGAGTCGAAACTAGCGGACGAGTCCAAAAAGTCCGAACAGCTTGCGGCGGAAGCTACCAACGCGAGCAAGCTGACTGCCGATCTGCAGGCGAGCCTGCAAGCCAAGGACGCGGCACTGTCGGCAAGCGGTGGAGCTGGTGCGCAGCTCGTTGAGCTGCAGAAGCAGCTGGATGAGGCGAAGCGGACGCTGCGCGAGAAGGCTGACCAGCTGGATGTGGTGAGCAAGGAGAAGGAGCAGCTGGGAGCGAAGGTCGACGGGTTGGAAGTTGCGCAGAAGGCGAAGGATAAGCAGCTGGAAGCAGCTCGGGTTGAGCAGAAAGGTCAACCTGTGGTGACGGCACCGATGGACACTGCCGAACTGGATGCTCTTAAGAAAAGTAACGAGGAGCTGAAGAAAGAGGTTGCGAATCTGAAGGATCGGTTGGTCGCAGCCGAAGGCCTTTCTAAGGAGCTTCAGGAAGGTGCTGGCGATCAAGCTGAACTGCTGAAAACAGTTGCTAATCTCAAGGCGGCGGTGCAGAAGGCTGCGGAAGAGGCGCAAGCGAAGGAAGCCGAGATGAAGCAGCTGGAGAAGGAAGTTGAGTCGGTGAAGGCGCAAGCTGAAGCAAAGGAAGTTGAGATGAAGCAGCTGGCGAAGGATGTGGAGTCGGCAAAGGCGCAAGCTGAAGCAAAGGAAGCGGAGATCAAGCAGCTGGAGCAGGTTGTCGAAGCAGTGAAGGTGGAAGCCGAGAAAGCCAAGGAAGCGTCTGTGAAGAAGCTCAAAGAGGTAGTTGAACCGGTAGCGGCAGTAGAACGCGTAGAGGAGCAACAACTGGAGACTGTTGAGGTGGCTGAAGAGATAGCAGTCGTTGAAAAACCAGCAAGTACAGTTGCGGTCGAAGGTGTCGAGGAAGCTGGATCAACCGCGACAGTCGTTGAAGAACCAATTGAAACCCCGGTGGTAGCGGAAGAGCTAGAAGCCATATCAGCTGCAATCTTCGGCGAGGGCACTGAATCAGCTGCCAAGGCTGCGGAAGTCACCGAGCAACGACAAGCGAGTGCAATCGAGGATCTGCAGAGAAGGTTGTCCAGAAGTCAGGAGCATATTGCAGTTCTACGACAGCTGGAGGAAGCTGAGGGCGAACCTGGAGACGAAATAGTAGCTGTTGTCGAAAATGTTGGTGAGCGAGATGTGGCCCCAGAAGAAGATTCAAGACAGCCTGCCGTGCTGGAAGAACTGGATGAAGGATCTACCCGGTTGAGTGTTGTGATGGATGAGGAAGCTGGTGGTGAAGGACCAGGACGGACTCCGTCCGTGGTTGGAGATCCTCTGCTGGACATCTGCATCGTTGGAGAGTCAGACTTTGACAAGACTAAGCGGATTGCCATCAAGATTGTTCGTCATGGAATCAAGGTGAGTGGAATCATAGTTTCCCAGACCAACAAATAACGCGTCTTGTTTTCAGATTCTAACCTGGTCCGAGCTGGACTACCTGCACCACGAGATCTGCAAGGCGATGATCGAGCGGTTCCGCAGTCTCGGCCAGAACGTGCAGGCCATCGACAAGGCGATCGGGACGTGCAACGAGATTCTGGCCGCGGTCAACGCGATGCGTAACAGCGAGATGGCCGGAATGATTTCGTCTGCGGCGCAGGTTCCCATACGGAATCCGACCCTGCTGGAGGACGAGATCCCGGTTCGGCTCGCTCCAGAAGTTCCGCGGGTCAGCATCAAGCCCAAGAGGACCGGTTCGGAGGCGCAGGTGTTTGCCATGTTTACCGAGGGACTGCCGGCGAACAGGGCCAAGCCGAGAGTGCTGGTGGACTACAAGTCTTGTATGACCCGATCGTGGGGACCTCCCAAGACACCAACCGAGACTATCATCAGCACTACGTTAGCAGATGGATCGCGATTGTATGCGCGGCAGAAACGTCACTAGAATGTCAAAATCAATTATTTTGTCAGAAATTTCTTTATTTTGCTACTAAAATTAGAATAAATTGTTGCAATTGAAGTTGTCTGCCAACAAACAAACCCATAAAAAACACTTTTCGCCAAACTTCTTCCACCTACCTTTAGCCAGAGTCATTCCAATTAAATTTGAATGCTCGCACGTCGGTCGGTCGTCGTTCCGTTCCGAGTGACCTGTTTACGCACGAAGCGATTCGCATAGTAAAAGGTTCCGGCTAAGGCCCCATCCCTCCCGAGGAAGTTTTATTGTCAGTCTGCGGTACGTCCCACAATCGGTGTTTTTTCTAGAAGATTGTTTTGACCAGTCAGTGCGTAGCGGAGTACTTGAAACTTGCAAGGAATCACACAGCGAGAAAGAACGGTTCGACAATGTAGCTGTTGTTGTGCGGAGCGGCGCTGCTGTAGTCGTAAAAGTGACTATAGGTTGACTCTCTGTAAACTAACAAGAAATGACAAAAAATGCTTTCAAATTTTAAGCCTAATCTACATTTTAGCTTATGGGATTTTGGCTACATGGGAGACATTGGCTATAATCGTATGAAAAATCATACTTACATCAAAAAATTATAGTGTTTTGGAATCGGGATAATATCAGCTATCGATTGCAGGTATAATTACATGAAAAGTTTCACAAAATACGTATTAGCGTGTCCCAAAAAACACGAAGTCAAGAAAATCAATGTGCTCAATTTTCAAATGATAGATAATCATGTTAGAAACAACTCTTTCATACATGAAAACTTTCGGAAAAATCGTTTTCCATGTTCCCTGGGCATTTTTTTGAAAAAAGTCAGTTTTTTCGACAATTTCACTAAATCTACTCAGAAAACTAACTTAATCCACCTGTGTGGTTGATGCCTTCCTCACTTTTTACCAACAATGGGTAATATTAGTGGTTTGGACACATATTTAAGCTATTTTTTTTAGGTCCAGAAAAATAAGTACACAGATATAACTTAAGTTGTCATAACTCGAGACAGGGTTGCCAGATTTACTATTATGTGGACTCGTTGGAAAGGTCTCTTGATTACCTAACCAACGACGGGTCGGATGATGGTTCCGGACATCGTTTACATATATTTAAGTGAGATCCGGCTTCAAAAAAGTACATAAATATCACTTAAGTGGTCATAACTCGAGACAGGGTTGCCAGATCTTCGATGTTGTGGACTCGTTGGAAAGGTCTCTTGATTACCTAACCAACGATGGAACGGATGATGGATCCGGACATCGTTTACATACATTTAAGTGAGATCCGGCTTCAAAAAAGTACATAAATATCACTTAAGTGGTCATAACTCGAGACAGGGTTGCCAGATCTTCAATTATGTAGACTCGTTGGAAAGGTCTCTCGATTACCTAACCAAAAATGGGTCGGATGATGGATCCGGACATCGATTACATGCATTTAAGTGAGATCCGGCTTCAAAAAAGTACATTAATATCACTTAAGTGGTCATAACTCGAGACAGGGTTGCCAGATTTTCAATTATGTGGACTCGTTGGGAAGGTCTCTTGATAACCTAACCAAAGATGGGTCGGATGATGGATTCGGACATCGTTTACATGCATTTAAGTGAGATCCGGCTTCAAAAAAGTACATAAATATCACTTAAGTGGTTATAACTTGAGACAGGGTTGCCAGATCTTCGATGTTGTGAACTCGTTGGAAAAGTCTCTTGATAACCTAACCAACGATGGGTTGGATGATTGATCTGGACATCGTTTACATACATTTAAGTAAGATCCGGCTTCAAAAAAGTACATAAATATCACTTAAGGGGTCATAACTCGAGACAGGGTTGCCAGATCTTCAATGTTGTGGACTCGTTGGAAAGGTCTCTTGATTATCTAATCAACGATGGGTCGGATGATGGATCCGGACATCGTTTACATGCATATAATTGAGATCCGGATATATGTGAAAACACATTTTTATACATAACTTTTGAACTACTTATCGAAACTTCAAACAATTCAATAGCGATGTATGGGACCCTAAACCAAGTCGAATGCAACAAAATCGGTTCAGCCAGTGCTGAGAAAACTTGGCAAGATTTTTGAACACATACATACATACACACACACAGACATTTGTTCAGTTTTCGATTCTGAGTCGATATGTATAAATGAAGGTGGGTCTCCGAGCTTTTGATAAAAAGTTCATTTTTAGAGCAGGATTATAACCTTACCTCAGTGAGGAAGGCAAAAAATGGAAAATCTTAAAATTTCAAATAGCCCATACCATTGAATGATGGTCTGTGATCCAATGAACAAGTTAATGTATCGATCTGACCTTTTAAAACATTGTTTTTACTTTCCCGGTAGCTTTTTTGTCGAAAAATACAAGTTTTTGCTTTACTTTTTTTCAATCATTTCCCTCGGTAGTGGACACAAAAATTTCCTCATCTGTAAGGATACATGCATCTTGTAGGAAATTTTCCGCTGAAGGTTTTCGTTTAAGCAACATTGAAGTTTCATCAATTCTGAGCCGAGATAGTCTAATTTTTGTAAAGAAAGAATATTGAATTTCTGAAAATGATGAAATTAATCATCATTGTATGGGTATTTGAAATTTTAAGATTTTACATTTTTTCTGAGCAGATTTCGTGAAATTTTCGAAAAAACTTACTTTTTTCAAAAAAATCCCAGGGGACATGGAAAACGATTTTTCCGAAAGTTTTCATGTATGAAAGAGTTGTTTCTTACTTGATTATCCATCATTTGAAAATCGAGCACATTGATTTCCTCGACTTCATGTTTTTTTGGGACACGCTAATACGTATTTTTCCTGTATTTTTAAAATGCAATATTTCTTGAAAAAAAAAAGAATCAAAATTATTGTTATTGCAATATTGGTATCAATGATCGTGATTTTCCATACATTTCGGATGAATTTTTTTTAATACTAAAAATATTCACAAAACTACGTATTAGGGTGGGTCATTTTTTCGAAAGTGCTCGGATCCGACTGCAATAGAGTCCATCTTGTTGAGGGTACCCATAGGGACTATCACACCAAATTTGAGCTCATTTGGTTGAAAACTGGCTTGGCAATGGGGGGTTGAAGTTTACATAGCAATTAGTATGGGAAACGCGTGCTTTAACTTCAAACGCTCCTACAAGCTAAGCGACAAACCACACTACGTACGTATTTTTGGAAAAAATACTCAGATTTTTAGTTTTTACAATGGGTATCAAGCAATCGGGATTTTTCCATAAAATTTCGATTGTAATAACACAATTTTTTGAAAATACTAAAATTTTTCACAACACTACGTATTTTTGAAAAATACTCAAAATATCATTTCACAATATGGGAATCAAACGATTAATTTTTTAACACATTTCGAATGCAATAGCATCATTTTTTGAAAATACAAAAAAAAACACAAAATTACGAAATTTCGAAAAAAACTCAAAGTTTTAGTTTTTTTTTCAATGTGGTAATCAAATGATTGGAATTTTTAATACATGCCTAATATAGTATCATTTTTTTTTAATACTAAACATTTTCACAAAACTACATATTTTCGAAAAAAAAAACACTTGAAATTTTAGTTTCCTACAATATGGATAGCAATCGATCGGTATTTTTTCATACATTTCGAAAGTTATAGCACAATTTTTTAAAAATTTGTTTTTCACAATACTACGTATTTTTGAAAAAAATGCTCAATATTTCAGTTTTTTACAAAATAGGTATCAAATGATCGCAATATAATAATAAATTTCGAAAGCTTCAACAAATTTGCAAATACTCAAAATTTTCACAAAACTACGTATTTTCTAAAATATACTCAAAATTTCAAAGTTTCAAAATGTATTACATTAGAAATGTGTGACATACTTATTGGATGACGCCACTATTTGTATATTTCAAAAATAAATTTGTTTAAATTAGTTTTGATAAAAATGTTTATAAATCATTCTGTGAAAAATTGGTCATAGCTTCAAAAGAATTTATGATATTTTTTTTAAATATCTAATAAATCAAGAGTTATAAAACTATTCTTATTTTTATTCTAATTGAAACATAACCTTCAAAACTAAAGTTTTTTGTTACTTATGAGATGAGAAAAAAAATGTTTTAAGCTACTCATGAACAGCATTGTGATGCATAAATTTTTAAATATATTTGCATTTACCTGAAACTAAATGTAATCTAAATTCTAAATTCTGATGAAATAGAAAAACAATATGTTTTAAGAACTAGTAAGGCCGTTGCAAATATTTTTAAAAATTTTTTTGGCCCCCCCCCCCCCCCCCCCAATTCGAAATAGTTCTGAAAAAATCAGGGGAAAACAAATATTTTTCCAAAAAACTTCAAAATTTCTTCAAAAATAGTAGTCTTATCAACTGAAAACAATCTAAAATGCATTTTCCTGCATTGATAATCAGATTTAGCATGTCTGGGCTTTTTTTAAAAGTGTTTTGAATTTTTATGATGTGTACAGCACCGCAAAAATTTTATTTTTCTAAAAAAATAAAAATTTCGTCAATACTTGGGGAACAGCATCTAATTCCAGCGTGCCTCTAATGTTGGCAGGTCAGAACTTTGACATTCAATCAAAGCTAATTAAAAGCGTTTTCAACTGAAATCGAGTGATAAATAGCTCAATAAGAAGTGAGCAAGCAAGTTTCTATCAAAAGTTTTGCAAAATTTGTTGTTTAAATAGTGAAAATCAGCAAATTGGATGGAGTTAGGAGCGAGTGCTTAACCTGCCAAAGATACGAGAACTTCCCCTAGATATTTTGGAAATAAATTATGGCAAAACGACTGGAAAGGTGTATAATGCATTTTACACCACTTTTGTCATTAAAATGTTGAAACCATGGCTCGTAATTTAAATTTTTATACTTTTTTACTTTTATGCTATCTTGTCACTCCCTGAAAATTGATGTAAGTGTGACAACTGGCCAAAGAGATTTCAGTTCAGAACGCGTTTGACGCACGTACAAGTTAGACTACCGTAAACATTTGTAATTATTACTCGGGACTTGGGACAAGACTGAAACTACTTTTATAAGTAAAGTGATAAAAATGCACGGAGTTTTTTTCGGATTTCGTTGAATACCTCAGGATTGAAATCGAATTTTGGAGATCTGAGAAGGTCAAAAGGTGAGGCATTGTGAGCTGCACAAAATGACGTTCTTAACTCAATTTGGCTCAAAATGCACGTACGACAAGTTAGCACGACTGCGACGAAAAGGTCGAATTGTAACATTAGTATATATGATTAATATTCTATCTAATCATATATTTTTGGGAATTCATCAAATTAAAAGTAAATGAAGTTTTAACTTTTAGTTGACTGCTCTTGAAAGAATACAAGACTGCTACTTTCTTCAAAATAATAATAATAATAATAATATAATGCAATGCAATGCAATGAAAAAATACGCAAAAAAAACTTCCCACTCTTTCTTCACACAAAGTATTGCTATCACAGGGGTAAAACTCAATTTTCGCATCTCATCGAAAGAATTGTCCATTCCCGAAACAAAGTTTCACGCTCCAGAGACGAGACAGCAGAGCTTGATGGGGGAGGGCTAAAGAAGAAGAAAACGAAAATCACCATTAAAGTGGACCAAGTTTTAGGTTGCTAGTTAGGAGGTGGAAAAACGAGAGATAAGAGGGAGGGTGCGATAACTTGGCCGATTATCGAGAGCCAAAACAAACCATTAAAGCAATAGAATTTAGACGGTCCAACGCTGTGGAGTTAGTCAGAGGCGAAGATCGGTCTGTCGTCTTCGGGAGCTTTTTTCTTTTTCGACACTTAAGAAAACGGAAGAGAGTGTGCGCTCTCGCATCACGCTTTTTAGAACGAGTGCAGTTAAATTTAATTGAAAATAAAAATAATTAAACTAGTTGGGTTAATTATTTTCGTTTGGCGCTTTCGATTCGACAGCTGAACTTTTTTTTTGTTTTGGTGCTTCTGAAGGAAATGAGAATGACTCTGTCAGTGAGTCGTTTGCGGAGCGAAAAGTGCGCGCAAAGAGTTTTTTGTTTTAGATTTTTAGAAGTACTTAAAACTTTTATTGAAGGCTAATAAAAGTCGAGCCGTTTATGATTGAGTTTTGTGTCTTTTCGGTCAGAGCTTCTTTTTTGTTCCTCCTTTACTTGCTCTACACCACAGCAGCAGCAGAGGAATTTTTCCCCTGTCGAACGATGAAGGAAAAGTTTTATTGAATGGTTTTATAGGCTTGCCGCAACTTTTTTGTTTGGGAGTGGGAGGCAAAACCTCATTTGAATGCGGAGCGGATCATCATCTTCGGCATGCTGAAATTAAGGACTGGGGTGCGCTGCAGATCTAAACTGTCATTGCTTTCCAATTATACGCACTGTGCTTAATGGGACAAGTTGTGTGCGTCTTCGTTCTTTTTTTAATGGACAGTTTGGCGATGTTTATTTATTTGCAATTTAACGGCAGTTTAATGTGGTTTTCGGGGAGGAATTGCGCGTCAAAAGTTCGCAATTGAAGTTCTTTCTTCGCACTAAATGACCCTCTTAACGGGAAAGTTGACGACTTTTGAAATCGTTCAAGAGCGGTTTATGAACAACAAGTTCAAATAAGTTTTTTTTTAGCGTCACAAGAATAATTGCTGATATCGTGAAATTTAACTACTTGATAAACCCTTCTTAAAAATTGTATTCAAACATTCGAAAGCTGTTCAAATCTTCCAGGAAATGTCTGTGTTCGATTGCCGGTCCGGAAAAACTCAACTGCACCGTAGTGAACGAAACAAACGAAGGCAGAGTGTATTCGAACATAAAAAAAAAACATTTTTATAATTTATTACATTTTAAATTCAATAATGTGGCAAACGATGAGCACACACACATCCAGTCATATGGAGAATGAGTGTGAATGGTGAATGCAGTGCAACAATGACGACGACACCGACGGAGATATTGGCACCCGGGGCTTTTGAAATGCGAATTTCATTCGGCTGTGTGCTGCGGAACTCAACATTTTTACAGTAGGCAGTGTAAAATACCGACCTTAGTGACAGTTGATAACAAGGTTAATATTTGATTTTGGTTTTGATAGTGATTTTTTTTTTTATTTCAAAATGGAAAAAAATAGACATCAATAATTTTAAAAAGTGCAGAAACTTTTCAAGTTGTTTGGTATAAAACTCATAATCTAATCTAATCTAATCGAACACAAGCGCAGCCAGTCCGAAGAGAGCGCCCTGGAAGAACTTGGGGTTAGATTACGCCCCAAGTTCTTTCTTGTCAATATTAATTATTGCAGTACACTTAAGTAACCCCGAAGATGTATTGCATAAATTAAAGCGGCCAGGCCTACTGCGTTACATTAACCGCAGAGACAGATTCTGTGAACGGAGCACATTTCACAGAATCTACAGGGGAGGAAGGATGCGTGGACATACCGTACCAAACGCTCCTGTTTACAGTTTCATATGTGTTTTGTATAATGTGTTAAGTGTAAAATATAGTGTGGTTATATAATCAATTAAATATAATAATGCAGTATAATGATCATTTAATAAAATCCCTTCACCTATATATAATAACCACGCACCCAAGCACACAAACAGCGACACAATAGAAATGAAAATGAGCATGCAAAAACAAGACAGCGCGTCCCCGCGGTCAGCACACTAATCAAATTTTTACTTTTTTGTGTTTTGTTTTTTAAGATGATTTTAATCGTTATGATAAGATTGATTACTTTGACTTTTAAGGCAACACCAAAAAGTTACTTTAAGTTCAATTTCAAAAATTGTTTATAAGACATTTTTGATTAGCCGCTTAGTAGGGCGGTCCAAATCTGGGCTTCATCGAGACTACCCCTTAAAATCAAAGATTATCCCATCTTTGGCTAAATTCTAAATTTGAGCTCATTCTTAGTACGGAAACCGCTCCCTTTAAACACCTCGAAGTTTGTACAGGAAAAGCGTCAAAATGTATGGAGAAAAGCAACTGTCTAGCTCTGGAAAGCGCAATAACTATTCAATTGTTACCAATTTTCGGGATCTTCATTGAATTTGGAAAAACTTTCCCGAAAACACCATATTTTTTCGGATTTATTGCAAAAAAGCTATTAGCTTCTGAAAATTACCATTTCATCATCCCGGTACGAGAATCGAACTCACGACCTCTGGATTGGAAACCCAGCACGCCGCTAGTCGAAACCCATCCCCTACCGGTCAGTATTCCCACCCAAGTAGCAAGACAAATGCTTTTGATTCTTAAGCATTTTTATAATAGTTTTAACAAATGTAATAAAGTTTTGTTACGTCTTTCACCAAATCCAAAAGGTTTTACCATTCCATAAACTTAAACATATTTTAAAGAATTCTGTAAGATATCATAAAGAATTTTGTTTAGAATTTTAATTAAGCTTTTAAATTTACACTTTAAGTACGCCTGAAGAATTCATGATGTAGCTTGATTAACTTAACAAATTCTGCTTTAAATCTGTTAAGTCTTCCGTAAGCATTTTATCAAACTTGCTAGATTTGTACTTTCACTTTGACATATTCAGTTGTACGTGAACAACGCAGTGAAATACATCAAGAGGCGAGCTGATTTTTTTAAAAGCGCTTCTGAGAAAAAATTACTAGTGAATTTTCGGTTAAAGTTTTAAAATTACAAATGACTTAATAACTGTGTGTTGATGATAATAAAATATTTTTGAATTTTTGGTTTTTTTATTGTGTTTGAATGGTGATAGAATTGTGAGAAATCGGAACATTCCACCGAAACAGAAATTCGTTTACTTTGCAATTTATGCATGTACTGGTGCTGTGCATTACCATTATTGTGTCAATGTGGATATACATCATGTTATTTTGCAATTTATCGTTACAAAACGAGGCATTTTATTAAATTGTGTTCGTTTTAGTGTTCTTCGTTCTGCCCCTTTTATCAAAGCCTTTCAGTCTTGATTAGAACTTCTTTAAATACATATGGTTTTCGAAAAGTAGTTGATAAAACTTTTCATCCTTAGAGTTACCTTGTTCAAAACTATCAAGATTTTATTACGTGTATTGCTACGCGCTGTCATTTACAGTTTTGCTTGTGCTGATTGCAGCGGTTTTTTGTTCACTTATATGTTTAATTTGAAAAGAGAGCGATAATCGTTTCAAAATATCAATGTTTGTAGTGTGCAGTCTATATTGTGGTGGAGTTTAAGATTATAATAGTAGCAGAAGGTGAAAATAGTGAAAGTAGCTGATTTTAAAGGCAGTGTCCAACACACCTTCACTGTTTAAAGTTTTGTCATTGAACTGTGTTGAGGGACCGAGTTTGTGCTTTTTTAGTTATTATATAATAAATAAACCCCATGCTAACTAACAAAAATGTGTTGTTTTTTATTGAATTATTGCCAAATTCAAATCCGTTGTCCATGTCGAGGTCCAAGTCGATCTATTTGCAGCTGATGAAGCCCGCATGCGCTACGTTCCCAGCCGTGTGCAATTTTATCTTGGTTAAGACCACGATAAAGCATTGTGAGCTTATTTTTAAACCAAGTTATTCCTAGCGAGTTTTGGGAAAGAGTTTTTGAAGAAGCATTGAATTTAAAATAGACTTGAAAAAGATTATCAATATTTATAAATTTTCGCCATATTGACAAAAAATCGAGGTGCTTAAAATCGTAGCCATGTTGAATTTTGGAGCAACATCCGGCGAAAAAGATTTTTTTTTCGATAAAAGTTTAGTCTTTTTGTGATAATTTTAAAGGCGCGTTCCATATTTTCGAGCTATCTTGAAAAAATGTTCGGTAATTTTTTTGGCACTACTGTTACGGTACATTTCACTGAAAAAATGCAAGTGCTTAAATATATTTATACAATTATTATCAGATGAATTATCAACTACCATAAGCCTTTTAGAATTCCATTTCGGATAAGAATATTTGTCTTTAATCAAGTAAATCAGCATGCTGTTCCCTTTTTGTACAGGCTTTTGGTTCTCTTTGAGAGAACATTCATAAATGCTTCATGCTTTGTTATAACTTTCAGGAGTTCCTACGGGTTGGTACAAAAATCTTTTCCAAACTAGAAAGTTTTATTCGAGCATTGAAGAGCTTCATAAAGTGTTTATTAGGTACACAATAAAATAATAATGTCTTATGATACTCTTAATTTTTACTCTGGCTAACCTCCTAAAGTAGTCCATTTTAGCTTTATTGCTGATTTAACACTTATTTAACACAGCATGTGGGACTAAAAGGCATCTCGCCTACATTTTCTCAGGAATTCTACATAACTTCACCAAAACTACAATAAAACTTAAATTGTTACTTGGGCAGTGAGCATATTTACTCTTTTAAGGGATCTGACTTTGCCGAGCCAGACAGGAATCGAACCCATCACCTTCCGCTTACAAGGCGAAACCCGTAACCTCACGGCCACGGAACCTCGGCAATTTTTGTGTGGCTTTACAAATTTCTTTACAAATCTGATTTTTTTGTGAGTTAAACCTTTATTTTAATAGTGATTTATTCTTTCAAATAAATACAATTACTTCCAAACTATTTACCGGAAGTTTTTCCTCTTAAAGTTTTATTCTTTTAAAACAATCTTGACGGTTGTAATGTTTTGTAATTGTCTTTCCATTCTTTCAAACATGAGCGGTTCTTTAAAAATAAATTTACTAAAATGTTTGAGTTTTTGCATTCCTTAAAACGAAACTATTCTTGATGGTTGGAATGTGTAGTTCTTTTTGTTTTTAAAAACAACCTTTTCTTTATAGACGTAATATTTTTGACAGTTTTCCCATTATTTAAAAAATGAGCAATTCTTTAGAAAAATGTGTGACTTCTTATCTGTGTTTGCGTCGGTTTCCTAATTTGCGGGAATATTTTTGTGAGTCCGATTTTTTTTTCTTGATTGTCATAATATATTCGTATGTTTTTCCATTATTTCAAACATGTTTAGTTATTTTCTTAATGTCCATCCTATTTTGAAATATTCGGTGGTTTTTGTTGTTAAAAAATATAATCTTTTGTTGATAGACGAATTATTTTGGAAAGTTTTTCCAATCCTTAAAATATTTGCAGTTTTTTAAGTCGTTTTTTCAATATCTTGTGAATTGTCCCATTCTTTGAAAATTAACTATTCATGATGGTGGAAATATGTATTATTCAAATATTTTTCAATAATCTTTTCTCAACTATTGTTTAATTTTGTGAGTTTATTCCATTCATTTAACATGGGCAGTTCTTTAAAAAAAAGTCCAGCATCTTAAATATATATTGAGTTAAGCGCGCACCGCCAACTGATCCATCACAGGCAAGTAATTTCCAATGTTGTTTTTAATTTCAAACGCAATTGGGACATGTTTAAAGTGTTTTATTTTATGTTTAAAAATGCGGTTTTTTTTTCATTCTTTGCAACTAGAGTTCTGTTCAAAAATCTGACTTCTAAAATATTTTTTTAAAGCTTTTAGTTTTTGCTTTCTAAATGTTTTTGAAAACGCCTTGAGTTAGGAAGACTCGAAAATACCCAAAAAGCAAAGAAGCAATTTTTTATATTTATACATTTAGGCTCCTTTCAAAATATTTCATTTCACAACAAAAAAAATCGACCTTTTGTCTTTTCATTTTTTTTTCATTCGAACTTATGTCTTTCGAACTTTTTTCATACATTCACAAAAATCGGACCATTCATAAATCATGCATAATAAAAAAATCATGGTAAAATTCCATCTGGGAAGGGGTACATTTTTTATGCCAGAAAATTTGTGTAATTTTATTACTTTTCTGGGGTAGTGTCACTTTTTCAGTCTAAATTGAAGTAAAATAACAAAAAAAAAAAAACGTAATATTCAACCTTCCAAAATTACACCTTCCAAATTTACCCAATGTTTTACTATGTAATTAATCTTGATTTCAATCGGCTTTATCAGCACTATTCTGGCTGATTAGGCCGACGCAAATATTTTTTACGTTTTTGTTCCACGACCCTGGTAGCAAAAAAAATAACAAGCCATAGTCTTAACATTTGAATGAAAAAAAGTTTTAAATTGTAAATTCGTGATAATCTTAACTTCAATCTGAAAAAGAACAGCAATTTTTAGTTCGTTTGAATAATATTAAAAATGTATGTTTTCTATTCATTGTTATGCTTTGGATTTTTAATGAATCATTAGTTTTAATTTAATGTGATACAAATTGTTTCATATTAATTATCATAAAATTCGTATTAATATAGTTTTTAATTTTTTTATGTGATGTGACAAACTAAAAAAAATGTCACTGAAACTGTATTTAAACAAGAAACGAGAACAAATAGAATGAATCCATTTAATGTTAAATTCTAGAAAAGTTTAGAATTTCATGTTTTATATAAAAAATAATTTAAAAACTATATTTAAATTTGAAAATTGGTGTACTAATTGTTTTGTTAATTAAAAAAGTATCAGAACATATCTTAATTCGTTACTATTGTCCTAACTTGCTCCAGATGCCGATGTTTGATAAAAAATAAAAAAATATGTTTTTTTTTCAAGTTTAAAATCATCATTTAACGTAAATATTTAAAAAAATAAATAAAAATTTAATGAAAAATATTTAAAGCGCTAGACATTTTGCGGATCCGTAAACTAAAATTCAAGTAATTTTCCCTTATAAGACAAATAATTGTTGATATATGCCGAATACAAATTTGTTATTGCTTTAAAATTGGTATCGATTACTAAATATTCAACTGTACATCTATTTCCACAACAAAATTTTAGTTTCCAGACAAAAAAAAATATTTTTTTTCAATTTCGGGAATTCCCGGGACAAAATATCATAAATCAAACAAACAGAGAAAAATTTATAAAAATAAGAGACTTTTTAATTTCAAATCACATTGACTAAAAAATTGTGGTTAGTTAAAAATACAAAATTCCAAAAATAAGAAATCCGTAAAAAATGTAAAAATCTGGGAAGGAAAAAATATTGATGACCTTAAAATGTTCCAGTGATATCACCCCTGCCGGTACCAGTGGTCACACATTTGCCGGCGGTACCGTGCAGCAGGCTTTTAGATGAAATATTGTTTATCGGAGGATGCCGACCGGCGGGAAAGAGTGAGAGTCGTCCACATTGGCGAATTGAAACAGAGAGCACCGAGGCGGCGGCGGTAAAAAAATAGGCTCATAATTCACATTTATCTATAGTTAATTTTGTCTACCGGGGACAGTGCCGTCGTCGTCGTCGTTCTGGGGTGGATTTGGGCTCGGAAGATCTCGATGTGCACAACACAATTGGGATGCTGCAATTGAATTCAAATGGCGTCGATGGCACCAAATCTGGCAGCTTGTTTCAATTGGCGCAATTGAATAAATGCTAGTGGGGATGCGATAAATGGATAGTGTTTCTTTTTTTTGGGGCTTAAGGGGATATGATGACGATATTTTAGGATGTTTCAAGGATGTTTAGATTGTACAAAACATTTTCAATCATCAAATCTGATCTAACCTGTGTCTTAAACTGTGAATTCCCCAATTATTGTAATCAATCTATTAAAAATCCATTTTCAAATCGACCATCTTAAGTGTACCCCCCAAATTGATCCCATTAACCCTAAGTGATGATGGCCACTCAAATCGCACAGCCCTACGCGTAATTGATTCTTCTCGTGCCAACTTGGTCGGCTGGCTCATCCAAGCACTGCTGCAAGGGACTGAGTGAGCACATTACTGGTAAGTTAAATTGCCCTTAACGCCACCACCAACAGGCAGTCGTTCACCAGGTTCAAGGTGGCCCTTTAATAGCACCATTCAGGGTGCAGGTGATTGTAAGATATGGGCTTTCGGCAACAACTTTAAGTGTGATACCATAACTCATTGAAATTACACATTAATAGGCGCAAATCCATTTAGAGTTATTGGTGTTTTGATGAGTTTAAATAGGTGAAAGGTAAGTTATTGCACGTTGCTCGATAAAAAATGTCTGTCTGTCAACGGAAATTTTTGGTTCTATTTCTAAACAAAACTATTTTTTTTTAATGTTCAAATGTTTTCACCAACTCAATGCAATTTATCAAACTTTGTTTGAAGTAAGGTAAACCGTTCACATACTTTCACGTAAACACACGGCCACGCTCGCTCGCCAACAATATGCAAATTTGTTGAAATTCGCTCCAAATTAGATTAGATTGATTTGCATTCATCCGCGTTTGAGCAAGGGGAACACAACAACCATTCACCTACCCCTTTTACGAGCGGGGTTGTCCGATGCACAAAAACCCGGACTTTGAACGGATTTCATTCCCAGCTCGACTCTCACACGATGTAAGTTTGCTTTTTGTGTGCCCCCCCATCGGCGCCGTAATGTATGCAATCTATCAAAATTTAATTTCACCAGTGCTTGATCGTGAATGGAGGGGGCAAGGGTGCAATTTCGAATGGATTTTTGCCTCATCTTTTGCAATTTTCAGTGTTTGGACTCTCTCTCTCTCTCTCTCTCACCCGTGCAGCTCTGTATCTTCTCGTTACGGTTTGTAATTTAAATTTTAATCAGCTTTTAGTCGCTCCACAGAGCAAACGAATGAACAAACGGTCCCGGTACAATAGTTTTGACAGCAGTGTGTTATTTTGAGGTTTTAGTTCTTCACAGTGGACAAAGAACGCTGCAACTTTGCGCTGAATAATTTACTAGCATTTGGCTAAACGATTTCGGCTTTTCTTTTTTTTTTTCTCAGAATTTCAAATTTGTCCTTTTCGCAAAAGCTCTGACGAGGATACGGAACGAGGATTCTCGACCGGTGATCAGAAACCAAAGACTAGACAGGGTCATCGACGAACGAGACAAGGGTTCGGGTGTTTGTCCAGGCAAGAACTGTTTTTCCCCCGGGGGTCAATCCTGTCGGGGTCAAATCACTAGCACTAAATCTCCACGGTTTGAAGACGAGAGTGGAAGAAAAGGCTTTGCTTAATGGTTGACACTCTGGTGCAAGGTTTGGGAGAGAAGCTTTTGAAATGCGTACAAATGGGGAATTTGGGTTGAAGTGGACCGTTGAAGGGAAATTCTATGCAATATTTAAATAAGGCTGGTACAAATATTTTCCATAATTGTTGTTTCCCCCATCCCCACTTCAAAATCAGCCCAAAAAATCAGGGCGCAATTTTGTTTTTCAATAAACTTCGATATTTCAATGGAAGCTCAAGTGCAATTAGCTGCCTCTTTTCCAAAAAAAATAAATCAAAATTCATTTTAAATTGCAAATGCGATTTTGGCCGTTGCAAATATTTTTTGAAGTTTATGTCCTTCGACTCCTTTTTTTTTTATTTTTGTCCTTCGACTCTGATCAAAGTAAAGGGGGGAGGAGGGCAAAATAAAATTAAATATTTAAATAACAGGCCACTGTTTAAACATTTGAATGTAAAAGGTGTTTTGAACTGCATTAAATAACTGTTCACTTGATTTGAAATCATAAGTTTTTATATGATTTGTACGTACACCATATTCATTTTTTAAGTCACCTTTTTTAAAAAAGATTCTCGATTTACGCAACTTTTTTTAAGTCATGACTTAAAAAAAGAATGTCCATGACTTAAATCGAGAATATGACTTGAATTAAGAATCTTTGGGAATTCGTAATTTTTCGGAGACTTTTCAAAATGTATCAATTGAATGTTATTAAGTTTTGATATTGAAACATAGTATTGGAACATCTGGGATGTTCTAGTCCATCCTACCCAGACAGCTTCAGTGAGTATGGTAGGCTACAGATCATTATTGTAACAACTTATTGGAATGATCTGGGGCATCCAAGGACTCCCTAGAGTTGAGATCTGTGAATCTACCGCCGTAACAAGCAAGAAGTCGACGGTTTTTGACCCCGGAACATATCCGCATAGCTTCAATGAGTATGGTAGGCTAGTTTGCTGATGTGTTGGGATGTTCTGGGCATCCAAGGACTCCCTGGAGTTATGATCCGTGGGTTCACCGCCTTAACGAGCAAGTGGTCAACGGTTATTGACCTTGGGACAAACCCGCATAGCTTCAGTGAGTATGGTTGACTACTTTGCTAATGTATTGGACTGTCTTGGGTCATCCAAGAATTTCATTGAGTTACCCAAGTAACATTTTTTTGCAGGAGTTCTACAAGAGCTCTTCAAGATAGCTACAGCCTAGCAGTTTTGACCGCGGTAGGATAAAATTCTCTTCAAAACTTCTTCAGGAGTCTGAAAGAGTACTTGAAGAGAGTTTTCTACCATACTCACTGAAGCTATGCGGATATGTTCTGGGGTCAAAAACCGTCGACCTCTTGCTTGTTACGGCGGTAGACCCACAGATCTTAACTCTAGGGAATCCTTGGATTTCCCAGAACATCCCAACACATCAGCAAACTAGTCTATCATACTCACTGAAGCTATGCGGATATGTTCCGGGGTAAAAAACCGTCGACCTCTGGCTTGTTACGGCGGTAGACCCACAGATCTTAACTCTAGGGAGTCCTTGGATGACCCAGACCATCCCAATAAGTTGTTACAATAAGGATCTGTAGCCTACCACACTCACTGAAGCAGTCTGGGTAGGATCCGTTGTCAAAATCTTGAAGTTTCGACTTGTTTCTTTGGTAAACCTGTTGCACAACATTTCCGGAAGTTCCGGATAGACTAGAACATCCCAGGTGTTCCAAAACCATGATAAAATGTTTTAATAACATTTCTTAACAAAATTCAGTTGATATATTTTGAAAATTCTCCGAAAAAATACGAATTCTCTAATATTCTTAATTTAAGTAATATTCTCAATTTAAATCATGGACATTCTTTTTTTAAACAATTCTCGATTTAAACACCCCCATTTCGTTGTGTAAATCAAGAATATGGTGTACTAACAAAAATTTTATTTTTGCAACTCCGTCGTGAAACTACTTACTTTTCCTGTCATTCTTGAACTACGAAATAGCCTACTTTTCTGTACCAATAATAACAGAATCGAATAGCAACACTTTTCAAAATAAATGCTGAAAAGTTCTACTTTTCAGCACTGATATGGGTGCTGAAAAGTTGAACTTTTCAGCACTTGTTTCGAAAAGTAACACTTTGCAATTTTTTTTTGATTTAAACGATTTATTGACAAAATACATGAAAAAAACTTCACTCAGTGTGGGTTTTTTGGAATTGCAAAAAATGTTGTATGAAACTCGTTGCAAAACTTGATTTTTTCAGCACTCTTTGTATTTATCCAACTCGGTGAACCTCGTTGGATAAATGTACAACTCGTGCTGAAAAAATCCTCTTTTTGCAACTTGTTGCATAAACTACTATTTCGCGAGAATTTTTTTTGCGGTGCTCTACAATGGAATTTTATAATAGCTCAAAATAGTTTTAAACGAGCTTAAACATGATAAATATTATTATCAATTCAGAAAAAGGCATTTCAGATTGTTTTCAGTTAAATAGACCTAAATTTCCATTAAAATTTTCACGTTATCTGAAAAAAAAAATATATTTTTTGCCCCCTGATTTTTCGGACCAATTTTGTGGGGGGAGGAGCGCCATAAACTTTTAAAAATATTTGCAACGGCCTCATGATAATTTTGGATCATAAAATAATTTTGGAAATTTTTGTTGGTTTAAATTGCAGTATAATTCAAAAAAAAAAATTGTCTAAGAGTGCTAAAACAAAAAGTAACAAAAAATCGAAAATCGAAGGGGGTTATGATTGTCAAAATCGACTTTGTAAAAAAAAGTGAATCAAAAAAATGAGTAATTTTAAGAGTTTTGCTTATTTTTTTATTTTTCAGATTATAACCAACAACTTTGCTAAAGACACCAAATTATTTTTAATATGATTATAGATTATTGAATATTTACAGTAAATTTATGTTAGAACTTCTTCCAAAAATGTATCTCTTGTATGGACAAACTGAAAACGCAAAATATACTTTTTGAATCCAAGAAACGCATGAAAAAGTTTCTTTGAAATTAAAAAAATATCAAAAATAAATTTGATTATTTTTGGCGAACACGTAGAGAACTGATCAATCATTTTCATGGTCTAAAAATTTAAAAATCGTTATAAAAACAACCACAAATTTGTACTTATTTTTCGTGTCAATATCCGTTCTAAACATTTTTAGTGCTTTTTTTAAAGATGCAATTTTGAGAAGAAAAATTCTCGTTTTCATTCGTTTGTTTTTAAATGTCCAATTTCCCGAAGTTACAAAATTCCCGAGAAACGGGAAATTTTCAACAAAATTCCCAGGAATCGGGAATTCCCGGGTAATTTGAAATTTTGGAAAATTATTCGGATCTTGTCTGAATATTTCTGTTTCAATATTTTTCAATAAAATTGGATTTATGCTGTTTTTCGAAGCAAATAAAAAAATATTATGGGTGTTTTTTGTCAAAAATTATTTTTTTTAATCCAATATTTGGACAGAGAAAATCTATGCTCCAAAACCATAAAATTGCTTCTAAATTTGTCTTAGTGACCATAAAGTTGAAATGAAAAAAAATCTTGTAGAAATGATGTTTTCAATTGCAAATAACTTCGCAACAGTACAGTTATTTTTAACCTGTGAATAAATTTACAAATTTCCCAGGAAACATGAAATATTTTTTTCTGGGAAATTCCGGGAATTTCCGGAAAATAATTTCCCAGAACGGGAAGTTGGACGCTCTAAAAATACACAGAGAAAAAAGAGTTCCCAAAATCATGGACAAGCGTTCATGAAAATGGGAACCTCGAACAAAGTGTTCAAATTCCATGGTACGATTTTGAAAAACGTACCATTAAATTTGAACACTTTGTTTGTGGTTTCCATTTTCGTAAACGCTTGTTCACGATTTTGGGAACTCTTTTTTCTCCTTGTAATGTTAAAAAAAATCAAACCATCCACATTAACGACCCCGGGTCTTTTGTGGTCTCTATTGCAAGTTTCTGCTCGAACCTAGGAGTCCGAAGGCTTGAATGGGGAGAGCACCCAAACCTCTTTTTACTCCAAGGAACCTTCCACCCCAGTGTTTGAACTGACGACCTTTGGATTGCGAGTCCAACCGCCGCCAGCGATTCCACCGGAGTAGGCTTGGTTTGGTGTGTTGTTTGTACTTATGGCATGGAGACGACTCCTACACCTGGAATGACTTAACGGCCTAACAACCAAGGCCGGGACCGACATTTTACTTCCTCATCCGATGGAAGGTTGCAGCAGATGGGAATCGAACCCAGAATCATCCGCTTACAAAGCGGACAGCGTAACCATTCGGCCACGCACTGCCACCCGTGTAATGTATTTATTTAATTAACGGGGTCTTTTGGAGCTAACTTGGAGAAACTGCTGATTTTGAATCTCTTCTATTTATTTTCTTCACAAAGTACATTTTTGCTTGAATTTTCCATTAAATCTTTTATGTATTTATTTTTTGCAGTTCCGTCTCAAATCTAATGATTTGCTGCTTTTTTCTACCAAAAATTACTGAACCAGATAGTTTCACTTTGAAAAAAAAAAATGCTAATAAGTTCTACTTATCAGCATTGAAATGTATACTGAAAAGTTGAACTGTTCAGTAGCTGTTTTGAAAATTAATGCTTTTCAACACGCCCTATTTCGGATTAGAGCACCCTAATCGTAAAATTGGCCAAGAAACTCCCATGCCAAATTTGACCCTTGAACTTCTCTTAAATGATTTAGAATTTTTTAATCCAAGATTTGGTCAAAATGACGGTTGTTGCAAAATTGCATTGTTTTATTTTTAATTTAAATGGTTATCAAATATTTAAATTTTACTAAAATGCAGTCGTAAAACTCAAATTTGTTAGAAGCAAGAATTTTTTTTTGGTCATGGCGTCATTATTTGAAGTCCCATACAAACCTTCTTATAATTGAACTTTGTTTAATTCAGTCTGAACTGTATCATGCAAAATTATTATTGTATTTATAATAGAGGGTATGAAAATATTAATTTTGCGGTGTCCGATACCTTTATTTGTGACAAAAATTTAAATACATTTCAATGTCAAAAATGAGTTCAACGATGTTTTGATTAGATTTAGGATTTTTTTTTCTAAATACGGAATACAATTACTAGTAATTTGACTTTTTTTCAAATCCCATCAGAACATGATAAAAAAAAACATTTTCTCTATCAATTACTTGATGAAAAGTCTATCAAACTATTTTACTCCTCTTACCCCTAACTACTTTCTTCCCATTCGCCCCAACTCCACCCAAACCCCAAACCCAAAGGTCATAACTGCCTCAACGTCTGGGACATCCACCAGCACCATTACTGCAGTGACTTTTTCCCACTTCGCAAGGCCACGCAGATAAATAGAAGATTTTCCGCTTCGTTAATTTTCTTATGAATGCGAATAATTTATTTTTCAATTTTTTTCCGTTCCACTCTGTCGATTGCCGCTTCCAAAGGGGGGAAACTTTCTCGGAAAAGTCACCGGGAAAAGGACACTGGGTTCCGTCCAAGATTCGAAAACAATACACAGATAAACGGATTAGCACTGACTTTTATTTGATTGCTGCTGGTTTTACAACCCAGGCCCACTACTACTACCAGTTGCAGTGTTCCTATCCCACCGAAGAAAGAAACGCTCGAGTCACAAGGATGAAAAGGACACAATCAGGACGAAGGAGCAGGGAAAAAAGTGTGTCCAAACGAAAATATATAGTTCTTGCTGGGAGCTGGGAGACGGAACACACCATTTGTCATTCGACAGTTTTCCCGAGCAGTTTTTCCCTTAAACCTTCCACACACACACAGAAAAAGTGGAGAAAGGGGGTGAAAATTGGGGGCAAGAATGATGAGATTACGTGTGGGTTGAGGAGAGTCTTTGGCAATGACGAGTGAAATGATTTTCCATTCCGGAGGATTGGTTTTGCCTCACTCCCCTCCCTTCTCCAGAAAATAGTGTGTTTGTGATGTGGTTCTGTTTGATCCCTTCTGGCGAAGGATCGAACCGGGAAAAAAAGCTCGGAAAAGCGGTCCCCGGAAACCGGAAAACGGATGTATCAATTTGGTGGGGAAACAGCATAAAATGATAAATTTGAGGCAGTCGGGCAGTTGGGCTGCTGCAAGGCAAAAAGGGTTTGGCTGTTGTTTTCCGGTGAAACGGATTTTCGGGGTGCTGTTATTTAGAAGGAAAGGATCAAAAGTAGTCCTGGGAAAAAGCTTCCCGCACACACTCACTCGTTTTTTGGCACTGCTGCTGCTGGGTGGGATTGGGTGTAAACCTATTTTATTGTGGCCGAACCGAAAATCGGGGTGGAAAAACCAAAACCAAACGAGCTTTGCCTTCAAAGGGATCAACGAAATGTTCGATTCTGGTTAAAGCGGTTCAACCTAAGAAGCTTTGTTGGGTGTTTTTTTGTTTTTGTTTCAGGGACAGGTTTTCTAAAGTGTTGTGCTAGTCAAGGATCGTGATGAAATATTGATGCTAAGTAAGATAGATTTTACAGTTTACAATTGTTTAAATAACATACAAATATGGCCTCTATGCGGGCCTTCGATCTAAAAAATCGTCAAAAATCCATTTGTCAACACTTTTTTTTAAGATAGTATCAGAAAGAAGAACTCTTAATATTTTTTGAATATTACAGGGTTGTATGTTTGACTTGTTTTATGTAACTTTGCCTATGTTTTCAAAACAGATTTTTTTGCAGGGCTCAACATTGGCTGTGTTTCTACCAAAATTTCCAATGTTTCAAGTAAAAATAGGTGTGTAGTAATTATTGTAGTGTTTCAGACTATGTCTCTACGCATTTTTTTAAAACAATATTAGTGTAATGGCATCAGTTCGGTAAAAAGTGTAAAAAACAAACAAACAAATTAAAAGTGGCTGTAAAATATGAAGAAGTAAAAGGCAACAGATTTTTTGACTTTTTTTAAAGATTTTGGTAGAATAAGCCAATTTCTATCAAAAACATACGTAACTAAACAAGATTAAAACTAAGCATTGACTTGATGTCAGGCATCATCGAAAAGAAAATTAAGTATTGAACTTATAAAATTTTCAACAAAATAATAATAAAATAAGTACCAACAATATTTTCATGAATTATGACAGTTTTCCGAATCAACTTAAGACATCTCAGTAACAAATAGACCTTTTCCCCAGTTTTTAAACATGTTTCAAAAAAGGTTTACAACTTTTGTAATTTAATCTTTTTGAGGGATGGATTTGTTTGCAAATTTCAATTATTATATTAAAATAAAAAATATTTCACAATATTCCTCATTTAAATTCGAAAGTTATTGAGAAAACATCAGGTATAAATGAGCAATCCACTACCAATACTGGAAATGAATTTTAAATATATTTTTTTATTTGACTCAAACTTTTTTGAGGCCTATCCAATAACCAAAGAATCTATTTTGTGTCATTGGTTCACCAATTCAAGTCTCCATACAATTTTGACACCTATCCATACAAAAATGTTACGTAAATATTCAAAAATCTGTAACTATTGAAAGAATTTTCTGTTTATTTGGTCCTTGAGACAAGGTGAAGGTATTGTAGAGGACTATTCAGAAAAAATAGGTACACGGAAAAATAAATTGATGAATTTTTAAATATTTTTTTTTCTCTCAAAAACTCAATTTCTCAAAATACGTATATTTTTATTTTTGAGATTATTGTACATTTTTAGGGGACAAAAACCCGCAACTTTTGAGCCATAGAAAAGTGTGATCTATTGATCGAGTTATACATTTTCGGAAGAAATAGCGATGTTTGGAAAAACTGGACTTTTAAGTAAAATTAGACGACAGATTTGATGGCGTACTCACGGACGATTAAACAAAGAGAAACACAAATAGTATTTTTTTCATAACTTTTTTTTATAAAATCACGAAAACTCGTGATGTTTAAACGAAAACCCCTTATGTATATATATATAAAAATTGTCTTCTGTACAACTTAGTAGAATATTCTTACACTCTAAAAAATAACCCTGCAAAGTTAGAAAAAACACGAAATTTTAAAATGAAAAATTTTGTTCTTAATGAAAAAATACCCTTCTGAGTCAATGTAGATTCGAAAAGTACATTAAATTTCCCTTAAAATGACATTTTCCAAAAAAAATTACAGTCAAGTAACGGAAAATGGGAGAGTTTTTAAAACGTTTTTAGTGTTTTTTCGATGAAAAATACGTTTTTTCGGAATTCTGAGTACGCCATCAAATCGGGCGTCTAATTTTACATAAAAGTCCCTTTGACACAAAATTTCTATGTTACACCGTTTCAGGCTGCAAATTATTGAAAACACCTCTTTTTTCGCATGTTCAAAAATGGAAGGGGTCGTACCACCCTTCCGTCACGAGATATCAAAAAACAGACCTCGGATTCGTGATCAGGGACAAAAGTTACCCCTTAGGACAAACTTTCACGCAAATCGAAGAGGGGTCGGGGCAACTGCTGTGTGAGTTGGCGGAGAATTACCCAATTGTAATTGTAATTGTAATTGTAATTGTAATTGTAATTGTAATTGTAATTGTAATTGTAATTGTAATTGTAATTGTAATTGTAATTGTAATTGTAATTGTAATTGTAATTGTAATTGTAATTGTAAATGTAATTGTAATTGTAATTGTAATTGTAATTGTAATTGTAATTGTAATTGTAATTGTAATTGTAATTGTAATTGTAATTGTAATTGTAATTGTAATTGTAATTGTAATTGTAATTGTAATTGTTATATCAATTTAAACCGATTCTTTAGGCAAAATTTACCATCTGTGTAAGTTTGGAGCCAAATCAAAATGTTATAAAAAATTGTTTGTATGAAAAATTTTGAAAAAAAACCTTTCTACATGAAGATAATTTCCTTAAGAGTTAAATTGAATGCTCTACAATTTTGTGCAAGTGTTCAATGCGATCCAAGTTGTTCCTGAAAAAATATTAGCTATTTAAAAAAGACCTTTTATTGACGAAAAATTCCACCATTTAAAACGTTTTACAACGACCTTAAAACTCCATATTGGCTGGGGGTCTCCCTTAAATACATTTTTTTCACTTTAGTGATTATCAACCGCAATCCGACATGTTTACTATGATAGTTTCAGGATTGGACTCAAAATTGCAAAAAAAAAAAAATGCAAAAAGAAGACAGCAACTTCTCTGAAACATGTGTTCTCCTATATTTTTTAGACCTTTCAATCTTTTTTGTAATATTTCTGAAAAGATCAAAAAATGATTCTTAGCAATTTTTTGATACTTTACCATTAGGTGAAGTTAAGTTGTACATAGACTATTATAAAGAAACAAAACATCTAATTAATCAAAACAGCCACCCCAAAAATAAGACTCCCCAGCCTCAAGCTTAACATGGTACTTTATGTTTATGTTGCGTTTCAAAGCACCATAAAGGAACGTGTGTTATGCGTTCCGGAAGTTTGGTTCCATTTCCAGCCGGCCCTGGCACCCGGGTAGGAGGGTCTCCCCATTTAAATTCTTATAGCCAAAACAGTCATTTCCCTTTTATTAAAAGCGATAGCTATCTCCAGGCTGACCTATTATGGCTTTGAATAATTAACTTCGCCAGCTAACACGAGGCTTCGAGCCGCGAACAAGCTTATCGACAAGCCTAAAACCCATGTTTTCCCAGCTGAAAACGAAATGTCACACACACAGGGTGATTCGTTCTAGTCGTTAGCGCCGACGGCAGGGGGTTTTCAAAAATGTTTTAAGCCCGAGATGATGAGGCGACATAATTAATTTCGATATTTAATTAGACACAAATAATTTAATGTGTTCCAGGTGGACGCGGCTGAAGAAAAAAAATGAGACACAAAAGTTCGTTGATTTTTATCAGCAGAGACCGCAATCTTTTTTTCGAATTCTTTCATTTTTTTGGAATGCTTGTTGAATGAAGTTGTATACACTAACTAAGAAACACTACAAACAACACACACACACAAAAAACACAAAGCGAAATGACATGAAAGAGAAGATAAACCGCGGACCCGGGAGAAGCAAGATTAATTTCGTAATGGTTGATGGCGATTCTGGGCGCAGGATTTAGCGAGAAAGCCGCCGCGGATAGGGGATAGTTGGGAAGCTTCTGTGTTACAGGTTTTGATATGATTAAGTGCGGTTGTTCTGGAAGATTTAATGAACTTTAGAGGTTCAGGCTTGTGTCTGGAACAAAATTTAATTGAATGGTAAATTGAGAAGAAAAAATTAAAAAATTCCTTTTCCCCTAAATTCAGCAAAGCTCATCATACTAACTATCCCTCGGATGACCGATTACGTGAAAGTTTACGCTTCACCGCAGCCAAACCGTTGCATACAGTGCAACGGATTGGATCCCCACGATTCCTCGAAATCCCCCCTCGAAACTGCTTTCGGAGGACCAGAACTTCCGGCGGTGGCCACTCTAGCTCGCGGTAAAATTTCCCAATTCAAAGCTAAAATTCCACAATTCAGCGTTTGATCTTGCCTGAAAGGCAGTCCTGTAGTCACTTTTTTGCTCAACTCCGCTCACCCCAGCCAGAATCTGTGGTTTTTCCATTGAAGAATCCCGAAAAAAAAATCGCGAAATGAAGCTTTACTCGATAATGCCTCATGCATTTTTCATTTGTCAAATAGTTTTTTTTCCTCGTTACGAGGGACGATCCTTGTGGTTCCTTTAGTCCTTCTGTATAGGAAAAGGGTTTTTTTCCTCCTTTCGGTTCGCGAAATGCTTCCATTATTCACCGTTTTCGTGCTCCGGTGAAAAAGGCTGGAAGGGGGTGGGGTACCAAATGGTCGGAGGACCTCGTCGAGAGACCAATTCAGAAAAAAAGCGCGAGAGCTTTTGCTTTGGAGCAGTTCTCTAGGATTTCGGTCATTCGATTTTTTTTGTATTTTTTAATCCGACTGAAACTTTTTTGGTGCCTTCGGTATGCCCAAAGAAGCCATTTTGCATCATTAGTTTGTCCATATAATTTTCCATACAAATTTGGCAGCTGTCCATACAAAAATGATGTATGAAAATTCAAAAATCTGTCTCTTTTGAAGGAATTTTTTGATCGATTTGGTGTCTTCGGCAAAGTTGTAGGTATGGATACGGACTACACTGGAAAAAAATGATACACGGTAAAAAAAATTTGGTGATTTTTTTATTTAACTTTTTATCACTAAAATTTGATTTGCAAAAAAACACTATTTTTATTTTTTTTTATTTTTTTATATGTTTTAGAGGACATAAAATGCCAACTTTTCAGAAATTTCCAGGTTGTGCAAAAAATCATTGACCGAGTTATGAATTTTTTAATCAATACTGATTTAAAAAAAAATCGAAATATTGGTCGCAAAATTTTTTCAACTTCATTTTTCGATGTAAAATCAAATTTGCAATCAAAAAGTACTTTACTAAAATTTTGATAAAGTGCACCGTTTTCAAGTTAAATCCATATTAAGGTGACTTTTTTGAAAATTGTGGCAGTTTTTCATTTTTTTAAATTAGTGCACATGTTTGCACACTTTTGGAAAAAATATTTTTGAAAGGCTGAGAAAATTCTCTATATTTTGCTTCTTCGGACTTTGTTGATACGACCTTTAGTTGCTGAGATATTGCAATGCAAAGGTTTAAAAACAGGAAAATTGATGTTTTCTAAGTCTCACTCAAACAGCCCACCATTTTTTAATGTCGATATCTCAGCAACTAATGGTCTAATTTTCAATGTTAATATATGAAACATTTGTGAAATTTTCCGATCTTTTCGAAAACATTATTTTCAAAATTTTCAAATCAAGACTAACATTTTAAAAGGGCGTAATATTGAATGTTTGGCCCTTTTGAAATGTTAGTCTTGATTTGAAAATTTTGAAAATAATGTTTTCGAAAAGATCGAAAAATTTCACAAATGTTTCATATATTAACATTGAAAATAGGACCATTAGTTGCTGAGATATCGACATTAAAAAATGGTGGGCTGTTTGGGTGAGACTTAGAAAACATCAATTTTCCTGTTTTTAAACCTTTGCATTGCAATATCTCAGCAACTAAAGGTCGTATCAACAAAGTCCGAAGAAGCAAAATATAGAGAATTTTCTCAGCCTTTCAAAAATATTTTTTCCAAAAGTGTGCAAACATGTGCACTAATTTAAAAAAAATGAAAAACTGCCACAATTTTCAAAAAAAGTCACCTAAATATGGATTTAACTTGAAAACGGTGCACTTTATCAAAATTTTACTAAAGTACTTTTTGATTGCAAATTTGATTTTACATCGAAAAATGAAGTTGAAAAAATTTTGCGATCAATATTTCGATTTTTTGAAAAAATCAGTATTGATTAAAAAATTCATAACTCGGTCAATGATTTTTTGCACAACCTGGAAATTTCTGAAAAGTTGGCATTTTATGTCCTCTAAAACATATCAAAAAATAAAAAAAATAAAAATAGTGTTTTTTTGCAAATCAAATTTTAGTGATAAAAAGTTAAATAAAAAAATGTTTGGTACTAGGTACAAGGCAGTGTCTTTATGGTACAATCTAAATTCGATTTTCCGAAGCCTTGATTAACCCAAGTTCCGATTTTTTTAATTTCGGTTATTTAAAAGTAGGCGAGAGTGGGGAGACTTGATCCCCGGGGAGACTTGATCCCAAGCCTGGATCTCGTCAGCATGTGGGTAAAACAATTAGCTTTGTTCTAGAAAGTTGTGCGAAATTGACTAAAACTCATTGTAGAAAACAAAGAAAAAAAAATGTTTTGATTGAGTTACACACATTTTTCGAAGAAGTGCCGCAAAAAGCTTCCAATAGATCTTTTTTCTTTGTTTTGATAATTATAGAAAACACTCAAAAATTATTCAAAAAAATATTTTTTGTACATGAATTGTTTGATAAACTTATCAACTCCAAAACCCTTACGCATTTGACGTTAAATTTATCGTCATAATATTTTTACAATCAATTGTTTAAAAAAGTGCGTTAGGGAAACTTGATCCCTGCATTTTTACAGTCACTGGAATCAGCCTCAAGATTAAATAATTGGGCTGGGTTTTCGTACATAGTTTCCTTTAGTATAGTTATACATAACTTACTGCAGTTTGAACCATTTTTCAAAAGTTTTGTATACAAAAATTACCAGCTTTTGTAAACATGCTCAATATTGGTCTAAAAAAGAAAATTTTATTTTTTTTAAATATTTTACATGCTAAACTTGTTATATTTTGAACACAAACGTACAGGTTTAATGTGAAATTGCTGTATCTTATAGAAAATTAAAAGTTTGGATTAATAAGAAACATTTTGCTTAAGATTTCTTCAAAATGTTGAAAGGGGGATCAAATTACCCCCAACATTTTGAAAATGTGGATTTAAAATATTTTTTTAAAACGCTTGGCATGATTCGAAGAGTTTTTCTGATGAAATACCCTTATCAGCCAAACATAGTTGAATGTTAAAGCTTTCAATTCATGTAAAAAGATCATAGTTTTGTGAGAAATTGACAGAGTTATGTGCGACACAAAAAAAAGGGGATCAAGTCTCCCCACTCTCCCCTATGTATGGGACTTCGAATAATCAAAATAAAAACAAAAAAAAAGTTCTGCTTTTTGCTTTCCTCACCTTACTGAAGAAAGGCTATAAAATTACTCGAAAAATGAACTTCTCAATTAGACCTCCTAGACCCACCTTCATGTATACTTATCGACTCAGAATCACATTCTGAGCAAATGTCTGTGTGCGTGGTGGGATGTTGATCAAAAAAATTGCACTGAGTTATCTCGGCTCTCGCTGACCCGATTTGGACCGTATTAGTCTCATTCGATCCGCTATTGAAAATTATACAGTTTAGTAAAGCACTTCAAAAGTTATGTTAAAAAATTAATTCTAACAAAAGTCCGGAAGATTGCAAAAAGGGTGGTTTTTGTAAGAAACCCCATCATGTTATACATTTTTAGAAAGGTATTCTAAAGACATTTTTATTCTGCGACCTCTTTTCAGTCCAATTTGAATGGCTAAAGTTGTTTAGTGGATTATACTTAAGCTGAAAATAAGAAAACGAAACATTCGATTCGATTATACGAAGATATTTTTTCCAATCGAGTATGGTTTGTTTCTGATTTTTTTTTGTGTTTTTATTTGCTTAATTTTTTCCGAAGTGATTGTGTTTTTTGAACTATACTGCCAAAAAAACATGCTTTTTCACTTTAAAAGAAACAATTTGGCTAAAATATCTTAAAATAGTCCAAAATCTTGTCCAAAATCAATTTGAGCTGCAAGTTCAAGAAATCTGTAGTTATGTTATTTTTGGATTCAAACTTTTTTTTTTTAAATTGATTCTAATACTAGTTTTAAAAAAGTATCAATATTGTTTAAAAAATAAATTAATTAATATTCAAATAACCGGTAGAATACAAAGCAAAAAAAAATCAATATATAAATCGACAATTTTATTTTGAAAATGTTGTTTATTGATATTTAAGTCCTGAACTTTTATCAAACTATACACAAGGATTTTTTTTTAAACCTGTTCTTTAACCCTCTACAACCCAACCCCACCTTTAAACGGGCTTCAATTTAAAAAATCGCCAAAAATCCTTTTTTCAACCAATTTTTGACCTTTAAGATGAATTGGAATGAAGAACTCTTAATACTTTGTGACTTTGCCAATGTTTTCAAAAAAAAATTTTTCTAGGGGTCAACTGTGTTTTTTACTATTTTTTTTTATGTTTTAAGCAAAAAGAAGTATGCAGTAACTTTTGTAGTGTTCCAGACAATGCTTCTGCGCTTTTTTACATTTTAAATGATATTGGTGCCATTTTTTAGCAGAATATGTGAAAAACAAGCAAAAAATAAAAAAAAGTGACTTTAAAAACATGAAAAAATGGATATGCAAATTGTAATGCTAGGAGGTTGTAGAATAGGCCAAATACTACCAAAAACAAATATAAACTAAACAAAATAAATGCAAAGAAAAATGCTAAAAATGAAAAAAAAAACATAAAACAAGACAAGTAAACTTTTTCGCATAACAAAAGTTGCTCAAAATGACTTGCTGAACACGGGAAAATAAAAATTGTCGAAAAAATTCAAGTACTACTTTGAATTTGCTCATTGAATAGATGTAAAGTTATTTTTTTTTACAAAAAGTCAAATAATTAAAAAACATATTTGGACAAAATTATTTATTATTTCATTATTTTAAAATACAAATGATTAAGTTTTCCATCAAAACTATTTGCTTCAAAAATAAAAAAAGCTCATTAAAAAAATGAAATGATTTTGTTTTTGCTTTCGACCAAATTATAACAACTTTAAACTTATCTTGAATGAAGTGATAGAAGTGATATAATCTTAATCAAGACAAAAAGTTTTTGCAATTGGAAGATGGAGTTTGAAACAGAATATTCTACTGAAGCACAGAAGTTTATAAACAAGTTGCCAAATGATGATTTATTCAGAATGAGTCAAATATTTATCGAACGAAGCTCTGCCAAGTTCGATAAACACGACGAATTCTGATAAAAGAGTTTTGCAACTAGTTTTCTACAATTTTTTTTCTGAGAAGGATTTCTAAATGATATTTTTACATACTTACATACATTTGTTTCCCCACTTTAGTTTAGCATCCAGTGTCAAAAAGTAGGCTACTTTTTTATTCAATTTCTTGAAAGTTAAACTTTCCAGCCACTCAAAAGGATATGAGAACAAAATTTATAGTCAAATTTATTGACCCTCTATTATTTTTTGGATTTATTTTTGTTTTTCTTGCGTTCAGGAGGTTATTTAAAACAACTTTTGTTCTACAAAAATCTTAACTTCTCTTGTTTTACGTTTTTCTTGTTCCATTTTTAGTATTCATATTTGCAATTATTTTGTTTAATTTATGTTTGTTTTTCATTGCATTTGGCTTAGTCCTTTTGCCTTTTTTGGTTTTTAATACAGTAAGTTTTTTAAATTTTTTTTCTGTTTTCACATTTTCTGATATAAAATTATCCCGTTATCATTTAAATTGTAAAAAAATGTGTAGAGGCACAGTCTGGTACGTTACAAAAACTACTGCATACTAATTTTCACATAAAATATAGGAAATGATAGTGAAAATCACAGCCAAAATTGACCCCAGGAAAAAATACATTTTTTTAAACATTGGCACATAAAACAAGTAAAACTGGTTAAATTCAATTCAAAATTCAAAAAAGAGCGCCTGCTCATGTTCCTCTCATGTTTTCTTAGAATCATAAATTTGCATGCACAAATCGTGCTACCTTGTAGTTTGTCGTTTTTTGACGTTCCGACAAAAAAGCGTTTTAATGTTTGACCTTGAATAAACAAAACAAAAGAGAACGCAATGTAAACAATAACAAACAAGTTTTGTTTGGTTGACCGTTCTGAGCATTTTCCTGAAGTTTGATTGAATTTGGTTGCCGGATCCCGAGCTATAATTATAAATGTTTACGGTAGTCGAGGTTGTACCTGTGCCAAACGCGTTCTCACCTGAAATCTCTTCGGCCAGTGGACGCACTTACTTCTATTTTCAGGGTGTGTCAAGCTAGCACGACAAGATTGAAACTTCTTCTATCATATGAACAACAATGCACGGAATTTATTTGGTTTTCATTGAATTGATTATTGGATTGAAATCGAATTTTGGGGATCCGTAAAGGTCAAAAGGTTAGGCATTCCCGGGCAGACGGTAATAACAAAATTCATGCCATTTCAATAACAAATACTGTTAAAATAACAGAAAGTGTTATGGAATCTTCTTGAAAAATCCATTTTTGCATAAGAGTTTAATAACAGTTTATGTTATCATCACAAAATTTGTTATTAATCTGATATTGGTTGAGAGCCAACAAAACTTTGGAATAACATTTTTTGTTATGGAAGAATACCTGCAACTGTTATTGGGATGATCGGATTAGTTGTTAAAATAACAAAAAATAATAACAAAGATTTGTTCGAAGAATAACTAAAAATGTTATTAGTCTGTTATTACAATAACAACCCAATAACAAAAAAATCATAACGACGAATAACAAATCTTGTTATAAATAACATAAAATGTTATTGGCCTAGTATTTTCAAATAACAAACAATATTATTCCCAAGTTATTTCCGTCTGCTCGGGTTGTGAGCTGCACAAAGTGTCGTTCTTAACTCAATTTGGCCCAAAATGCACGTGCGACAAGTTAGCACGACAGTGACGAAATGAAAACATTTTTAAACAAAACTGTATTTTTAAAACTTTCTCTAGACTAGTAATTTTTCGTAAATTTTTTTTAATTCATTAAATTGCTATCCCGGGCAGACGGTAATAACAAAATTCATGCCATTTCAATAACAAATACTGTTAAAATAACAAAAAGTGTTATGGAATCTTCTTGCAAATTTCTTTTTCGCATAAGAGTTTAACAACAGTTCATGTTATCATAACAAAATTTGTTATTGGTCTGATATTGGTTGAGAGCCAAAACAACTTGGGAATAACATTTTTTGTTATGGAAGAATACCTCCAACCGTTATTGGGATGATCGGATTAGTTGTTAAAATAACAAAAAAATAATAACAAAGATTTGTTCGAAAAATAACTCAAAATGTTATTAGTCTGCTATTACAATAACAATTTAATAACAAAAAAATCATAACGGTGAATAACAAATCTTGTTATGAATAACAGAAAATGTTATTGGCCTAGTATTTTCAAATATCAAAAAATGTTATTCCCAAGTTATTTCCGTCTGCTCGGGATCGAATGATGAAAATATTTTTAAATTCCAACTCATCTTATCCTAAATTTAAATTCTGCAACTCTCTGAAAAAAACCCGATCAGATCTCATCCCAACTTTTGTTCCCCAACTCTCATCAACTCGCAACTTCTGCCTCGTCACGCTGCAAGATGCAATTAAGACACCCGCTGCAGCGCTCCAAAAACAATGGCTCCTCATCAGCAGTAGCAGCAGCAGCAGCAGTGTCGGTGAGTCACCTTAACGAGCCAAGATATTAATTCATATCATATTACAATTGTCATTCCGATTGCAGGCAAACGACCGACAATGAGAGTTCGCCACCGAGCTCACCTGACGACAATGCCCGACTCTTCCAAGATGACGAGGCGAGTGATTACAAATTCATTAAACACTCGTTGGTGGTGGCGGTGATGCTGCTGCTGGTTGTCCGGAACCGATTACACCGGAGAAGGGTGGAGAATTTGCCACCCAGCGAGGAATCATCCACAGGACTTTGGCAGTCAGGACTTTCAGCAAATGGAGTTGGGGAATGTCATTAGTTGTGCAGGAGCAAATGATGTAGAATGCAGCTGGTTAACGATGGGAATGACGAGGGCACTGATAAAAAAAACTTTGTAGTAGAAAAACAACACTTTGAAGCTCAATTACAGTTTCTGCAAAGTTAGAAAAAATCAAAAATTATTATTGGGTTTTTTTTAAATTATTTTAACTTTATTCTAACAAACTTTTGTACTGTTCCCAACTTTTTACACGAGAGCTCAAACACACCACACGCATACGCGAATCTTGCGGCGTGAAATGAAATTGCGTTGCGGATGTAATATTGAAATGAATTGCATTCATTCATTATTTGTTTAAACTTTCGCGCGCGCGCCCGAAGGCACAGTCCCTTTTGCACACACACAGGATAGAATCAGCAGCAGCAGAACACAACTGTTGAGCCATCACCGACCGCCGCGTACAAATGATGTTCAGGGCTGACTGGCTTTGACTGATGGCGAGCACCCCCGGAGATGACGAGAGATGAGATGTAATTAAAAGAGATGTGATTAATGCATTCCGGCGTAAGTTCGTACGAACGTACGACGTACTACACAAACAGGAAAGTCCTTTGACTTCACCCACTTCGCTTCAGGATCTCATCTAAAGTAATGAAATCGTATCGCTGGGAAAAGAGAGTTATTTAAAGTGGTTGTGCAGAGATGTGAATTTAAAAATAAAAATTAATTTTTTCAGAACTTTTTTTTTTCTATCAGACAACAATTTTTTCATATTTATTTATTCTTTATTTTTGAGAATTTATTTCAAGCCTAATTTTCCAAACAAAAAATCTTTTTTTCAACATCTTTCAATCCCATTTTTGAGTAAAACATATTATTTTGGCCAAAGAACCCGCAGCAAAATTCTGAGCCCGATCGAAGAACTTTTTTTCGGCTTATAATTTATATTTTTTGTTTCATTTCTTCCAAAACAATGTTGAAAAGCAGAGCATTAAAAATGGTGAAAAGTGCAACTTTTCAGATTCCATTTCAGAGCTGAAAAATAAAACTTAGTACAAGAGAGCATGGAGACATCGATTTGTTTTCAAAAATTGTTTAATTTGCTTCTGTTATTTTTGGTAATAAAAGAAGGCTGTTTCGTCGTAGGAGAATGACAAGAAACTTTAGTTTTTCACGACGGAATAAAAAAACGTTATTTTTTAATCTCATTTAATTGGCCCGTCATTTTAAACTGCTGGAAAATGAAATTTTGTGATTTTTTTTTGTGATTTTTTATATGAAAACAAACTTAGAATTTTTTCGTGTTTCTTTTTTTCGATAAGTAGGGGAAATATGCCCATTTTAATCACTCTAAGCCGTTCGACCAATTCTCATCACTTTTGCCGTTTTCCGCTATAAAATCCATATTTTCAGATGTATCAACAATGAAGAGTTGCTTGCTCACTTTTTTTGGAGCTAGTTATTACTTTGGAACAGTCAAAAACACTTTATGAAAGCTGTAATTCATGACCAAAGTGCTGATAGGCCGATAATAGAAATAGGCTGAGAAAGGGTATGGTTCCCCTACTTATAATAACCTACAACTTTGCCGAAGGCATCAAGTCGATCAGAAAATCTCTTCTTATAATACAGAATTTTATACACTTGCATACCCATTTTGTATGACTAGCCCCCAAAATTGCATGGAGACTTGTATGGCAAAACTAATGATGCAAAATGACTTCTTTTTAAATAAGAAATGCATGGAAAATCATCCAAATCAAATAATTCAAAGAAAAGTCTTTCAATGAAATCGTAGAGAACTACTCAATATCTTTTATCACAAAAACTAACTTGACTACTGATTTGAAAATAAAAGTAATTTTGGAGAATATCATTACGCTGAAAACAATAATTTTCAAAGAAACCACTATCTGAAAACAACAAAAAAATCACGAAAAGTCTCGTAGCGTAAAAAATGATAAATTAATTAGTTTACCTAAAAAAGCTAATGATCTTTTTTTTTGAATTTTATTTTTTGTATTTTTTAATCAGGCTGAAACGTTTTTGATGCCTTCGCTATGCCCAAAGAAGCCATTTTGCATCATTTGTTTGTCCATATAAATTTCCATACAAATTTGGCAGCTGTCCATAAAAATGATATATGAAAATTCAAAAATCTGTATCTTTTCAAGGAATTTTTTGATCGATTTGGTGTCTTTGGCAAATTAATAGGTATTGATGTGGACTACGCTGAAAAAAATGATACACGGTAAAAAAACTGGTGATTTTTAATTTAACTTTTTGTCCTAATTGGGCTAAACTTTCAATATTACGCCTTTTTGAAATGTTAGTCTTGATTTAAAAAAATTGAAAATATTCTTATCGAAAAGATCCAAAAACTTTACGAATTATTCATATTTACATTTTACATTTAACATTGAAAATCGTACCATTAGTTGCTGAGATATTGACTTTAGCAAATGGTGGGTTGTTTGGGTGAGACTTAGAAAACATTAATTTTCCTGCTTTTTAAACCTTTGCATGGCAATATCTCAGCCACTAAAGGTCGTATTAACAAAGTTCAAAAAAGCAAAATATTCTCAGCCTCAGAATATTTTTTTTTTTTAAGAGGGCAAACATGTGCACTAATTTAAAAAATGGAAAACTGCAAATATTTTAAAAAAATATCTAAAAATGGCTACAACTTGAAAACGGTGAACTTTATGAAAATTTCACTTAAGTGCTTTTTGATTGCAAATTTGATTTGAAAAAATCAGTGATGATTCGAAAATTCATAACTCGATCAAAGATTTTTTGCACAACCTGGAAATTTCTGAAAAGTTGGCATTTTGTGTCCCCTAAAACATATCAAAAAAATATTTTTTTTTGCAAATCAAGGTTTAGAGACAAAAAATTAAACTAAAAATCATAAAATATTATTTTTGCGATTCCGTTGAAAACTAGGGACCTAAGAAATGATATTTTGTTTATTATGAACAACAAGTTCAAAATGCTTTTAATTGTTATTTATCTAGGTTTTTGGTCAAAATTATTTAAAATTGATTCCGACCTTGTTTTTGCATTGTCTTGTTGCTCGATTGCAACCCCGATTTGACGGTTCGATTGGAACCCTGAAAGTGAACAGAATAGAAAATTAATACCCTTTGTAATCAGTGCTAAAAAGTTCTTCTTCTCAGCACTGAAATAGGTTCTAAAAAGTTAAACTTGTCAGCACTTGTATCGAAAAGTAAAATTTTTAATTTTTTTTTGTTTTGAACGGTGAATTTACTAAACACATGAATGTTTGACATAAAATTCCATTCAAGAAGCGTTTTCAGAGTTGCCAAAAATGTTGTAAGCAACTCGTTGCAAAACTATTTTCAGCACTCGTCATATTTATCCAACTCGGTAAACTTCGTTTGATTAATGTACGAATCATGCTGAAAAAATAGTAGTTTATGCAACAAGTTGCAAAAAAAGGATTTTTTCAGCACGAGTCGTACATTTATCCAACGAGGTTCACCGAGTTGGATAAATACGACGAGTGTTGAAAAAATCAAGTTTTGCATTGAGTTCCATACAATATTTTTTGCAATTCCGAAAAAACACCCATTGAGTGAAATTTTAAGTAAAATTTTCATGTATTTTTCCAATAAGTCGTTTAAATTAAAAAAAATGTTGAAAAGTTTTACTTTTCGAAACAAGTGCTGAAAAGTTTATTAGAAACGTGCTGAAAGTGGAAAATATGTTAGTTTTCAATTGAGTGCATTTCTATTTTCATTACAATTTTGAAGTATTTTGGAAAAAAATTATCATTCTTTGGAAATAACAAAAATTGAAAGCCCATTTAAAGTCATGATTTTTTTTTTAATTTGAAGAAAAAACTCTGTACCGTATATTGAATTAATCAGCTGTTCAAAAATAGTTAACATCTCAGCTTAGGATAATAACAACCCAAGTAACATTTTTTTTCCAGAAGTTCTACAAGAGCTCTTCAAGATAGCTACAGCATAGCAGTTTGGACCGCGGTAGGATAAAATTCTCTTCAAAACTTCTTCAGGAGTTTGGAAGAGTACTTGAAGAGAGTTTTATCCTAACGCGGTCCAAACTGCTATGCTGTAGCTATCTTGAAGAGCTCTTGTAGAACCCCTGGGAAAAAATGTTAATTGGGAAAAGCTCATAAAACTCGTATTCTGAGGCTCCAAAAAGTTGAAAAGTAGAAAATTTAATTTAAATCGCTTAAATTAACAAAATACATTGTTTACAAATCTTTATTTTTTTTCATTTAATATTTATATTTCCAGTCAACGTATTTGTTGAAGTTATTATGAAATCATTGAATGTCAGAAAATCTTTGAATCTCACGAGATTTCGCAGAAATTGTGAAATTTTTCGAATTTTACACTGTCCACAGAATTGTGAAAATTTACTAACCCTAATCATCATCATTAATTTGAATGAAGAGTCTAAACCATAAAGTGTCTTCTTATATTTTATCAATAAGTGTTCACCCTGGCTTCCTGCGGCGGGCGCTCTAAAAATTCCGGCGCCGTCACTCCGTGCCGTACTCAAACACTTAGGAGCCCAGGGCGGCGAAGTCCTTGTAGTTAAAAGGAAGACACTAGTTATTGGTACTAGCAATGGTGGCCGACAGCTATAAAGTCAACTTCGTTTTCGTTATCCTGGCTCATAAAAAAGATTGTTGAAATGGTGAAAAAATATCTACAATTTTCTTTTTTGGGCATCATTGAACATTGATTTTTTTCGGATAAATTTTCGAAACTCTTCTAAAATAAAAAGAATCTAAAAAGAAAGCTTGGCACAACACTCAAAAAATAAAATGCAATTTTGCCGAAGACATGGAATCGATTTGAAAATCTCTACTCAAGATATTCAAATATTTGCATAGCACTTTTCCATGGAGAAATCAATTATGCAAATGGCTAATTTGGACCTAAGAAAACGATTGACAAATTTTCTTCCAAATCAAATAAAATTATGAAAAACACAGAAAATAATGTCCATAAATTTGATTGAAGCTTGATTACTAGTTTTATCAACATAAAAATAGAAGTGTTTTGTTGTAACGTTTAAAATAGAATAAAAATGCTTCAAACAAACATTAAAAAAAAAAAATTACAACAGAACAAACATAAAATTCATCGAATTTCGCGGTTCCTTTTATAATGAGGCCCAAAACCCTGTCCAAATTCGGTACAAATTTACCTGTCCACTAAATTAATGACTGTCAGCATTCTTTTGTGTTCTGTTCGGGATCGCTATCTGTGGGAATCGTTTAGAAGCCGCACCGCAGAACTACTTTTGTCACAATTTGTGTCGAAATAAGTCTGTCGCATTAATAAATTTCCGTCTTCCCTGCTTTTGCCAGAAAAAAAAACTCCAGAAGAAGCTCGAATTAGTTTCGACGGCGAGAATTGTTCGTGGTTTTCGAGTTAGCGCAAACATGGCGGCGTCGAATCTCTCTTTTTTCGAGGGGTTCGTCGCTGGGTCGAAGATCTTATCGCGCGCGCACGATTATAATTTTCCTCCATTTTCTCTATTTCCACTCCGCGTGCGCTCCTCCCGGAGCAACTGTTTTTGTACGGCTGACAAATGAAATTTATCATCGCGCCGTTTAATATCGCGCGCCACTGGTTTAGGATCGGTGGCTAGTTAGTTCCAAAGAGGGTTGCACCAATATGAATCTGCTTTATGAATGGTGGGAGCAGGGGGTTTGGAGAAACTTACAAAGAAAGAAAGAAATACTGTTGAAAGCGAGCTTCGTTTTCATTACTTAATGAGCTACCTCCGCCCCAAACGCGCACGCTGACTGATGGGGACACGGAGGGAAGTTTGCATAAATTGTGGATTGCTTTTTGCTTTTTGCTTTTTGCTTTTTGCTTTTTGCTTTTTGCTTTTTGCTTTTTGCTTTTTGCTTTTTGCTTTTTGCTTTTTGCTTTTTGCTTTTTGCTTTTTGCTTTTTGCTTTTTGCTTTTTGCTTTTTGCTTTTTGCTTTTTGCTTTTTGCTTTTTGCTTTTTGCTTTTTGCTTTTTGCTTTTTGCTTTTTGCTTTTTGCTTTTTGCTTTTTGCTTTTTGCTTTTTGCTTTTTGCTTTTTGCTTTTTGCTTTTTGCTTTTTGCTTTTTGCGTTTTGCTTTTTGCTTTTTGCCTACAATAATTTTCCTCCGTGCCACCTTATAAAGGGAGGGCGCTCTCAGTTGGTGGTCATCGTTGGCGTTTCCCTAAAAAATGAAGCAATGAAGGAACTGGACCGATCAACAACAACAACAAACAAACAAACAAAACCATACACAAAGTCTTTCTATCTCTTTCAAAAGTCGACAGACAGCGGCGTTAATCTCGCGCTCCAGATAGCGATCTAGGCGATCCAGCTTTCGAAGTGGCCACGAACCTCAAACGCGAGCTGTTTGAACATGTGTATTGTGCGTTTGTGCATAAATTATCAACTTGTCGCGGTTGAAAGCGCGCCAAACTCAGAAAATGGACGGCCCCAGAGAAGACGATAATTAGTTTTTGTTGGGGCTGATTTTGTTGTTGGTTAAACTGGATTCCAGAAGGAACAACGGTGGCGATAGACTTCGTCAGGTTTGAGCCTTCCAGTGTTACGGAAGAATATGGAATTGACAGATTTTGCGACCTACTTTTGATTGTTATCTTTGGCGGATGTAAGCGGTCGAATAAATGGATTAATTAATTTAATAATTCTGATACAAAGAAATAAAAAATATGATTTCTTTTATTTAAAATTGCAATAACTAATCACAAATTAAAAATATTTTTAAACATCAATCGAAAATTAATTTATGTACTCAAATATCTTCTTAAATCAATCAAAATTAATGCTCTATCCCTCAAAGCACTCTACTCACCAGATACTAAAAATAGCTTGAAAAATAAGGAAGCTTTTTCCACAGCCACTCACTGCACTGCTAGTTTGCATAAGTACATATCCTCGAACTCCTCAGGCACAGCAACTTTTTCCTCAGGGTCGAAGCAAATTTACCGTATCGCAAAAGGCAATGTTTAACTTTGTACTTACCTCATTTTCATCATCATCGTCCTGGTCGGTCCTCGGATGATGTCCTGAAGGTCCATCCTTTTATGGAGGGGTTAATTTTTTGCTGCTGCTCGAAAACTTCAATTTGTGTAAGTCTCCGAAGGTTGCTTGTTTTTTAAGTGGAAAATCGAGTACGGGCACTTTTTTGTGTGTTGGTTGTCTTTTGAGGTACTTCAGGGAAAACTTTTTCTGTCGTTATTTTGCCGAACCAACGAGCATCGATCGTTGAAGGGAAACCTCTTTGAAGAAGATTCTGCAGATGAAAAAGCATATTTGCTTGCACATTCCAGGAATATCTGTCAAAATTTCTGAAATAGGCAGACGTCCTCTTGTCACAATTTTTCGCTAAAATACTTTTTTGATCTCATCATCCACTTCCAAATATCATAACCTCGTTTGTGACACTTTTTGATGCAAAAAAGGAGTTCTGTAATTTCTTTCAGAGCAGCAAAAAAGAGCTTACGAAAAGCTGTTAACAGTTGCTCACCCCGCTTTTTGCCACGCTCGCCACACCAAAGTAAAGTTTTTAATTTAAATTTAATTTTTTTCACCTGATCACTTACCTCGCGAGAGCACCTTTTTCTTGCACCCACGTGGTGCACTTTATGAAAGTGAGACACAATCGGTGGAGCTTTTTCCGCGCCAAGTTGCGTGTGTTTTGCTTCCCCGGAAGCCTTTTGTTACATTAGCAGGAGCAACACTGGTCACAGTGCACCTTGGGTGCTAGGAATGAAAGAGCGGAAACCAACCATAATGGCAGCTGTAGTTGCAAAGTGATGAACAACTTTGGGTAGTCCTTGCTGGGGGTGTGAGTACTTGTGAGGATGAGGACAACTTTTAACTTCTCGGCGCTATTAGAAGCGCTTTGTTAGCTTCAGAAATTGATCTTTTTTTTAAATGGATTTTTTGGTCAAGAGAATAAAAAGTTTGACGAAAAAACATAACAATCAAATTAAAATCGATTGAAAACCAAAAAAACTAAGCAAATTTGAAGCTAACCAAAATCCTCAAAATTGTTATTAATTGAACAACTTTATCAAAATCATTTAATTCATTTAAAGATCAGTAAATTGCAAAAAAGTGGGTTCTACACTAACTCAACAATTTCAGAAATTGTACATTCAATAGTAAAAAAAAAATTAAGCATGGCATAAAAACTGAAAAAGAAATTTTATGAAAAAAGAAAACAAGCCAAATACGAAAAACTAAAATGCAAAAAAAAAATGGAATTTAAAAACTAATCTAAATCAAGCAAAGATATTACAAAATTACAACATAGAACTGAAAATTTATTTGGAAATCATGAATTAGGAACAAATAAATAAATACAATATTTTAGGATGAAAACTTAATCATAATGACCACAGAAAAAAGCCTCAATTTTATTAGGAAAAGTGAAGAAAAGACGGAAAAGGTAAAGACGGTAAAAAAGAAAACAAAATATAATGGATAATAGAGAAAAGAAGACCGACAAATGGCTAAAAAAGTGTCCAATACAAAAATAATTGAACACAGAAAAAATCATGGTGATAATTTTATCGATATTTCTGTCGGTGATAATTTTGTCGACGATAACGGACGACAAATCATGCTTAAAATATGTCTAAAATATAGTTAATCTTACCAAATCATGTTCACTAAGAATATTTTTATTAAATAATATGATACATTTTAAAGAATAAATATTCAACAAAATGAAACAACAAAATAATTTTTTTTTTTCGGAATTACTAAAATTTTTATAATAAGCCCTATGAAACGATGCGAAATTTATAATTATTTTTCATATTATTATAGTTTTTTTGCAAAAAAAAACTCTAAATTTCACAAAATAGAGTATTTTTCTAAGTACTCAAACTTGTTTGAGAGTTTTTTTTTAATGAAATAAAAAATTTTAACAAAATACCGACTTAAAAAAATCTTGTTTACTTTTTAATGATGTCTTTGGTTGTTTTAAAAAAAAGTAATCTAGAAATACTCAAATTGTTATGATTCGCAATGTGGGTATAAAACGATTCGAAATTTCATACGCATATTCAATGTTTTCGAGTTTTTGGAATGAAGTATTTTTTACAAAATACTTTACTTTTTTAAAATATTTACCCATTTTTTTTATAATTCTTTACTACAATATGAAACAAAGAAAATGCATACGAAATTTCAATTCGTTTGATATCCATATTGCAAATTTAAACAATTTGAGTACTTTACAAAAAAAATCAAATAAAAGAGGAACAGCACACACAATTTCGCTTTGTTTAGCATATTGCAAAATATGAAAATTCCAGTATTTCCAAAATAAACATTATTTTATAAATTTCTTTAAGTTATTATTCTTTGAACTTTACTACATTATGCAGATTAGAGAATAGAGAATAGCGAATAGAGAATAGAGAATAGAGAATAGAGAATAGAGAATAGAGAATAGAGAATAGAGAATAAAGAATAGAGAATAGAGAATAGAGAATAGAGAATAGAGAATAGAGAATAGAGAATAGAGAATAGAGAATAGAGAATAGAGAATAGAGAATAGAGAATAGAGAATAGAGAATAGGGAATAGAGAATAGGGAATAGAGAATAGAAAATAGAGAATAGAGAATAGAGAATAGAGAATAGAGAATAGAGAATAGAGAATAGAGAATAGAGAATAGAGAATAGAGAATAGAGAATAGAGAATAGAGAATAGAGAATAGAGAATAGAGAATAGAGAATAGAGAATAGAGAATAGAGAATAGAGAATAGAGAATAGAGAATAGAGAATAGAGAATAGAGAATAGAGAATAGAGAATAGAGAATAGAGAATAGAGAATAGAGAATAGAGAATAGAGAATAGAGAATAGAGAATAGAGAATAGAGAATAGAGAATAGAGAAAAGAGAATAGAGAATAGAGAATAGAGAATAGAGAATAGAGAATAGAGAATAGAGAATAGAGAATAGAGAATAGAGAATAGAGAATAGAGAATAGAGAATAAAGAATTGAGAATAGAGAATTGAGAATTGAGAATTGAGAATTGAGAATTGAGAATTGAGAATTGAGAATTGAGAATTGAGAATTGAAAATTGAGAATTGAGAATTGAGAATTGAGAGTTGAGAATTGAGAATTGAAAGTTGTTTATTAATTAACTGTTTAAAAGAATATTTTCAGCAGAAAAATTTGCGGTCAAAATTTAAAATAAAAATTTGATTCCACCTGCATCAATCTCAATACAGCACCAATTTCTAGCTCCAACTCCCCTCTTCCTTTGTTCAGCTTTTTACCGTCCCCCAGCTCACTGGGAAAGAGAAATTTAATTAAAAACTTTTTCCACCGGAAGCTTCCACTTTCCACTGAGGGGGAAGAAGCCAAGCTTGGAATGATAGTATCGCGCTCTCGTTGTCGCATCGGGAAGAGAAATGCACTCGGTGTCACCGAAGAAAATTCCCGCTCCCAATGCAAACGGGTGAAGGGGTTTGTGTTTGTATCGCAACTATCAAATCGAGCCAAAGGGTTGGGACAAAAAGTGTGCTATCGCGAATTGATATTGACTTCCTAATGGGATTGAAGTCGTCGACGGAGTTGGTATACTGGGAAAACTGCAGCCAGATTTCTTCCCGAGATGGCAAAGTTTCGCGTAAATGTTTGACTATTTTCTCTGCGCGCCAAAATTTGATGGCAAACGGTGTTCATTTCCGGTTGCCGATCTCGATGGGAAGGAAATTTTTGGGTTCTGGTGCTGTTTGCTTTTCGTTATAAAATCGGAAACTGTGGTTCGCGTTGCTGTTGATTGAAAACAAATGAAAGTATTTCAGTCGATGCTTTCTTTAAAAAAAAACTATTCGTTGGTATTATCAAAAGCACATTTCCAATCCCTAAATTTAAAGACACAGATTTGTCTTACCATTCACCAGCCAAGCTAGCAACGGCAAGAGTTCATTACATAATACCGTACTCATTGATTAATGTTGTACACAAATAAGCCATAATAAAGCAGAAATCTATCAGATAAAAAGATAAATTATATATTGATGCAGGATAAATTTATAGAGGGAAAGAAAGCCAGTGGACCAGGCCACACCACCGGCCACTTCAAGGCGCATAATCGATGACTATGTGCGCCACAGCCCAGAGGAATTAGTAACGGGTACGGAGCGATCGAAACTAGGGTTGTCCGTTTTATCAAGAGAGAATCATATATTGTGCGTGTTCCATAAAAACAAAAATGGACCATCCCTAAGTCAAATACCAATTTCTTCAGCTAATGGACTTGATTAAACCGTATACAAGTGAGCATGCCTTCATCGCGGCATTCAACTATCTAGTCCCAGAGACTGGCACACTCTTGAAGTCATCCCCCGATCGATGGCGGTACCGCGGCGGTCGTCCGTAATGAACCTGTCCATAAATGGGCAAATAAATGATTTATTTATAGCAAATCTTTCACGGGTCGGCTAGGAACGGGTTTTGTCAGGCCGTTGCGGCCGGTATCATGATCATCAGCGAACAACTCATTATTGGAGGAATTATGAGTTGTTTGGATTGCGAGAGGAGGGTAGCTCGGTAGTTGGGTTGGACAAATTACCGAATAAAAGCTATTGCAGGTAATTTGAGGCAAATGGGAGCTCGTTGGAAATTCTGCGTAACCCTTAAAGAGATGGTAATATTTGGTTTGTAGCTTAAGCCAAATCACTTATCAACTCATTAATCGAAACCTCGAAGCCGTAAATCAAGCCACCATATCCAGTTTATCGATTCATCGACAATCAACTGCGTCACGTTGATTTACGCGACATGTTCCTCCGGTGGGATCTACCTGTCCCGGGCGGCACACAGCATCCTGTCCATATCTGGACCAGCCAGAACCGGCTCGGCCATCATCGGCAGCCACGTCGCGAGTGCTGCTCCCCCCAGCGGGAATGGAATTGGTTTGATTCGCTAGGAATTTAAATTAAGTGATTATTAAATAGAAACAGCTCATTTCCCCCCGCCAACTCCATCTGCTCCCGTGGGACAACCACTGCCCGCAGATCTAGCTGTTCTCTTATCATAATTTCATGCCTCTTCCACTTGTCTTGACGATTATGATCACGTCCCGTCTTTGGCTTTGTCGCAGGCAGGTTGGTTAGACTAATTCAAATTTCATGCAAATGGTGTATATTTTTTCATAAAGTAAAGGATTGTGCAAAATCAGGTACCGTCGTTATAAATTTAGAGGAATTGGGATTTTTGGAAAATCATACAAAATTAACTTTCATTTCCAAATTCAAAATCAAATTTTGTAAATTTCGAGCAATGTAGCATAGCATAGCATAGCATAGCATTGGTGTCTACCCGTAGCTGCTACTTCGTTATTGACCAGGACCCCCAAACATTGCTCCGTGGACCACAGATGAAAAGTAGGAACCAATCATCACCCCTTCGCAATTTTCAAAGGTCCCTATCGTGCTGATCAATACCGACGCCGGCCACGACCAGTGGTAAGACACGGGGAAGTGGATGGGAATGTTAGCCGATACTTGAGTGATGGGACCGCCAAATCGACTGCGTCTCCGACAAAGTATCACATGAGTTTTGAGGGGTTAGTAAGATGGGTATGAGGTCAGGATTCACTGTGGTAGGTGATGCGACCATGAGCAATTTGTTTATCGGTTGAAATTTTAAAAATCTTAGGCAGCCGGCTGCGGAAAGATACCTATCTAGGGATTTAAATATAGTATAAATTCGACCGCGATTCTCCAGAGATTCTCCGTCGGCGTGCCTTCCGATCAACGGTGATGTAGGAAGGGCTTCATTCATTAAAATTATTTTATATCATAAGCCTTAAAACATATCCTTCGACGTGCCTTCCGATCCTCGATGATATGGAAAGGACTTAATCCAGCAATACGACTTGCTTGTCTCAAAAAACAAAAATCGGATCGTTTCTATCGAAAACTATATAAAGAGAACAAAAATAAAATTCATCGGCCAACGAACGCGCGAACAAAAATAAATGAAAAAAGAAGAAGAAGAAATCCAATCACCCCATGCACACAAATAGCGACACAAAAGAGACGGAAAATAAAACGAAAAACAGGACTGAGCGTCCACACAGGCACCGCACTACTGATGCCATTATTTAATTATAATGACCAATCACCCCATGCACTCGAACAGCGACACAAAAGAGACGGAAAATAACACGAAAAAACAGGACTGAGCGTCCACACAGGCACCGCACTACTGATGCCATTATTTAATTATAATGACCAATCACCCCATGCACTCGAACAGCGACACAAAAGAGACGGAAAATAACACGAAAAACAGGACTGAGCGTCCACACAGGCACCGCACTACTCAATTTTGTAAATTTCGAGCAATGTTTTTAAAAAGTGAAATCATTTTTATTGTCAATTTTTATTGCATTTTTTTACTGGCAATGTCTCTTGAAACATTACTGAAATTTTTTATTTAATATTTTTATCGAGCATACCATTTAATTTGGCAAATTAAATTTAATATGGACATTTCCAATTATAAAACCTGATTATTTAAAACTGCTTATAGTTGAAAAAAAAATACAAAAAGAACAAGGGTGTTAATCGATAAAATTATCGTCAAAACGATAACCATGATCTTTCGTTATTTCGATCATTCTACAGGTGATAATCTTATAGCCGGTAGGACTATAACAAATTTTTTTAAAATTTAAAAATCGACTTAATTCAACGATATCATATAAAATTTTCAATGTTTTAATAAGATTACATTTTTAAAAACGAAGTTAGTTTCAAAGAATAAATACTCAAAATTGTTCACAAAATACCCTATTTTTGAAAGTGCTACAATTTTCAGTATTTGCAATATGGGTATCAAACGAAGCAACATTTTGTATGGTTTTTTTTTCTCTATTACAGTTTAGAAAATACTATTTTTTTTACAAAATACCGTTTTTTTCGAATTGACTCAAATTTTCAAAATACAAAATTATGCCAATTTCAGTGATTTACAAAAAAAAAATAATAAGGCGAAAATGCATAAAAAAGTTTCCTTTGCGAATTTTGAACAGTTGAGTATTTTCAAAATATACGCTGTTTTGTGAAGATTTTAGTATTTCATAAAAAAAAACTTTTATAAAGATAAAATATTGCAAATTATGAAAAATTTAGTACTAACGAAAAATTATGGTATTTTGTAAAAATTAAAGCATTTAAAAGAAACTATCATAATGAGAATGAGCATTTCGCTTCGTTAGAAACCCATACTGCAAATATTGAAACTTTGAGTATTTTCAAAAAAAGCGTAATTTTGTAAAAAATTAAGTACTTTCATAAAAACTCCAATAAAGTCAAAACCAAAAAAAAAATCGCTTCGTTTGATACCCATTTTACAAATTATGAAAGAATGAGTTATTTTGACAAAAAAATTTGCTACATTTTCAAAAAAATATATTCTAAGTCAGGCCTGGCCAACGTCCGACCCGTGAAGCCATTTCGTCCGGCCCGCGATGGCTTTTCAAAATAGTTTTATGACCGGCCCTTTTGGCAGTTCATGAAATATTGATTGTCTGAATGAAAAAAAATAAGGTTAAGATCAAATAATCCATTTCGTAAAATTATGAAAGTAATGAAAACACTTGAGTTGTTGTCTAAAAATGTACAAAATGACGAAAAAAAAAATGACACCCAATTTAAATTTCTTTCAGTGTTAATTGTGTTTTTTTCTATTTCCTTTTTTTTTTAAATTAATAATCAAGCAAAAACTTATGTATTGTTTAGAACAACCTTTCAGTGATAAAGTTGATTTTTTTTAAAGCTTAAAAATGCAAATTATTCATACTGATCGCTCCAAATATAAAAAAAAATTAGGGAGCAAAAAAATTTTTTTTTCATGAACTTTGAATTTCGAAGAATAACAAATTGAAATTGAAATTGAATACATTTTTTAAATATTCGAATCCAAACATTGTATGAATAAATTTTATTATGTCTCTTTATTTTTTTATATTGTAGTGATGAGGAAACTCAACTTAAAAAAAATAGCAATGACCAGTCAAATATGATTGTTTTATATAAATAATATCATGGCATTTAATTGCAATCGTCAAAAACAAAATCTGTACAGTTAACAACAATAATAAAATAAGTCAAATAATCGCATTTTTTTTTAAGTTATTCAATTACTTTAAACAATCCCAATCATAAAAAATGGGTTTATTTTTTCAACTTTTATCAAATATTAGTTCCGGCCCGTCACTGCTTCAGAATGATCAGATCTGGCCCGCAGGGTCAAAATGTTAGGCACCCTTGTTCTAAGTGAAAACATTGAAAATTTAACATCATATGGTTGAATTATGTCAATTGTAGATAAAAAAAAGAGTTATCGTTAATTATCGGCGATAAGATTATAACCGATGAAATTATAGAGCCTCAATAATTTTATCGTTTACAACCTTAAATAAAAACAATTTAAATGTTGAGTGTTTCAAAAATTATTCAAAGAATAATGCTTTTTTTAATTTATTATCTCTTTAATTTTTTCAAAACATCATATCATCATTAATAAAGCTTGATGTATAGAACCTTTTGAAAGTGTTCTTCAGTTATGATAAAAACATTTATTTTTTTGTTTTGAAAAGAATAAGATTTTTTTTAGTTTTTGTAAAAAAAGTTATATGGATTTTTTTTTAAGAAAAATGAGGTTATGATTTTTTTGTAAACTTAAGCTTTGTGAAAAATAAACAGCTGATTATTAAATTTAGAAAAATATTAAGGCATTTTAGCTTTGCTTTAATTTTTGGATGAATTAAATTTAAAGAATTAGATTTTTAAAATCTTTCAAAAACTTTAACAATCGTTATTTTTTTCTTTTCTCTTATGTAGAGTTTTTGAATTCACAAAATAGCTTTTTTCGAAAAGGTCTTTCAGATTATTATTTTACAACCAAATCATACTTTTGTATTTTTTTTGAAAACCAAAGCCTGAATCAGCCTAAACAAGGGCAACCGTGGAACGGTTTTTGATTGATCTGTGTGTGATACCTGGGATCACGCGGTAGGCCGCTGACTGGGCTTGCTTTTTGCTTGTGTCCAGCTCGGGCGGTAACACAGGTAGAAGAGCAGCCTCGATCGACCGATTGTCGATCTTTCCCTCGGGGTGTCTCCCTTTGGTGGAAATCGTTCGCCGAGGTCTGATTGCAGGGTTTCGCTTCTGTGCTTTTGACTGCTCAGACGAGGAGGAAGATAAGCATCAACCGGATCGGAACCTGCCGGTGGTCGCCGGCGATGTAATCTTGACTATCTTGATTTGTTGTTTATGTGTACGGGATATTTTGACGAATTGATACCTGCCGATTTGGTCTCCCGGGAGCTATCAACGATGTGGGTTGAGTTATATTATTGCAACATAGTTTGAACGGAATGGTAGCCTATAGTTTTATTACAAATATACAGTTAATTACTAACAAATTCACAAGAACTTTGAGAATTCTCCTTTACATCAATTAACTTTAAACCATTTGAAGTTTAAGCCATATTTCTTCAAAACTCCCATAAAGTGTTGTTAATTGCACTCAAAGCATTAATCACTGCCCGTCGCTTCAAGTGTTCCATCTTAACCTTAAAGAAAACCTATTCCCTGGGAGCAATTCTTCTCGTTCACGTCGTCTGGGCGCAGCATTTTTTCGCCAATTTACCGCGACAATCATTTATCTTAATTTTTACAACCCTTCGCGCGACGCGCCAAAACCAAAGTTCTGTGCAGCCGCCAAAGTGCAGCACTCACAGTGAGGAGTTGCTAATTCTTGTGCGGACCCCAAGATTCCCACCCGAACTCGTCCATCTTCTGCGCAGATTAATTTGCCGGGGCGCAGACGCCAAGCCGAGCAATTTCTGGCTAAAATTCATTAATGGGCCCTCCTTCAACTGATATTAAGGGGGTGGAAACTTAATTTTAACTTTTAAATAGATAAAATTTCTTGTTTCTTGTATTTATTTGAACTGATTCAAAATTAAGTCACCTTACCCCAGAAGTGTCAAGTTCCAGGCAGGAAGAGCTCAAGCTGCTGCAGCCGCTCCACCAACCCAGTATGATAATCTTGGCCGCTGTGGAGTTCTAAAAGGAGGTCCTCCTGCGAGGCGTCATAAATCTGAATCGCAGTCAAGTGTTGTTGAATCTTAAGTGCCGTGAACAATTAAGAGCAGATTCCGCGCGCTCGCGTAGTCTAGAAAAAAAGAATCGCAATCCACGAAAAGTGCACTTTAAGCACTGCACGTTTTGAGACTGAAAATAATTACGAGGTGCGGTATGGTTCGTTGGCACTTTCCGGGAAACGGATTTGGGTTGGGCAAATATTTGGGAAGTTGTTTATGATATCAAGTTTAAATATTTGAAAAAAAAACATGAGGTTGGCTAAGCATGAAATCTGCAGTTTTTTTTTTTTTTTGAAAAGGTCCAATAAACCAAATTTTTAGTTTTTGATTTTTGGGTGTTTTTAATACCCCTGACTCAAGGCGATTTCAAAAACACCCAAAAAGCAAAAACTGGAAATGTGGTTTATTGGTCCTTTTAAAAAAAACTCCAGAAATGAACTATTTTGAACAAATTATTAAATTAATCAAAATATTTAAATAAATAAGCCAATTAATATCCTTTTTAGGGCATTCCATTTAATTGAATTTTTTTAATGGTTTTTTTTTATAATAAAAAATAGATAAGAAAATTGAAGATCATACAGAAATATTTAGTTTAATTGAAGTAATTTTTAATTTTAAATTGTATAGTTGAAGCTCCATCCATATAAGCAAAACAAACTTAAAATTAGCATAGCATAGCATAGCATAGCATAGCATAACGGGTCTGCACCACGCTGTAGGGGGTGCCACAATGGTCAATTCAATATTCTTAGACAATTTGATTGCTGCCCGGTACAACCAAGAATATCTAAGAACGTAAATTTCCACACTGTGCTCCAAGGCTACGCCCATACAGTCCCGTGGGGATTTGGGAGGGGATGTTTTTGTTGTTCACTAGTGGCAAAAGTGCAGGGAACCCATGCGACTTTTAAAAGTGAACGGAATATTTTTGGGAGGTTTGGAATGGGGGTTAGGGGAATTCCATCGGGCCGATGAAAATGGTTGAGTGCGTAATGTATTTAATGATTTGAATGTTTGTAAGTGTAAATGTGAGTCTGTAGTGTATTATCTAATAAGCATATAGTTTTGTAATAATGATAAATAATAAATAAAATAAATATAGTAAATAAAATAAATATAATAAATATAATAAATACAATCAAGATGATTCCAGGAAGCTGTAAAAAAAAACAGTTATTTAAAATATAAATGCTCCAGATGGTTCCCATGCTGTTTTAGAAAGTTTCGTTAATTTAAGCAGTTTGATCATATATGGTATGAGGAGATGGTATATTACAGGAAAGGAATAGGATAAGGAATAATATGAACATTTAAAAAAATCATATAGTGAGTAGACAAATTTACATGTAGACATTTGATTTAAAATAATTCCAGGAAGCTGTAAAAAATGAAAATAATAAAGACACAAGAATCCTAAAACGCGGCTTCGCACCTTCCACATAATTCGACATGAACACAATCACGAATACAGCACAAAAAGAACGCCACAAAAATCCATCTTCCCGGCGCTGCTGCTCACACGACACTGACGCGCAATAATATTCATTAGCACAATCATAAGCAAAACAAACTTAAAATTCAATGCGAAATTGTTTTAACTTTTTTATCAATAATTTTAGAGAAAACTTTTTAAAGAAAAATAAAAAAAGTGTTTTTTAAAAGTAATTTATCATATAACATGTCATTTTTACTCAGAAAAATTAAGTTCAATAATTCATGTAATTAATGAGTTTTACTCTAAACGAAACAAACACTAATGACGTTGCTCCAACACCTTGTAGGGAATACTCAGAAAACGATATGAAAAAAGGCACTTTCCGCTTAATCACCGTAGCACCGAAAGCAATCAATTAACGAACGCCTTTACTCATTAACAAACCGAAACTGGTTCAGTTACAAATGTTTGTTACGAGGTGTCAAGCGTCAAAATAAGAAAAAGAACAAGTAAAAACTATTTAAAAAGCAACAAAACTCGTTCAAGAACAAGCTGGAAAACAAAAAGAACAACAAAAAAAAACTAAGCAAAAGAATTCCCGGGCGCCCCGCCAGAGTTGAAATGATTAATGAATATTCAAATTCAAGCTAAACTAAACCAAGTGAGCGAGAAGGTGTTTCCGAAATGGTAATTAGTTTTGCTGCCCAGGAGACTTGCTAGTTGATATCTTTCAACGCGCGCGACTTTACGAGGAAAACTTGCTTCGCAGAAGATTTTTTTTTTGCTGCAACTGACAGCGGAAGTGGAATTTGTAATAAGACACACTGCTGGTTTCAATTTAAATATCTTAAGTTATTACTAAGAATTTTGTAAAAGTTTTGAGATAACGTATGTTATTACTAGCAAAAAGTTTGAAATTTACATATTAAAAATTTAAACAACATAAATCAAGATAATTGCCTTACACTATCCATATTTCTTTAATGTTATAAAATTCTGCAAATCCGTCCATTTGAAAACATCGCCAACATTCATGCTGTCTCGTGACAACTCAAGCCGATCATAGCTGTGAAGTGTGCAGTCAGAATATTTTTAAATGTTTTCCCCGCGCTGCTCGCATCCATGTGTGAGAAATGTTTTGAAAGATTAATGATTAATGAGATCGGCAATTATCCATTCATCAACATCGCGTTCAATCTGGGGGATTATTTACGATGCATTCAGCTGTCTGGCGGGGGTTGTCTGTCGCGGTTGCCGCGGCCGGCGTCTGGAAGAAAGACTGCAGTGGCAGGGAATGCAGCCATGGTTTGGCGATTGGAAAAAAGCACATCTATTAATTATGTTTGAAAAGTTTACGGTTATTGAAACCGCTGAGAAGTGAATTAGGCGGCTGTTAACGAATGTTACAAAAATATGGTGAAATTATACAATGACAATATTTCATCGGTTTTTTCATCTTTTTTTTTATTGATTGATACAAGCTTAATACATTTTACGTACATTTCAAAAAAGTTGAATTGTTGTAAGTTGAAAATGTGGTGGTTGAATGTTTATTTTTATCGAATACTAAAAATAAAATACTAAGGTAGGTGATTTTTAATTCATTTCTCCAATTTATTTGGATGAGCATTGCTAAAGGTGGCTCAATCTTCAGAAGCAGGACTCTGTATGAGGGTTGCTATTGAGGACAGTGTTGAGGTCGGAGTCGGGTCGTTTTGTGAGCCGGATTCTGAGTCAGAGGCGCTAGATCTATGGAGTCAGAGTCGGAGTTGAAGTTGCTTAATTTTCAGTAGCAGGAGTCGAAGTCGGAGTCACTGAAAAAGGAACTCATCTCTACAGTAAGATGTGAATGATTTTTGCTCTGTAATAACGAAAATCTGTGTTTTGGGTTATTTTAAGCATATGCAACAATTTTGATTGAGATTGGTTAAGGTTAACCCATTGATACCCTAGGCTACAGTCGGTAAAAAATTTGATTTTGATGCAAAAATGAATTTTTAAGTCACTAATAATTTTTCAGAATCAAGTAGTACAAACTGATAAAATCGTAAAAAAAAAACAGTTTCTCTATTCATTTTCAAGATTTTTCCTTTTAAATTTTCATCCTCGAGTATGAATGGACACAAAATTACCACGTTTACTAATATTTAGCGTTAATATTTAATATCCGAGCCACGTAGCCCAGTGGTAACGCTTCCGCCTCGTAAGCGGTAGATCGGGGTTCAAATCCCGGCTCGGACCAACACAACTGGTGATCTTTTCCCATCTGGAATCGATTGCTTAGTAAAGGGAAGGTAGTGTATCGTCACAAACTGGACCTTATCACGACACCTTACGGAGGCGACCTATGGAATGTTATCATTAGCCCTAACATGTTAACATTAAGTTGAGAATGAAACTGCCACTGAATCCGCTTTGTAAATGCCGGCCCCGATACTCTTTGTGTGAGTCTATAAACCCACTCGGGAAATCGCCCGCCGGGAGAATCGGTGCGGACTCACATCCGATCCGTCCGAGCGTCACACGAGTAAAGAGGACGGGAGCTGGACCTGCTTGGTCACCTGTCACCGCACCGTTCGTGAGGCTGCGTCCATGCGCTGTCAGTGCATGGCTGCGTCAAGCCCGTCGTACGAGGGGCCTATTCGACTCGATTCAATGGATACATCGCAATAGGGTGTATCACTCCACACATCTCTCCTCTTCTCCATAAAAAAAAATATTGTTGAAACAATTGAACTATGAAATAAATGCCACGACTACATAACGGCATTCCTATGCAACCTGCAAAAGTTTTCATTAAAACCAAAAAACCAAATCCCCAGTAACCTTCGGATCCATTGCCAACATTGATGAAAGAAAAAAAAATACGTTAGAATGTCTAACAAGCATATCACTTAATGCATCGAACTAAACTGCAGCCCACTGTTAGTCCATCTCAGCTTTGACTAAATCACCATTTGAAATTAGCTAATTTTCTTTTTCTAAGTAATGATTGTTATTTTCGTGATTTTCTGTCTATCTCTCTCTCTCTCTCTCTCTCTATCTATCTCTATCTATCTATCTATATATATCTATATATCTCTCTTTCTATCTATCTCTATTTCTATCTATCTCTCTTTCTGTCTATCTCTATTTCTATCTATCTCTCTTTCTATCTATCTCTCTTTCTATCTATCTCTCTTTCTATCTATCTCTCTTTCTATCTATCTCTCTTTCTATCTATCTCTATCTCTCTTTTTCTATCTTGGTTTCTGTAAACCATTCTGGCATATAACCTACTTTATCGTTATTAAGTTTCGGAGTTGCTTACATTACACTACCAAATGATTCAAGTTTTATTTTCCACTCTCTTTAATGACCTACATTCTGGCAAACACAGCACTACATACAGAAATTCCTAAAATCCTTAAAACTTTTCAATATTTCTTGCATCTTTTTTATTAACTTAAATTTACCTTAAACAAATCATTATGCATCATCATCTGTGCACAGCTTTGTCACAAGATTCACTACGAGAGCATTCGTGACTATATTTTGATTATTTCCCAAAGCAATCTCAGTAACCTACACCTACACCTCTGGCCTTTTGCCCGTTTCAAACTTTTCATCCACAGAGAGTCAGTTTGAACCATCATTTTCTAAACTACGGCTAGACAGACTGACCTAATACATCTAGCGATTTCAGTAACGCAAATCGCAGCATTTGAAGCGAACGCGACCTTCCAGGCTATTTACCACGGCGGGCCAATCTGACCCACCGTGACAAAATGTTCCACCAATCGCGGCCTTCCAGGCTATTTCCCACGGCAGGCCCATTTGACCTCCGTGCCCAACGCGACTCTTTTTTTCTTGGAACAATCGCGGCCTTCCAGGCTATTTACCACGGCGGGCCAATCTGACCCACCGTGCCCAACGCGACAAAATGTTCCTCCAATCGCGGCCTTCTAGGCTATTTCCCACGGCAGGCCCATTTGACCTCCGTGCCCAACGCGACTCTTTTTTTCTTGGAACAATCGCGGCCTTCCAGGCTATTTACCACGGCGGGCCAATCTGACCCACCGTGCCCAACGCGACAAAATGTTCCTCCAATCGCGGCCTTCCAGGCTATTTCCCACGGCAGGCCCATCTGACCTCCGTGCCCAACGCGACTCTTTTTCCTTGGAACAATCGCGGCCTTCCAGGCTATTTACCACGGCGGGCCAATCTGACCCACCGTGCCCAACGCGACAAAATGTTCCTCCAATCGCGGCCTTCCAGGCTATTTCCCACGGCAGGCCCATTTGACCTCCGTGCCCAACGCGACTCTTTTTTCCTTGGAACAATCGCGGCCTTCCAGGCTATTTACCACGGCGGGCCAATCTGACCCACCGTGCCCAACGCGACAAAGTGTTCCTCCAATCGCGGCCTTCCAGGCTATTTCCCACGGCAGGCCCATTTGACCTCCGTGCCCAACGCGACTCTTTTTTTCTTGGAACAATCGCGGCCTTCCAGGCTATTTACCACGGCGGGCCAATCTGACCCACCGTGCCCAACGCGACAAAATGTTCCTCCAATCGCGGCCTTCCAGGCTATTTCCCACGGCAATGGATACATCGCAATAGGGTGTATCACTCCACACATCCTGTCACGTTTCGCCAATGTGTGAGTCTATAAACCCACTCGGGAAATCGCCCGCCGGGAGAATCGGTGCGGACTCACATCCGATCCGTCCGAGCGTCACACGAGTAAAGAGGACGGGAGCTGGACCTGCTTGGTCACCTGTCACCGCACCGTTCGTGAGGCTGCGTCCATGCGCTGTCAGTGCATGGCTGCGTCAAGCCCATGTTTCCACACACTCTTCAAGGGTGTTCCCCTCAGGAACTGGGAAAGATTTACTTACTTACTTACTTACTTTACTAATATTTAGCTCAGAAACTTAAAAAGCCCAGTTAATAATATGCAGGTTTTTTGACGCACATTTTTTTTATATTTTATTATAGAGTTCAATCGTGCCCAAAAAAGCCATTTTGCATCATAAGTTTGTCCATATAATTTTCCATACAAATTTGGCAGCTGCCCATACAAAAATGATGCATGGAAATTCAAAAATCAGTACCTATTCAAAGTATTTTTTGATCGATTTGGTGACTTCGGCAAAGTTGTCGGTATGGATAATGACTACACTGAAAGAAATGTAAAACAAAATTTGGAGATTTTTAATTTAAGATTTGGTCACTAAAACTTGATTTGCAAAAAAAAACACTATTTTTATTTTTTTAAATTTATCTATTTGCTTTAGGGGACATCAAATGCAAACTTTTCAGAAATTTCCAAGTTGTGCAAAAAATCTTTGAACGAGTTATGAATTTTTTAATCAATACTGATTTTCAAAAACTCGAATTATCGGTCGCCAAATTATTGACTTCAATTATCGATGTAAAATCAAACATGCAATCAAAAAGTACTATGGTAAAATTTTGATAAAATGCACCGTTTTCAAGTTATAGCCATTTTTAGGTAACTTTTTTTGAAAAAAGTCGCAGTCTTTTTAACTTAGTGCGCATGTTTGCCCACTTTTACAAAAAACTATTTTTGAAAAGGTGAGAAAATTTTCTATATTTTGCTTTTCTGAACTTGATACGACCTTTAGTTGTTGAGATATTGCCAAGTAAAGGTTTTAAACAGGAAAATTGATGTTTTCTAAGTATCACCCAAACAACCCACCATTTTCTAACGGCAATATCTCAGCAACTAATAGTCCGATTTACAAAGTTAAAATATGAAACATTCGTGAAATTTTCCGATGTTTTTGGAAACAATATTTTCAAAATTTACAAATCAAATCAATCAACCCTTTTGAAATATTAGTCTTATTAAAAAAAATGAAAAACTGTGACTAAGTTACCTAAAAATGGCTATGACTTGAAAACGGTTCGCTTTATCAAAAATTCACAATAGTCCTTTTTGATTGCAAATTCGATTTAACATTGAAAAATTAAGTTTAAAAATATTGGCCACCGATATTTCGGTTTTTTTTTTCAAAAATAAATGATTCAAAGTTTTTGCACAACCTGGAAATTTCTAAAAAATTGTTATTTGATGTTCCCTAAAACATATAAAAAAATAAAATAAAATAAAAATGTTTTAGTGACAAAAAGTGAAACTAAAAAAATTACTAAACAAATTTTAACCGTGTATCATTTTCTTCCAATGTAGTCCTTATCCATACCAACAACTTTGCCAAAGTCACCAAATCGATCATAAAATTCCTTCAAGAGATTGATCAATTCTCTGAGTTTTCGGTCAATCGATTTTTTTTGTATTTTTTAATCCGGCTGAAACTTTTTTGGTGCCTTCGGTATGCCCAAAGAAGCCATTTTGCATCATTAGTTTGTCCATATAATTTTCCATACAAATTTGGCAGCTGTCCATACAAAAATGATAGATGAAAACTCAAAAATCTGTATGTAAATCTGTAGTTATGGATATGGACTACACTGAAAAAAAATGATACACGGTAAAAAGAATTTTGGTGATTTTTTATTTAGCTTTTTGTCACTAAAACTTGATTTGCAAAAAAACACAATTTTTAATTTTTTTTATTTTTTTATATGTTTTAGAGGACATAAAATGCCAACTTTTCAGAAATTTCCAGAATGGGCAAAAAATCTTTGACCGAGTTATGATTTTTTGAATCAATACTGATTTTTTCAAAAAATCGAAATATCGGTCGCAAAAATTTTTCAACTTCATTTTTCGATGTAAAATCAAATTTGCAATCAAAAAGTACTTTAGTGAAATTTTGATAAAGTGCACAGTTTTCAAGTTATAGCCATTTTTAGGTAACTTTTTTGAAAATAGTCGCAGTTTTTCATTTTTTAAAATTAGTGCCCATGTTTGCCCACCTTTGAAAAAAATATTTTTGAAAAGCTGAGAAAATTCTCTATATTTTGCTTTATTGAACTTTGTTGATGCGACCCATAGTTGCTGAGATATTGCTATGCAAAGGCTAAAAAACAGGAAAATTGATGTTTTCTAAGTCTCACCCAAACAACCCACCATTTTCTAATGTCGATATCTCAGCAACTATAGGTCCGATACACAATGTTAAAATATTTTCAAAAATTTAAAATCAAGACTAACATTTTAAACGGGCCAAACATTCAATATTACGCCCATTTGAAATCTTAGTCTTGATTTTAAATTTTTGAAAATATTATTTTCGAAAAGATCGGAAAATTTCACGAATGTTTCATGTTTTAACATTGTAAATCGGACCATGAGTTGCTGAGATATCGACATTAGAAAATGTTGGGTTGTTTGGGTGAGACTTAGAAAACATCAATTTTCCTGTTTTTTAGCCTTTGCATAGCAATATCTCAGCAACTGTGGGTCGCATCAACAAAGTTCAATAAAGCAAAATATAGAGAATTTTCTCAGCTTTTCAAAAATATTTTTTTCAAAGGTGGGCAAACATGGGCACTAATTTAAAAAAATGAAAAACTGCGACAATTTTCAAAAAAGTTACCTAAAAATGGCTATAACTTGAAAACGGTGCACTTTATCAAAAATTCACTAAAGTACTTTTTGATTGCAAATTCGATTTTACATCGAAAAATGAAGTTGAAAAATTTTTGCGACCGATATTTCGATTTTTTGAAAAAATCAGTATTGATTCAAAAAATCATAACTCGGTCAAAGATTTTTTGCCCATTCTGGAAATTTCTGAAAAGTTGGCATTTTATGTCCTCTAAAACATATCAAAAAATAAAAAAAATTAAAAATATTGTTTTTTTGCAAATCAAGTTTTAGTGACAAAAAGCTAAATAAAAAATCACCAAAATTCTTTTTACCGTGTATCATTTTTTTTCAGTGTAGTCCATATCCATACCTACAACTTTGTCGAAGACACCAACACGATCAAAAAATTCCTTCAAAAGATACAGATTTTTGAATTTTCACATATCATTTTTGTATGGACAGCTGCCAAATTTGTATGGAAAATTATATGGACAAACTAATGACGCAAAATGGCTTCTTTGGGAATACCGAAGGCACCAAAAATGTTTCAGCCAGATTAAAAAATACAAAAATTAAAATTAAAGAAAAAAGACCGATTCCGTAGAGAACTGCTCTACAGATTTTTGTATGGAAAATTATATGGACAAACTAATGATGCGAAATGGCTTCTTTGGGCATACCGAAGGCACCAACAAAGTTTCAGCCGGATTAAAAAATACAAAAAAAATGAATGACCGAAATCTAAGAGAATTGCTCAAGTATATCCAGATGAATGTTCATTATATTTCTAGTTTTCGTTAAAGTAATACTTTTAAGAACACATTGTATTACTTTTCAATATTAATTTTTGATAAAATAGGGCAACATTATTTGATTCTGAAAAAAAATTAATACCACGAATCTAAAAAGATGTACAAGTTCAGCACAAATGATTTATTATATTTAACTTCTTGTAAAACTTTTTGCTTAAGGAAACTTTGTAAATTTGGCTTGAATTTTTCTATTTATTTTGTTTTGCCAGAGCCGAGGGACTCAAACTTCATATAAATAATTAACTAGCCTTTTGCATTTTAAACTGTTTGTAAATACGAAAAAAAAATAAAAACCATCCCTAAAACTTCTGGATTTTGAAAATTGGACAATGAGTTGCTTATTTGATTTTGAAGATTATTTTACTGTCGAATGTTAAAAAAAAAATCGCTTAAGATAACAACAAACATGCAAAAAATATAGTAAGCTCATTAATCTTTCCTTATTTTTCTTGTCATTCTCTATTTTATATAAAAAAAAAATCACTCTTTTTGATTCTTTTTATGAATTTTAATACTTGTTTTGGAAATAAGGTCAATTGATAAACATTTTCAACCAAGGTAAATCAAATTCCACTCCATTAAACTGCTTGGAATTGATGTGCTTGATACATACCATCTTTATTTCAAACAAAAAAATGTACAAAATGCATAAACTTCATTGTTATTTACCAACTTCACTGACAATATTTAAGATCAAGCTGATATATCAAAAGATGGGATTTAACTCGAGTAAATGAAAAAAAATAGTGCACCTTTTCGTTGATGTCTTCCACATTTTAATCAAGGATCCAGGAAGTAATTTTCATGTACATTATGAAATGTTGAAAAAACAAAAAAAAATCTTATTGGATTGGAACCAAATTATCCCAACTGAAACAGGATTGACAGATCTTCAATTTTATTGATTCGTTTGGAAAGTTTCTTGACTACTAACCCAACGATGAGGGACAATTCTGTCACACATACTGACACACAAACAGACCGATATTTGGTCAGTTTTCAATTCTGAGTCGATAGCTAAACATGAAGGTGGATCTACAAGCTTTCTGTGCATTTCGAAAGCATGATTATACCCTTATCTCAGTGAGGAAGGTAAGTAACTGAACAAGGAACAAAAAAAAATTGCTTGGTAATGTTTGATTAATTAGTGTAGTGTACTCAACGACAAATTTTATTTGTAATCCAGCACTCACTCCTCTACAAATGACAAAACCTCAAAACCCGAAAAACGACTTCCTGCTTCCATTCACCCTTCCAAAAACACAAACAGAAACAATCATCAGCCAATGCAGCGTGCTCGCTGCAATTTCGCGCAAAACTTCATTCTCTGTTGTGGTGGCGGTTGCCTCAAATTGTTTCCTCTGTTTCCTTTAAGATCCACTCCTGCTGGAGCTAGCGTCTCGGTGTGGTTTACACTCGGGCCAAGACAGAACGCAAGCGAGGGCTGAAAATCTTTAATTAATTGCATCAACATGAGCCAATGGGTGGTCTTTTCGGTTTTCCACTTCCTCCCTTGGACGGACCCTCTCTTCCTGGACGGTTTCGAGCAACCTTTTCTTTACACAGTGTTAATAATTACAGGGTTCTGCTTACGCTTACACTTCATTAAGAATCTAACCTCCTTCTGTGGTGTAGTCTGCGTCTTGCGAGCTGAGCGTTGCACTCGGAAAACAAGACACACACACATGGTTGTGTGGCTCTAGGAAGAAGATCTGCTCCCTTCCCGGGTCGATTGGATGGTAGTCATTCAGCGCCCTCAGTAGTGGGTTCCTCCTTCTTGAAGAGCCGATTCCCAACTCTGTCTTAATTTGAACGATACCTGTTTGTGGAGTGACTTTGTATCTATTTCTTATGCTATGGCCAGTTGAGGGATACTTATTAGAGACATCTTAGTTATTTTCATCTATTTGATTAAATAAAACCAGTTTCAAAGTTACCTCATTCCACCGTACCTCATCGCTCTGTGCACCACATATGTTTCAATTTGGCCAGGTTTCTTACCTCTAACGCCAGATCGTCGCGGTCGTTTTCTTCGTAGACCATCCATCCAACCATCAAACCAGTGTGTGTGTGGGTTCCTTCCGCAGCGCAGAACCGTGTTATTATTCGCTCGTTTTCTCCCAGCCCGGCGCGCCAGTAGGTCCCTCCGGAACATCATCAGCAAATTCCCCCATGCTGCTGGACGTCATCGTCGTCTAGTGGCCAGTGTCTATCATCATATTTCGCTTATCGACAGACCTCACCTCACGCCAGGAGTCGCGGCCAGAATAAAAACACCCAGAAAGATGTGAAAGATGAGAAATAATTTCTTCTCGACTTCTTCGTGGGCAGGTTTTCTTCGAGGGCAGCAGGGGACTTCCCTTTGCCGTTTGTTGGTGCTGTTAGCTGTGAGCTGATGATTGAAATAAAATAATTTATGATGATTATTATTCCACGCAAGCGAAACGCATCACGCGCCGCCAAGTGATTAAGACATTAATTTAAGGATCGATACCTTCTGTGCTGTTCTCGGAGATCTGGACTGGGTCTGGTGAACCATATTGGGTCTTCTTGCCAGCAAGTAGCAGAGGTGTCAACTGAGAAGTTCTTAATGTCAGAAGCAAGATTATTGTTTGAGTCGTCATAAATTTCTTGGAATTACACACACACCCAGCAGCCCCTAAGCAAACATGCCTCTATTGAAACTGTTGAAACAGATCAAATTGGATATCCTATGGGGGCTGACTGCGTTTTACTTGCACCTCTCCCAATAAGGAATTGCAAGATTTACTGCGAGGAATCTTGTTTTAATTTCATCGTTAAAAATGGATGCTAAAATCCAATAGGACTTGTGAAATAGATTAGGGAGATTATGCATCAATCACCAGGATTTTACTTGCTGTAAGTGATTTAGAGTGAGTTAGACTGAGTGTAAGTGAGAGCAGTATTAAATATCGCAAAATAATTTGTCAAGAGTCGTCGAATTTATTGGAATTTGGACCAATCTCTGACGAACTTCATCTTTTATTCGGCTTTAATGCTTCTAAGAAATCTAGATTACTTTTTCAAAACAACAAATGAGCCATGGGTTTCCTATGGACATAGGACCTTTTGAAAAAGTAAGCGAGAAATTGTTAAAGTAAGCGAGAAATGTTAAAGCACGGTGCAATATGAATTTAAATCTCTGTAGAAAACTCTTCTTTTCGCAGAGAGTATACAGGCATCAATCGAAAATACCTTAATAAATACCTACTGAAAAGTAAGATTTTTAATTAAAAATATTGGAAATATCGACGCTGACACTCAAAAAAGTGCATAGTTCAACACTTTTGAATTCTGAAAACCTTGAATGTACCAGTAGTATTTGATTTTTAATTTTTCAAAAGCATTTAAAATAAATCGATTACCTACTTGTTGATTCTCAATTTGTTTAAGGTGGTTTAAAAAAATAAACGAATTAAAACCAAATTATGCTTGAAAAATTTTAATCTACAATAGAAAAGTATAGAAAAGTCAAATTATGTTGTTGGATAATACAAATTTTATTTTCTGGCGTCCAAAAAGTCAAAATACCTGGTTATAAGCAAAAAAAATGTCAGTATGATTTAGTAATCGTTTTTGTGATTATTTGTAATAAAGCTATGGATTGTACTCCATTCAAGCCTTCAAACGATAATTTAAAAAATGCAATAGAGTCCGCAAAAATTTTCAAAAAATGAAATTATTTGGACAAAGCATCCTTGGCCAAGAACATTCTAATCACCAAGCCAAGAAGCTAATAGTCTTTATTTGAGTCAAATCGGGGCACTAAAAATTTCTTTTTGTTCACTATTTTCTCAATAAATGCAAAGCTTCAGGGGTTGTGTCAAAAAACGGGGTGTTGTTCAGAATCGGATGGAACATTAAATTCTGGCCTCGTTTGATGGTACAAACAGCTCCACCATATTTGAGCTTGATCAAAATGAGATGAGTGGGATCTCTACATTTCGCTGTATCTCTGAAAATAATTGGATTTTTAAAGTCTTAAAAGTCAGAGAACCATTTGGAGAGAAATTTTTAAGCATTTCAAATATATTTATTTTACAGAGTGATTTTCTTCCAAGAAGAATTTTCAAAAACGAAAACAAATCGAAAATTCATACCTTAAAGTAATTTTACCATGAAAACGGTACATTTTATTTAGAAAACTGTAAAATACTTTCCGATTGCAAATTTAATGTTGCTTTATAAAAAATAGTTTTTTTTTATCAGGTTATCAATACTCTCCAAAAAAGATTTTTTCAAAAAATCAAATTTTGTAAACTGAGTCATTCGATTTTTTTTTTGTATTTTTTTATCCGACTGAAACTTTTTTGGTGCCTTCGGTATGCCCAAAGAAGCCATTTTGCATCATCAGTTTGTCCATATAATTTTCCATACAAATTTGGCAGCTGTCCATACAAAAATTTTGTATGAAAATTCAAAAATCTGTATCTTTTGAAGGAATTTTTTGATCGATTTGGTGTCTTCGGCAAAGTTGTAGGTATGGATACGGACTACACTGGAAAAAAATGATACACGGTAAAAAAAATTTGGTGATTTTTTTATTTAACTTTTTATCACTAAAACTTGATTTACAAAAAAATACTATTTTTAATTTTTTTTATTTTTTGATATGTTTTAGAAGACATAAAATGCCAACTTTTCAGAAATTTCCAGGTTGTGCAAAGAATCATTGACCGAGTTATGAATTTTTTAATCAATACTGATATTTTCAAAAAATCGAAATTTTGGTCATAAAAATTTTTCAACTTCATTTTTAGATGTAAAATCAAATTTGCAATCAAAAAGTACTTTAGTGAAATTTTGATAAAGTGCACAGTTTTCAAGTTATAGCCATATTTAAGTGACTTTTTTGAAAATAGTCGCAGTTTTTCATTTTTTTAAATTAGTGCACATGTTTGCCCACTTTTGAAAAAATATTTTTGAAAAGCTAAGAAAATTCTCTATATTTTGCTTATTCGGACTTTGTTGATACGACCTTTAGTTGCTGAGATATTGCAATGCAAAGGTTTAAAAACGTGACTTAATCCACCCTTAGGTGGTTGGCGCCTTCCTCACATTTAAAAGGTGCTATCCAATATCCAAAAAGAGCGTAAATAACACTTAAGTGCTTATAACTTTTGATAAGGTTGTCAGATCTTCAATGTTTTGGACGCGTTGGAAAGGTCTTTTAAATACTTTTCTGAAAATATATAGCATGACGGGGGTTCTTACAAAAACCACCCTTTTTACAATCTTCCGGACTTTTGCTAAAATCGTTTTTTAGCATAACTTTTGAAGTACTTAACTAAACTGCATAATTTTTAATAGCGACATATGAGACCTCAAGACGGATCGAATGACGCCAAAACGGACAAAATCGGTTCAGCCAATGTCGAGATAATCGAGTGACAATTTTTTGATCAACATCCCACCACACACACAGACATTTACTCAGAATTTGATTCTGAGTCGATAGGTATACATGAAGGTGGGTGTAGGAGGTCTAATTGAGAAGTTCATTTTTCGAGTGATTTTATAGCCTTTCCTCAGTAACGTGAGGAAGGCAAAACAGGAAAATTGATGTTTTCTAAGTTTCACCCAAACAACCCACCATTTTCTATCGTCAATATCTCAGCAACTAATGGTCCGATTTTCAATGTTAAAATATGAAACATTTGTGAAATTTTTCGATCTCTTCGAAAAATATATTTTCGGAATTTTCAAATCAAGACTAACATTTCAAAAAGGCCAAACATTCAATATTATGCCCTTTTAAAATGTTAGTCTTGATTTGAAAATTTTGAAAATATTTTTTTCGAAAAGATCGGAAAATTTCACAAATGTTTCATATTTTAACATTGAAAATCGGACCATGAGTTGTTGAGATATTGACGATAGAAAATGGTGGGTTGTTTGGGTGAAACTTAGAAAACATCAATTTTCCTGTTTTTAAACCTTTGCATTGCAATATCTCAGCAACTAAAGGTCTTATCAACAAAGTCCGAATAAGTAAAATATAGAGAATTTTCTCAGCTTTTCAAAAATATTTTTTTCAAAACTAGGCAAACATGTGCACTAATTTAAAAAAATGAAAAACTGCGACTATTTTCAAAAAAGTCACTTAAATATGGCTATAACTTGAAAACGGTGCACTTTATCAAAATTTCACTAAAGTACTTTTTGATTGCAAATTTGATTTTACATCGAAAAATGAAGTTGAAAAATTTTTACGACCAAAATTTCAATTTTTTGAAAAAATTAGTATTGATTAAAAAATTCATAACTCGGTCAATGATTTTTTGCACAACCTGGAAATTTCTGAAAAGTTGGCATTTTATGTCTTCTAAAACATATCAAAAAAATAAAAAAAAATAAAAATAGTGTTTTTTTGCAAATCAAGTTTTAGTGATAAAAAGTTAAATAAAAAAATTACCAATTTTTTTTACCGTGTATTTTTTTTTCCAGTGTAGTCCGTATCCATACCTACAACTTTGCCGAAGACACCAAAACGATCAAAAAATTCCTTCAAAAGATACAGATTTTTGAATTTTCATTCATCATTTTTGTATGGACAGCTGCCAAATTTGTATGGAAAATTATATGGACAAACTAATGATGCAAAATGCCTCATTTGGGCATACCGAAGGCACCAAAAAAGTTTCAGTCGGATTAAAAAATACAAAAATTAAAATTGAAGAAAAAAGACCGATTTCGTAGAGAATTGCTCAACTAGATTTTGTACCACCACGCACTATGTCTTTTTAAATCACTTAAAATATATCATATTTTTTCCGTTTACCATTTTTTTCAGAAAAGTCCTAATAGTAACCTACAACTTTGTCGAACACACCAAATCAATCATAAACAACATTTTTCTCGATTTCGCTGCAAATGTTTTCATAATCGATAACATTGTTGTTCAAAATCGATAAAAATGTTGACGATTTTGGAAACATTTCCATGTTGTCGAAGTCAACAACACAGTGTTACCAAATTTGCTTACAGGATTTCTATCCGTGAAGATACAGAACTTCATGCATTTACCTATCCATTTTGTATGACCAGCCCCCAATGGAGACTATGGAGACTTGTGTAGAAAAACGAATGATGCAAAGTTGCTTCTTATGACATAGAGAATGCATGGACAAAGTTTCATCCAAACGCAAAAAAATGAACAATCAAAAATTGCTAAAAAGAGCGAAATCCCAGCGATTTTATTTTTTATGTACAATTGAGCTGAAACAACCTAACTTTATGGATTGGAAATACTCCATTAAATCGGGTGGGGATTTCGATTGATTTTTTTGATTTGCTGAAATTATTCGGGGTCGTCCCTATGACTTTGAAAATCGAAAGAATAGTTGCCTAGATAGAGCATTGAAAAAAAGAGCCCTTATTTTTTTTGTGTCAATTTTTGGCAACTTTTTATACGATTTTCAATTTACAAAATCGTCGTTTTCTAATCCTTCAAATAAAAATATTTGAAATAGATCAAATTAAACATTTTCAGCTTGTTAGATTTTTCAAATAGACACTGCTTAAATCATCCATTTTTTTTACTGAAATTCACTTTCATATGACTTTATTTTGTTTTCGATTGAATTTTTATTTTGTCTTGAAATTTGTTTGTTTTAAGAACATTTTTAAGAACATTTCTAGAGTTTATTTTAAATAACTAAAAGCTATTGTCTTTCATATGTCTATAGGCCCTTTAAAATAAACTCTAGATTTTTATATTATTTTTCAAAAAATCATATGAAAAAAAATTTCCATGCCACTTTTTAGGTCAAAGTCAAAGTTTTCTTCACAGGTCGGCTGAAACATAGTTATTACAAAAATAAGTTAGAAAATATGGTTTCTGAGATTTTTTTTTATTGATTTGAAAAATGTATTTCAGCCTCCCTCACCGTACTGAGGATTCGTCTTGGGTTTTCATAAGTCCATCAAAGTATGATATATGACTTCAAAGCATAGTAAGTTTAAATAAGTACTTAAAAAGTTATGCTAAAAAACGATTTGGACTAAAGTTTGAAAGATTGTTAAAAGAGTGGATTTTTGTAGGACTTTTTTCTTAAACAATTTTAACTCCCAAAACATTGATGATTTGACAACCTTATCAAAAGTTATGAGGACTTAAGTATGAATTGTAAACTGTTTTGAAATTTGATCAAACATATTGTAAAATTGGTAGAGGTAGGAAGATGAGTAGACTAATGATGTACTGTGGTACGCGTGGCTGGTGCTACCCCGCACAGAACTAATTTTCGCCTGTTTATGTGGCAGTTCCGAAGTCGCTCTTTCTCTCTAATTCATATTATCTCTAAAGTCCCACTCTCACCAAATTAACCCTCCCAGCTTACAGCGATCGGTGGCGAAGTTTGGTCTGTTTGTGAGTGGCAAATAAAAGTTCGCGTTTTAAGTAGCTCGCCGTGTTTGATTTCCTCCGGAACTCTCCAGAGTGATCCGGCCCCATCCGGTTCTGTACACATATTTTGATGATAATGATGTCTTGCGACCTATTGCTGGATGCGTAATTGAAAACCCTATCCAAAAGATTGATGTTGTGACAACGTTATCGATACTTATGAGTGTATGAAGTTATATTTAGAGAACATATACGGTGGCTTAACAAACGTTTTCTAGAGTGTATTTGTGTTTTTTTTTTCTGAATTATCCATAACTTAAAACTTTGCTGATGACCAAAATCAATCAGCATATCTCTTCCCAAAACTACAGATTTTCAAGTATTTACATTACAATTTTGTATGGACAGCAGCCAAAATTGTATGGAGCCTTGGATAGACGAACTAATGTTGCAAAAATGCCTTCATTGGTCTTTGAAAATCCCCCACAAAAGTTCCAACCGAATCCAAAAATATTAAAATTGAAATTTTACAGAATCGGATGATTTTGTAGAAAATGTCTAATGATATTTACTTTATTCAACTTCAAAGCAGGCAGCATGAATTCAATCAAAACTCTACAAAATTATTTTTATTAAAAAGTTACAGCACAATAATGTTAAAAATTCAGTGTCAAAAATCATTACAAACACATTGCAATTTGTCCCTCCGTCAGCTTTAACAACAACAAAAAATCACCCAAGAACACCAGGGAGGGATATCAGACATTTCCGGCCCAAAATCCTGACGCCCAGCAAATGGTTCACTTCCTGTTGATGTTGTCTTTCCGCCAGCAGCAGCAGCAGCTTTCCCATGTCAATCCCAGCTAGTCGGTCGCTGGCCGGGAGCAATCCCTAATAACGGGAAGCGGTAAGCAAAATATTTATCGAAATAAATCATAATGCGAGGGGGGAGGGAGTGGGGGCTGGCAAAATCCTAGCAAATTCCGGAAAATCATAAATAATAAACTGATGTCGGTGGCATCAGTTATTCGGGTCAGAAGAACCACAGACATGGGGAGTTAGCGATTGATAGAGGGGAAATTTTGGGTGGTTTCGAGGTTTGTAGGTTGTCTACCCAAAGGCGATTTTTACATCCAATTGTCCGGGGCGTCTTCGCGAAAAGTCAAATGGCTATTTTGCCGAACATCGTCGTCATCTTCGAGTGACTCTGCATAAAGCTACACCACCCTAGGAAAAAAGGAGAGAGGCTTGGTGATATTGTAGTTTTTCCCGATGGGGAGGAAAATCGTGAAGGAAAGCGGCTCGGGATATGGCCTCGATAATAATGTTCGATGGAAATCGACTGTTCTCTCCCGATTTTCGGGGGGGAACCGGAAAAAGCATGGAAAATGTTGCGTGATCAAATATTTATGATTTTCTTCTTTCTATGGAAAAATGGAAGGACTTTTCCGAGGTTGGACTATGGGGGTAAGGTGGGGTTAACGATGGCTTTCTTGTCTGATGGTCACACAAATACACACACACTCACAAAGGGGCACACAGATGGCAGACGGTCGTTGGGAGGTCGTCCGAAATATTTGAAATTATTTTTTTATATTGCTCCCCAATGGAGCTGATTGAAAGAAGCTTTTCGGTTCATATGGTTATATCAATTTCAGTTTTTTTTTATTCTCTCAGTCTCGCTGGCTTTGATATTTGAATTATGGCATTGGCTGGAATATTGTCGATGGCCGTTTTCGGCACTGAATGGCTGATGGAATCGGGACGGGGAAGGCTGGGTGGCATAATTTGTAGAGCTATTTTGGGAACTGTATTATTCCAATTTCGCTGAAAGCAACGCGAACGTCAGATATTGACCGTTTTCTTTGTGTGATTGGAAGAGCTGTGACCAATCAGGGCTGACCTTTTGAGTTTGAACCTTAAAAGATGCAACAGATTGAACGACTTCATGAGCTCACTGTGAAAGCATGAACCTCAACCTACTTCAATTTCAATCAGCTTCCCAAATCCACAGCATTATCCATGAAACTTTTTAAAATCCAGCAAGTATAAAGCAAGCAAACCCACCCACAATCACCGAAAGCAAACATCCCAGAGATTATTAAAAATTGCTTCCCGGCAGCCAACCTCAACGTTTTCAAACAAAAACGGGAAAAATCCATGAAATACAACACATTCTCCTGAAAACCTCCACTCCCACCCCCACACCATTGAGTGGAGAGTCTACTGATTGCACCATGTTTACAATCGGGAGCGCCGTTCGAGCGGAATAGAATCCTTTCGGGGCTTATTGGGGAGTGTAGAGTCCCCCCCGAAGGGTTGCGATGTTGCTTCGGTGGTACCTGGACGAAGAAGTAAATTTTCCTTGGCTCAGCATCATCAAGAAATGGCGCGGATGCTTCATCATGGGAGATTTCGGTTTGGGGTGGGGGTTGGAAAAGATGAAAAATCTTTGAGAGAGGAAGCTGAGTGTAGAAAACAAAAGAAAAACAACTGATTTTTAAGATAGAGATCTTGGAACAGGGTTGAATGCAGAACAAAAAGAATGTTTATTTTATTTCTACTTGATAATAATTTGACTTATGACATAAAAATAAACTAAAAAGATAATGATTTAGCATAAAATTGCTTATCCCGATCCTGAAAATTTAACATTTAAAAAATAGTAAAGAAAATATGGTAATGTAATGAAAAAAACTTCCTTTAAAAGTACCATAAAAATTTAAATTTCTTGGAGTGATATTTCAGGAAAAATGCTTTATTTTCATGCAATTTGCGAAGCTATAAATAAAATCAAATTGCAAAAGTGAAAGGAAAAGATATTTTTGTTTTTGCAATTTTTTGCAGTGTTGTTTATTTAACAATAATGCCTTTTTTCGATACTCGCTTTGGGCGAATTACCTTCCTCTGATGAAGGCTATTATCCTGCTCAAAAAATGATTTTTTTACAGAAATCTCGTAGACCCACCTTCATGGACATCTATAGACTCGAAATCTACAAGTTCTACGTTTCAGCACTGAAATGGATGGTGAAAATTTGAACTTTTCTGCACTTGTTTTGAAAAATAATACATTTCAAAATTGTTTTGATTAAAACTTGCATTTGCATTCAAAGGGTGTTTTTCGGAATTGAAAAAAAAAATGTTTGGAATTCATTGCGAAACTTGATTTTTGTCAGTACTTTTCACAGCAAAAATTTACGACTTGTGCTGATAAATTCGTCTTTTTGCAACTTGTTGCACAAACTACTATTTGTATGTCGAATCTTAATAAGACTGAATTGGTTTCATACCGAAAACCATGTTAACTATATACTTCGTTTCCATACAATTAAATATTCTGATGAATATGATTCCCAGGTATATTTTGTGATCAATTTTTAGTGAAGTGCAGGGTTGCTAGGTCAATATTTAAAAAATCTAGCAAATATCGATAAAAAATCTGGGAAAATCTGGCAGACGAAAATCTAACAGTTTTGAATGGTTAAGGGGAAGGAGTATAAGGATTAATTAAAAATATTGTAGAATTTAGATGTTTTGACTGATTTTATGGGCAAACAATTGATGAATTGTCATTTTCTTTAAGAAAAACACATACTAAATTTTTCGATTTTCAAATAAAATTCGTTTATTTCTAGCAAAACAATGCCAAAGGGCCGTAGTGGGTTTGTAAAAAAAGAGTGTATCCCTTTCTTAGCAAATGTAAACATTCTCTAGCGTGAGCAAGATACACTCTATGTTTACAAATCAACTACGGCCCTTTAGCATTGTTTTGCTAGATTTTAATCAAAAAGTTGTTCAAAATGAGCATGAATTGAGAAATCTGACAAAAAATTTCAAAATCTGGCACAGAGAAGGATGAATCTTTATTCTGGCTGACACTTGAAAAATCTGGCAATCCCAGATTTATCTGGCAACCTGGCAACCCTGGTGAAGTATGTGGAAAACATCAACCACTCAAGTGTTTTGAGTTAGTCAATTCCTTATCAATTTGGTGGGTTGAGAAAAGTTAAGCTATTTATTTGAAAATTACATAAAAAACAGTTACTTTACTGAAAGTATAACTTTTATATTTATTTTAAATGTTTTCATGAATTTTTATAAGAATAATTTGTGCAACCTTGATCTTTTTCAATCATTTTTTTTAAATAATTGACGGCAATTACTTCTCTCTTTTGAGTAACAACCCAAGACGGTAATTTTATTTTTTTTTTTCAAAAAATCATATTTCCGGATATGATATGGATGATTTTTTGAAGAAAAAATAATAATATTTTATTTAATGGATGTCAAAAAAATATGTTAGAGAAACGCCCTGAAAAAAATATTTTTGACAACTGAGAAGTTTTTTTTTCTGCCAGGTTTTAACCTCTTTAAGTTCTAATTTGCTGTTCAATAACTTTATCTGATAAAGTTATTGTACATCAAATTAGGACTTTAAGAAATTAAGAAAGGATATTTTTTGAGTTTCCTCTCCGAAATCTTATTTCATGTCATCAAAAGTATTCGATTCCACCGTTTTCTAGATTTTAAGATTTGAAGATTTGAAGATTTGAAGATGTGAAGATTTGAAGATTTGAAGATTTGAAGATTTGAAGATTTGAAGATTTGAAGATTTGAAGATTTGAAGATTTGAAGATTTGAAGATTTGTAGATTTGAAGATTTGAAGATTTGAAGATTTGAAGATTTGAAGATTTGAAGATTTGAAGATTTGAAGATTTGAAGATTTGAAGATTTGAAGATTTGAAGATTTTAAAATTTTTCGATGAAAGTTATAACATGAAAAATATCTTTAAACGGAATGCTCCCATCATTATATAAAAATTGGGTTGTTTTATTCAAAACATTACACCCTGAACAAACCGTTGCTCATCCTTTCTTGCCACAAAAGTCTGATGTGCTGTGCTCATCACCCGTTTCCCTCTCCTCACGCAGGAGTCATCTCCTTCTTCAAACGCAACGTTCCTTATTTTATTCATCGGGGCTGCCCCTGTTGTTTGGACATTTTTATGATTGATTTCTGACATCTTGCGTTCGCCGTGTCGGATTTTATTGAAACGTATTTTGCTGATGTCGGTGTGTTACACAAAAAGGGCGCATAATATTTTTGTACCTGAACCTTTCCTCCTGGAAGCCGAGATTCGAGTTTGGCAAAACAACAAGGGTTAAATCAATTACTGGGGCGGGAGCTGAATTTGGAGTGTGTTTACCTGGATTTGTTCTAACGAGAGAAAGTTGCAAAACAACGCCCGATTGTATGCAGCAACACAGCGAGGTCCCCAATCACGAGAGCCAAACAGAAAATGCTTTCCAATTAGTTGTCAACCTAATTGCAGCAGCGAGAGTTTCCAATTGTACTGTATACGTCCGTACAGGTCGATGTGCGTGACACGCAAGTTGAAATTGAAACATTGCAACAACGTTGAACAGCAGTTCGATTACATGACAAACGCACACACAAACAAACTCAGTGTAGTAGGTATTACGGCATTTGTGCAACAACCAGAGGCTACACAAGGAAAAACACAGCAAAGCAAGCAAGCAACGGTAGCCAGAACGAATCGAGAGAACGAAGCAAAAAATAAAGAGCAAACAAGACCTTTCTGGTGCACCCGGTCGACGGGTCAGGAATGTGGTACATTGGGAGCAAGAGAGTACAGTGAGTTTGAGGTTATCGGACACTTATTGTTTGTTTTCGCTGCATCTTGAGAAGAACTCATTTTACCCTGAGATTTACGATGATTCTGATGTCAAATCTTATGATCGAGTGACTCAAAATCGTCACATCACTGTATCGAACAGTGCACCAATTGCATGCAACTGACGTATTACGTGTGTAAACGATACTTTCATTCGTTCATTGGTTACATTTTTCCCGGGCCCTTAACCTTCTTTCTACTCCTCCCCCTCCTCCTATCTCTTCAACCAGTCTTGAGGGCCCGGTGGGCTTCTGATCGAAACTGAATGGATGTCGTAACGAAGCCCGAGAGGCAAGCAAGCAGGGGTGGGAGCTTATAGCCCGAACGATAATTTCAATTTATATTTTATTGCATGTCTTATTAGAAATGTGGAACTGCTACTTAATCCGAAGAGTGAACCCGAGAGTCGAGGTGAGGAAATCACTGGCCTGGCTGGAACGTAGCACTGTGGCGTAATGTCAATAAGGCAAAGGAGTCCGATATAAAAGTCAATAAATTCTGAACCAACCATCGAGCTGTAGCATGGAAAGAGTGAGGGGGCGACTTGTGTTTGTTTTTCCTTCTGGTTCCGGCGGAAGCCATCATCGGAATGGTTATTATTGTTCCTGTGAGTGATTCGATCGGTTCGTGGTACGGTGGCAGCTCGGAATTGGGTCAACGTGCCAGGCTAATCACATGTTTTAAGGCTAAAGTAGTAGTGTTTTCGATCATATAATTTTATGGTGTTGGTTCGTACGAAATGGAAACCTTGCATGAAATGTTATTTCTACACCCAACTGGCAGTCGCATGATTGTGATGCATGGCTGCATGAAAGTATATCAGAATCTGCATGAAATCTGTCCTCATGCATTTTTTGCGATATAGGAGTATGACATTTTTGCCCGTTACTGACAATTATCGACATTACCGACGGCTTTTTGGTTGTATTTCACAAAAAAAAACTTAGTAGAACGAGGATTGAATCACCAACTTCTTGGTTATTGATCCGACACGCTACCACCGCGCCATGGACGCTTGATGAAAAGTGAGTGAAAGAGCACCAACATATGCTTCTCTTTGGAGTGTTGCTCGGGGACGGGCCAGCATTATATGTGTTGGTAAGAACTGCAGATCGCTGAAATTTTTACACGCGGGCAAAAATGATCTACGGGCTTGCTGCAAATTTTTTTATAAAATATGACATTTTCTGCAGCAAATCCAATGTTGCAGATTTTGAGATATATTTTTCCTTTGGGTGTAGGAATGTCTTTGATGAATCTTTAATCATATCAAGGTTTGATAGATGGAAAATTCGCTTTTTCAACATATTTCAAAGAATCCAAAAATATTGACTGTTTATTTATTTATATTTATTTATCACTGCCGATTCACACTTCATTTGCATTAGGTGTGATATGTTTTGCTAATGAGTAATTTTGGTATCTAAACATAGTTCTTTTTATTCGGCTTGAAGTTAAGATTTTTTTGCTGCAAGCCGAAAACTGTTACCAAGTAATGAACCACAGTCGATAAGCCTTCCAAATCTACACCATGACATGTTAAGATATATTAAACCGTGATATGGTATAAATTTAATTTCAAAGAGATAAAGTCAAGGATTTGACGATGTACCTTGAATTAAAAAAAAGTTCAAGATGGTATGTCAGAGACATAACCGAAAGACATAGGACCAAACAATTTGAATGTGTTTTTGGATTGCTAGTGAAATCTGAAATAAGATTATTTTATTTTGTTTCATAGATTTGTCGGCAAAATTGTCATAAATGTTCTCCCAAGGTGAACCTTCTATGAGGGCACCGGCAACTCCAGGTTGTGGCCACTACGGTCGAAATGTCAATTTTCATGTTCAGTATCAAAAACCATGAATTTTGATATCCATATCGCACAACTCGTATGGTTGTGTTAAAGACCCTCCGGGCCCCGGGGAAACCTGCTTTGAGATCACCGGTCACTCAAGGTTGTGGCCACTACTGTCGGAATGTCAATTTTCATGTACAGTATCAAAAACCATGAATTTTGATACCAATATGCCTCAACTCGTATGGTTCTGTAAAAAGTCCTCCGGGCCCCGGGGGAACCAGCTTTAAGGGCACCGGCCACTACTGTCGAAATGGCCATTATGTTCAGTATCAAAAACCATGAATTTTGATACCCATATTGCCACAACTCGTATGTTTCTGTAAATGTCCCCCCAGGCCCCGGAGGAACCTTCTTTGAGGGCACCGGCCACTCCAGGTTGTGGCCACTACTGTCGAAATGGCCATTATTATGTTCAGTATCAAAAACCATGAATTTTGATACCCATATTGCCACAACTCGTATGTTTCTGTAAATGTCCCCCCAGGCCCCGGGAGAACCTTCTTTGAGGGCACCGGCCACTCCAGGTAGTGGCCACTACTCTCGAAATGGCCATTATTATGTTCAGTATCAAAAACCATGAATTTTGATACCCATATTGCCACAACTCGTATGTTTCTGTAAATGTCCCCCCAGGCCCCGGGGGAACCTTCTTTGAGGGCACCGGCCACTCCAGGTAGTGGCCACTACTGTCGAAATGGCCATTATTATGTTCAGTATCAAAAACTATGAATTTTGATACCCATATTGCCACAACTCGTATGTTTCTGTAAATGTCCCCCCAGGCCCCGGGGGAACCTTCTTTGAGGGCACCGGCCACTCCAGGTAGTGGCCACTACTGTCGAAATGGCCATTATTATGTTCAGTATCAAAAACTATGAATTTTGATACCCATATTGCCACAACTCGTATGTTTCTGTAAATGTCCCCCCACGCCCCGAGGGAACCTTCTTTGAGAGCACCGGCCACTCCAGGTTGTGGCCACTACTGTCGAAATGGCCATTATTATGTTCAGTATCAAAAACCATGAATTTTGATACCCATATTGCCACAACTCGTATGTTTCTGTAAATGTCCCCCCAGGCCCCGGGGGAACCTTCTTTGAGGGCACCGGCCACTCCAGGTAGTGGCCACTACTGTCGAAATGGCCATTATTATGTTCAGTATCAAAAACTATGAATTTTGATACCCATATTGCCACAACTCGTATGTTTCTGTAAATGTCCCCCCACGCCCCGAGGGAACCTTCTTTGAGGGCACCGGCCACTCCAGGTTGTGGCCACTACTGTCGAAATGGCCATTATTATGTTCAGTATCAAAAACCATGAATTTTGATACCCATATTGCCACAACTCGTATGTTTCTGTAAATGTCCCCCTCCCCTCCGTCCCGAGGGAACCTGCTTCGAGGGCACCGGCCACTCCAGGTTTTTCCACCACTGTCGAATTGGCCATTTTTCATGAGAACCGCCGCATCATAGCGACTTCCATCGGTCCGCTTCGCTCAAATTTCCTCCTTCTGCTGCTGGTGGTTCTTCCTTCTGGTTGCTGGTCCTCTTCTTCTATTGGCCGCTGCTGCTGCTGCTGCTCCGCGCCGGCCCGACGTGCACAGTTCGAGTGCTCGTTTCAAAGTGACTTGCTTTTGTTTCAGTTCAGTTCAGTTTAAATTGATTTTATTTGTCTTTGGTGTTGTTTACATGTTTTAAAGTTCAAGTGATACATTGTTTAACAATTTTCATCTTTGGTTATCCTTTTTTCATCAGTGATAAATGTGTGCTTTGTGTTTTGTGAGGTTGTGTTGTACTGTAAGTATCTGTTTGTTTTAATTTGATAACCTACTTAACCTAAATAAAAGAATTTGATAACCTAGGTAGCCAACGCTCGGATGAGCGGGTATTCGGACGCGGTTGCGCTCAGGAACAGCCTATCCAGCGAGTCCTCGATTCGCTGCTCGACGGTCTTGTAGTCTGCGATGCGGTGCAGGTCTCTGGTTCTGGTATCATGGGGGACGTCCAGTATTATCCTCAGCAGTCGGTTCTGGACCACCTGCAGCTTCTGCTTGTGCGTCGCCGCACATTTGCCCCACACTGCCATAGCGTAGTTCACGACCGGAGCTATCACCGACTTCAGGAGAGCCAGCTTGTTTCGTCGGGAGAGGCGCGACCGCCTTGCGATCAGCGGATACAGCGCCTTCAGCAGTCCAGTGCATCTGCCTTTCAGCGAATCTGTGTGGGCTCGGTATAGTAGCTTGCAGTCAAAAATCACCCCAAGGTAGATGACCTCTTGCAGCCACGGAACGATGCAGCCGTTGACACGCACGTAGCAGTCGGGTGGCGGTAGCAGCTTTGGTGACAGTCGATGTCGGAAAAGGATGGCTTGTGTCTTCGACTCATTCACCTTGATTTTCCAGCTGGCCAGGTACGCGACGTAGGTGGACACACCCTGCTGGAGCCGGGATCGATAGTGGGCTGGTGTTCTACCGTTGGCGATGATCGCGCTATCGTCAGCATATAGCGCTAGCTTGCAGTCCGCTGGAAGTGGAGGCACATCCGACGTGAAGAGAAGGTACAAAATTGGGCCGATAAGGCTACCTTGCGGCACACCTGCCGCGACGTCCTGTACTTCTGAGACGGCTCCCGAAAGATGCACTTGGAACTTGCGCTCGCTGAGGTAGCTCCTCAGTATCCTCGTCAGGTAATCTGGAACGTTGGCCTGAACCAGCTTGTGTAGTAGGCCATGGTGCCACACGTTGTCAAAAGCTTTTTCAACGTCGAGCAGCACCATGGCCGTGTTGTTTGACAGCGCCTTGTTCCGGTGAATTATACTCTCCACCCGGGCCAGCTGGTGGACTGTGGAATGTCCTCTTCGAAACCCGAATTGCTCCGGTACGATGACATTATGCTCGTCGATGTGGATCATCAGCCGCTGAAGGATGAGTCGCTCGAAGATCTTGCTGACCGCCGAGAGCAGCGTTATGGGACGGTAGCTGGTTGGCAGGGTCGGATCCTTGCCCGGCTTTTGGATTGGGATGACCTTCCCCAACTTCCACCTGGTAGGGAAGAAGCCCAGCTGGAAGCATCGAGTGAAGATCGTCGCTAGGAACCGGTAGGCCTTTCCGGATAGTTTCTTCAGGACCAGGTTGTAGATTCGATCGTTGCCAGGAGCCTTCATGTTTTTTCCGCGCTTCACCGCCGCTCGTACCTCGTCCTCAGACACTCGCCCACCAAAGGGGGCATCGGTTTCAGCGTCAAGCAGGGCTATCGTCCGTTGCACTGCGTCTTCGTGCGGGCTCACCATTCCTGCTCCAAGGTTGTGTGCCTCTACAAGCTTGCTGGCGATGGCGTTGGCTTTCTCCGGAGGGGACACCAGGAGTTCGCCGTTGTCCTTCAGAGGGGGGACTGCTTTTGGCCGCTTCTTTAAGATTTTGGCCACTTTCCAAAAGGGTTTGGTTAGATCCTCCATCCGGGCGACACTCGAGGCGAACTGTTCGTTACGGATAACAGTCATCCGGTCCCGTATGTTAGCGTTCAGCACTGATACTTCTTCCTTTTTGAGCAGGCAGCCGGACCTCTGAAACTGCCTCCTCGCGACGTTTCGCTGCTGTATGAGTTGACGGGTGAAGTCGTCGATCGCGGTAAATTGACGCCTCACCGGAACCTCACGGATGCAAGCCTCTTCCGCCTGGTGAACAGCGTTCTCGAAGGCTTCCAGTTGGTTGTCGATGGCATCTATCGTCGGCAGATCCGGTTGATCGGGAATACGGGAGTCCACAATGCGGCTGAGGGACACCCAGTTGACCCGGTGGTAGTCGCGCCTCATCGCCGGTCGAGCAGGCGTTGGGGTGCATTCCAGCTTGCACACTACTGGGTAGTGGTCCGAGCTTAGATCGTGGATTGTGGTTGGTTTCGAGATAGGAAGATCAGACAGGAATACATCTAGCGTGGACGGAGTTCCGGCCGGGGAGAGGAACGTTGGGTCGTCCGGGAAGTGGATGTCGCACGTGCCGGAGCTTAGGTGGTCCGCCAAGAGTGCACCGTTCTTGTTGCGGATGTGATTCCGCCACTGGGGGTGACGAGCATTTAGGTCTCCAGCTACCAAGTACCTGGTCTGGTCGTCAGTTAGTTTGCGGAGATCTTCCGCAAAGAGGTCGGATGTACCATTGCTGTCTACACACTGCCGCGGTGCGTAGACAGCAAACAGTTTTACGTCCCCTTGCTCCGTATGGATGTTTACTCCGATCGCCTCGATGATGCTGGTTTTCGGGTGTGGCAGGATGCTGTACCGGATTCCTTGCTTGATCAGGACGGCCACGCCGCCACCGCTGGAGTTGGCACGATCCAGGCGGATAATGTAGTGCTCCGAGAGGGAGAAATTTTTGGAGGGGTTGAGCCGGGTTTCGGTGATAACTCCTACGTCGATTCTGTTCCGCGCGAGGAAATTCTCCAATTCAAACTTTTTCGGTCCGACGGACCGAGCATTCCAGTTGGACAAATATAGGGTGAGGGGCTCTCTAGACCCCATATTTGCACAACATGTAGCCAACGACATCCATTTGGTCGTGATGATTTTTGCACTGCCTTAGGCGCATGCTGTATTCCTGGTGAATGGCCCAGATCTCGGCCATACTGTAGAGCTCCCCTGGAGGATCTTGTCCCACTTCCGGAGCGGGAGGTTTAGCATAGGAACCAGCCCGGGCCCGAGGGTCGAGACCGCCTTTGTTGGTACCATTTCCCAGGGGTTTGGTTCGATCCGGCAGTGGAGGAAAGTCCTTCGTTGGGAGACCCGGGACTGTTGGGTTTACGCCCGGCAGCGGGGGGAAGTTGAGCGGTGAAAGAGCCGGGACGGCAGGAGTGGGTTTGGTTGGTTTTCTTCCAGGTTGATTGGAGGTTGTTGCCTTTTGCCGGATACGGATGTACTCGGCTCGTTTCGGGCAGCTACGGTCCGTAGCCGAATGTGCCCCGGAACAGTTGGCGCATCGTTTCGCAGAGGCTTCCTTGTTGGGGCACGAATCCGAGCCATGTGATCCACCACAGGAGTTACACCTGCTCTTGAGATGGCAGTTTCGTGTCCCGTGTCCGAGGTGCAGACAGTTCATGCATTGCGTGACATCGGCACGCTTGTTCCGGTACGCCTCCCAGCGGACGATGATTTTTCCGACGGCCTTGATTTCTCTCAGCTTCTGGAGGTTTGTGTACCCCTTGGGGAAGTGCAGCAGGTAGAAGGATTCCTCCAAAGAGGCGCACTCACCCTTGCGCTTGATGATATGGGCCGACTGGGGGACCAGGTCATGTTCTTTCTTCAGCCGGTGAATGAGGTCTTGTGGGTCCACCAGCGGAAGTCCCCGCAGAACCACACGATACGGACGTTCACTTGGCTTGTCGTGTGTGTAGTACTCCATGCCTCCTTTCTTCAGCTGGGCTTCCACCGCGTTGAATTCCTCGGATGAGGAGCACAGCAGTTTGATGCCGAACCGGGTAATTTTGGCAATCGGCCTTGGGTTCAGCTTCTGCATCAGGGTAGCGAAGGTGACGTTTTTAACCACCAGGGGCGGCAGTTTCACTTTTCCGGCCGACTTGCCCGGGGTATTCACCACAGGAGTGGGTTTGCTTGGATCCGGGGTGGGACTTGGCTTGGGTTTGTTGTTGTCCGTCAGCACGCCGAACTTGTTTTTGTCGAGCAGATTCTGCTCGATGTTGTCGTCGTTGACGACGGTCTCGCTGTCTGGCTTCTTCCGCTTGGCTCCGTTGTGAGCAAGAAGAAAACCGTCTTCGCCGGGCGGCGGATCTTCTTCCACCTCCATCTCCTTCCTTTCGTAAGACGAATTCAAAAGCGCGCAACTATCAGAGAGTGACTGCTCTCTACGACGGTTGAACAGAGAATGTGACTTGCTTTTGCGAAATTTTCTGCTTAAATAGCGGCACAGCCGGAGAACGGTACAAAAGGGGCGCGGCCTCGAATGCATACGCTCGCTCTGATTGGTTATCTGTCCGATTTGTACTGAAAAATTACTCATTTTGATTGCATGTTTTAAGTGCTTTAACTATGTTTAGTCAGACTATCTATGTAGTTAAACAATAGCTGAAGTCTTCCTCTTTCGATTGGTGGTCCAACCGTCTGGATTGATTCACAGGGAAAAAAGATATAAGCGTTCAAAATGTCCCCTTTTTTAACGCTTAAAAGTGACGCTTTCGATCGAATTTCTGAACTGGCCCCCCAATATAGTAAGTAGAGACATAGTCCTATGTCAAAATCATTTGAAAATAGTTTGGAAAAGACTGATTTTTTTTCGAAAGCCAAACTGTCAAACTTTTCTGATATTTAACATCTTTGATTCCTTAAAAAAATATAACTATTCTAACAAAAAACTGAGAAATTCCATGTATGACCAGTGATTACGTTTCATTTATTTGAGTATAGTTTTTTTTTGTATGTACAACAATTCCATTTGAAAAGAGCATAAACCGAAAAAATTTCGTATATCTGGTTCATAATTTTTTGGGGGTTCCTGGTCAAAAGGATCAGTCTCTTTTTTTTGTATGACCATTAAAATGATCACATTTAAAAAAAATATTTCTCCAAGACAAGTTTCAACCGATTTTAGCTGTCTTGGACGTTTAGTTTGCCTTTCAAGAAAAAATCCGGTTTCTAGTCTCAAGTATTTGAAAAAGTTGTACGAAAACTTAAATTGGTGCTTTAAATGCGTCTGGAACAAACAACCTATGTCTTCAAAGGCTTAAATTTGAAAAAAAGTCGTATGAAGACTTCAATGGCGTTTTGACCGTGTCTGGACCAAAGATCTATTGGAAACATAGGTTTTGTTGTGCAGGCAAAATTTTTTGCCCGGACTTTTTATGCTCTTTTCAAGTGGAATTACTGCAAAGACATTTTTTTTTTTTAATGTTAAGAAATTTATGTCACCCTCCTCAATCAATATTGGGCCCAAATCCCGGGAATTTATTTTAAACAGTTACAAAATCTTTGTTTTTTTTTTAAATAAAATTTGTCATGTTTTTTAAGCTTAAAATTATAGAATTAGCCCAATACTATAAATTGGTGATAATCCGCACTTCAATCATAATAAAGATGACAGTTTTTAGATACCATAAAAGAAATCAATTGGCTTTGGATTTTAAACGAACCACAACTTTTTTTATCCAGTGTGATTAAAATGAAATAAAACTTTATAAATTTATAATATTTATACTAATATATATATTTCTTTTATTTATTTTTCTATATGTCATGACTAAAAAAGCTTGATAAATGTCTTTGCAATTTAGAAAAAAAAACTAAAAGCGACTTATCATAAATAAACGAAAATATAATACCCTGTTCTTTAAAAATAAACACAATTAAATAGAAAATTTAGCGCTAGGCATTTTTAAGATATGTAAACACAAATTTCAGCATTTTTACTAATAAGCCAAATTAATGCTGATGCATGCCGAATGCTGATTTTAGTGCTTTAAAATTCTTATAAATTACTAAGTATTCTTTGTTCATCTATTTCCTACACTGAAATAAAACAAAAGTACCAAATTCCTAAATTCTAGGAATTTTGCCACTTTTCCTTATTTAGTAATCGGGTTTTTTGGATTACTTTATAAGGAAAGGAGGCAAAATTCCTAGAATTTAGGAATTCGGTCCTTTTTTTATTTCAGTGAAAACCTACTCTTAACTTCCAGACCAACATTTGATTTTTATTTCAATTTCAGCAAATCCTGAGACAAATTATAAAACCTCCCGGAATTCGAGAATGGAGATTGCATTGAAACGAGATTTTAGAGGAGATAATCGATAGTTATGTTGTAGCATTTTTCGATTCTCAATTTCTTTTTATACATGTTTTTTTTAAAGAAGTTTAAGTTTAATTTTTTAAAGTTTCTACGGACTAACATTCCCATCCGATTCCCCGTGACCCTACCACTGCACAGTAGTCCAGATCGCAAAATTAAGTGGAAAATGGATTTTCCGAAAAATTGTGACGTTTTGGAGCTCTCGTGTTTTCAGAAGAGTTGTTGCAAATGAAAAAGGGCAACTTATGGTTTAGTTGAAAATTAGGGTGGTTTACGATTAGGGTGATTTTGAAAATCTAACTTTACAGGAATATTTTTGGGAATTATGTTGCCTTGTAGATAGTTGTTGGGCTTGCCAATCCAAGCAACTTAGTTGAAGACACCGAAATTTTATTTCGCAATCTACGCCTTCTATGACCAAATTTATAGAAAGCATCTGAGCAAACCTTCAAAAATCAGTTTTTGTTAGCGTGGCAATGCAGGGTTAAGCTTTAGAGAAAAGTGATATTGGGAGCACTTTTAGAGCACTAAAAAACAAACATATTTATTTTTTGACATGTTAATTTGGACTTAAAAGTCAAAAGTTACAGCCATTTTAAGGTAAAAAGATGCAAATTTAAAGCTTAAATATCTCGAAAAGGCTCAAGCCAAATTTTATGCACCAGGTTGCATTTGAAAGAGGAGATCTAGCACTTCAAACGCTGAAAAAATCTCAGGGGTGTTTTTCTATAAGCTCGAGCTATCTTCATTTGAAAATTTCTAATTTTCAAGGGAAAACCATATGGGACCACCTAACGAAATTCAAAATTTTGAGCCAAAGTGTCAAAAAATCAAATTTTTGGTCATAATTTGGTTTTATATGATAATTTTACAAGGAAAAAAATCACCCTAATCGTGAACCACCCTTATTTTCAACTAAACCAAAAGTTGCCACTTTCCATTTGCAACAACTCTTCCGAAGACACCAAAGCTCCAAAACATCACCATTTTTCGGAAAACCCATTTGCATTATTTGAGTGCTGAAAGGCTCAAAACTCGATTTTATTTTCCAGCACTCGTCATAATTATTCAACTCAGCAGAGCATCGCTGGATCGAAGAGTACTAGATTTCGAAACAAGTGTAGAAAAGTTGAACATTTTAGCACTGAAATAAATGCTTAGATGAACTTTCCAGCACTGTTTTTTAAAGATAAGTAAGCCATTTTGCCAATGTAGAATGACAGAAAAAGAATTTAAATAAAAAAAAAACTTTTTTGTCATTATCATCAAAATCATGACTTTTAGCATTTTTGTATTGTAGTTTAATAGATAAAAAGCTTAATATAATTTACCAATATTTTTATGTGCTTTGCACTTCATATTAATTGTAAAATCTCGCTTACTTTTCAAAAGTTCCTATGTACATAGAAATCCCAAAAAGTAATATTTTGTTTAATTTATAGAAGCTTCATTTCAATTGAATTCTACGACTGATTTTAGACAAGAATATTGTTCGACAAATTTTAAATTTGGACGCTCTATTAGACATACATGTTAGTTTTTTTTACAGACACAAACAAAAAAGACTTCGAAAGGTCCACTCTAGCATCCTTTGGTGCCACAATCGGTCAACATCAAAGCCGTTCCCGCTGGTCAGCGTGTGAGTTTATGTGTTTACGTTTGCAGAATTTACTGACCAAAGAATGAAAGATATGTCCACAAAGTTTACTCCGTCGGCAGCGGGCATGAATTCCCGTTCCTTCAGCTGCTGCCAAACGAGAATTTTCTCCTGGCTGTTCCAGGTTTCCCAGGCACAACTCACAACTGCACAGTGCACGCAGTCCGCGGATGAGAAATTGGTACGGAGGAGGTATAAAAATAAATTACTAAAATTCCTTCCCGGTCGGTCTTCTCAATTACCGTCACTGTCGTCAGAAACGTGCCAACGGACACACACACACACGTGAGCAGCCCACTTGTGGAAGAAGGTATTCAAAACTATGCCACGCGGATCAATAACCTTTGAGTTACCTTTGAGCTGCTTGCTGAAAAATGGAAATTAGTTCTTCCAGAATTATTTTTGATTAAAAAAATATGCAGTGAAGTTATTTATTTTTTTTTTTCAGAATAGGACACTCAAGGGTTAATTCCTCCTCCCCCACCCCTTACCCAGTGACAACCCTCGGCAGCACCGGTGGTAATTTCGAACGTTCGGCACAAAAATTGCACTCTGGAGAGTTGTAAAATTTCACATCTGAGGCCGCGACGGCGGCAGGTCCACGTGGTCCGGCCGTGCGGGAAATTGCTCAAGCAGCCAGGGGAACGTCATCATCATCTTCGTCGCGCTGAACGCCATCGTCGTCATGACGCAATAAAAGCCCTCCCCAAAACGGAAATTGCAATAAGGACACACCGGCTGCTGCTGCTGCATGCACCGGTGACATCGAGGGACCGTTGAGTAATTGTAATTTGAATTTTTTGTTTTTAATTAATTTTAAATATCTTCTTTCGAAATCTTTCTAATTCTATGGATGGTTTCAAATTGGAATATACAAAAATAATTTGAAAAAAAATCAACATTCACACCACCCCACGGTACACCAAACTCGGGAAAAACAACTGTGCACCGCCCAAGTGGAAAGCCGCTCGTCGTGGCTGTTTTTCCCCCGTGAGCTGCTGCTGGAAGCAGGGAAAATTAAATTTGAATAGCCATTAGAGGCGCGCATAGTCGACGATGACGAGAAGCGTCCCGTAGGCGGCTCTCCTTAAGGATCTGCTCTCCAGAGCTTCAAGATGCAGAGAGAGATAGAGGAAGAGGGCCGTTAAAATTTTGCATTTAAATATAATTTACGAGATCGGTACGATGCTGTAAACACTAGTGGAGGTAATCCAGTGCACGACATGTTTGAGCGGGAAAATAGCAAGGTTCTTCCAGATGAGACCGCAAATAAATTTGAGGTTGCTTGAATATCTAGAAAACAAATAAGAACAAGTTTAAAATAACAAACATCGTAATAAAGCTCTCAAATAAAAATAATTCAATCAATCAATGCCATTTAAATTTTCACGAAAAAAAAACAAGCAAATTAAATTGGTATACTTTTCTCAACCAGGCAGTTTAAAAATAGTAGTTTATGCAACAAGTTGCAAAAAGAGGATTTTTTCAGCACGAGTCGTACATTTATCCAACGAGGTTCACCGAGTTGGATAAATACGAAGAGTGCTGAAAAAATCAAGTTTTGCTACGAGTTCCATACAACATTTTTTGCAATTCCAAAAAACACACACTGAGTGAAATTTTATGTCAAATTTTCATGTATTTTGTCAATAAATAGTTTAAATCAAAAAAATGTTGAAAAGTGTTATTTTTCGAAACAAGTGCTGAAAAGTTCAACTTTTCAGTACCCATTTGAGTGCTGAAAAGTAGAACTTTTCAGCATTTATTTTGAAAAGTGTTGCTATTCGATTCTGTTATTTTTGGTACAGAAAAGTAGGCTATTTCGTCGTTCAAGAATGACAGGAAAAGTAAGTAGTTTCACGACGGAATTGCAAAAAAAAACTTTATTGATTTCTTTACTGAGCAAGGTCTTAAAATCAACGAAATGTTTAAAAAAATTCTGAACGTTTTCGGCCTGATTGGTCCCGTAAGATCCAGCATTGATCCAATGAGACTCTACAGAAACTGCAATGTTTGATAGAATAGTTAAAAGTTTAGTGTCCAATTGTTTTGTCATAATTTCATAAACTATAATTTCACCAATATAAAAATATTCGAAAAATAATCCGAGTATACAGGAGATTGAAATCACTGCTGAAAAATGTATTTTCGGTTTATTATTGAAACGATATATTTTTTAAAGACACAACACAAAAAATGATAGATTAGCCTTTTTCCAAACGCCAGTGAACCCGATTTTATTAATAAACTAGAAATATTTCAGTTTTACCATACCGGCTTGGACCAACACAACTGGTATTTTTTCCCTTCTGGATTCGATTGCTCAGTAAAGGGAAGGTAGTGTATCACAAGCTGAACCTTATAACGACACCTTACGGAAGGCGACCTATGGAATGTTAACATTAATTTAAGAAATAACCACTGAATTCGCTTTGAAAATGCGGCCCGATACTCTTCATGAGTAGTGAGAAAAATTTACTTGAAAAATTAACCTAATAAATCCAAAAATGCAGGCCATTTTCCGATTCTGACATTATTCCACACAGGGCTGCGGAGTCGGGTCATATTTCAAACGACTCCGACTCCGACTCCGACTCCGGCTTTCTTAGATTAGCTGACTCCGACTCCGACTCCGGCTACGGCTTTGAACAAATGGTTGACTCCGACTCCGACTCCGACTCCGGCCTACCAACTCTAGCCGACTCCGACTCTAACTTTCAACAAATGGTTGGCTCCGACTCCGACTCCACATGTTTTTAAATGTCTCAAAAGTTAGTTAACAAAATCAAAAAATATCTTCAGTTTTAGAGGCATTTTGAGAAGAACAGTTTTGTAAGTAAATTTGGATTTACTTGCCTAACCTCAAATTTGAACATATTTTTTTCAAAGCTAATAAATTTAAATATCAAATTATTATTTTTGAATGAATAACTAAAAGAAATCTGGCCTTAATGATCTATTGAACATTAAAATTCAATTTGCTCACTTTCAGGCTGACATTTGTAAGAAGCACAGTGACAAGCACTTTGTTTTTTAAATGACAATTTTAAACGACTTTTTTTTGTTTTATTTTAAGATGTACATGGACATCACGCCATGGCTGAAGGCAATTATTATTGCAAATCAATGTAACTAAACAATTTCTTCGTGGACGCTTTAGATGTCCTTTTCAAATATCTGTGACATGAAAAATATTTTAACCTGGAAATTTTTCATATATTTTAATTTTTAAATTTTATATACTTTAAAAAGGGGTGCAGGATACTTCGTGAATCTTCACCTAAAACGAAGCTTTATGGATGATCTTGCGCCTCCATAAAAATATATGAAAAAACTTAAAATATAATAAAAAACAAATATCCAAAAGTAACATATTTTCTCGGTCATTTTTTTAAGGCACATTGATTTGCAATGATTATCACCTTCCGTCATATTGGCGTAAGACATACAGTATGAGAAAATTCGTACCAGTTGATAATATTTTGATTCTGTGTTTTTTATTTATAATATTTAAAAAATAAATTAAATTCCTCTATTTTATTCTATACATTTTTTATTAATTCATTTTTGTACTGAACTCTTGAGATTTGTTCAACGATAATTTGCAACGATATCAAAATAGTTTACCTAAAATCAACTTGTTGCAACTTCTTTTGACATTTTTTGTTAGTTTAAATTATTTTAAATGCAACACTTTGATTTTCTTGTACTCAGTTATAAACAAAATGCGCATGGTGAGTGCCATGTAAGAGATTGTTATTATCGTTGATTATTTGTTACAAAAGTTAAACTTTCAGTGACTCTTTTTCGAACTGCAAAAGCAGTGATTAATATTTATAATCTTTTTATGTACCTCGTATTTTTTTCCTGAAAAATGATTTAACTTAAAACCTCTAAGACATTCACTATCGGGGTAAAAGGTGACTTTGTGTGTACTTTTTTCAGAAACAACTGGATGAAATTTGATCAAATTTGAATTGAAAGGGCACATAAATATAGTCTGACTACATAACCAATATTTTTTATTATTTTTTGAATTATGATATTACATACTTGGGTAAGAGGTTATCATTTAGTGATTATAGTGTAATAACACAATTAGAGCTTTTCAATCACAATAAAAAGCTTCAAATACATAATGGCATCTGATAAGTCAATTAAAAATATAAGTTGTTTTGTAAATTAGGCTGTTATATAGGAAATACTGAACAATAAAAAAAAACATATTTTTTGTCGAACTTAAGATAACTCCGGCTTCGACTCCGACTCCGGGTTATCATAAATCTTCGGCTCCGACTCCGACTCCGACTCCAGCTCATAAAATTTAGCCGACTCCGGCTCCGACTCCGACTCCAGCTGTTCGAGTTTTGACGACTCCAACTCCGACTCCGACTCCAGGTCCCCAAAAAGACCCGACTCCACCGACTCCGGCTATTGAATTAATCAGATGGTAATAAAATTCCATGTCTAAATTTATTTCTGACAATATTAATTTCCGGAGCATTCTAAACTGAAAATAGACATTGCTAAATGAAGATAAACTATTATTCATTTGGGAAGCTTTTTAAGAATAATTGGTATATCATTAAAAATATATATATATTCAACTCATTCCCACAAGAACAACATTGTGATTTTTCACGTATTTGTTCACCATGTTCAAATTGGATGAAAATTGAATTGTTAACATTAAATAAATCAAGCAGGATTATGCAAGAAGAATCAGTTCAAAACGTATCAAAAAATTACAGTTTGAATTAAAAATTGTAAAGAGCGCTTGTGCAACCATAGATATTTAAGGGATAATTATGAAAAAGGAAGACTGATTCAGACATTATTCCACAAAGCCAATCATTACACTCTCAAAGCATTAAAAGATCCTTTTCACAACGAACATTTCAGAATGTCTTCAAAAGTGGTACTCCACCAAATTCATTTTGAAAGATTCTGAAAGCATTGGATTCCTTTTTTTCATTTTCATTATTTTTCATTTTGCAAAAAAAAAGCAAAATCTTTTATAAATTTAAAATTTCCCCAAAATATTCCAAAATTCGCACTGAGTTTTCTCAGCACTGGCTGAACCCATTTTGATCAAGCCGGTCGCATTCGACTTGGTTAAGGGTCCCATACATCATTAAATTTATGTAAACTATGTCACAATCCATCATCCGACCAGCTTTGGTTAGGATAATCGTTGTAAATAAGGTTATCGAAAGACCTTTCCAACCCTGTCTTGAGTCTGTGACCACCTAAGTAATATTTATGAACTTTTTTGAATCCGGATCTACCTAAATTTATGTAAAGTATGTCTCAAGTTATGATCACTTAAGTGATTTTGAGTTTATTTGAGATCAAAAACAAATAAATAAAAATTTTGTCCAAATACATCATATCACCCTTTGTTTGCAAAGAGTAAGGAAGGCTCCAACCAAATAGGTGGATTAAGGTAGTTTTTATTAGAATTTTGATTGAGATGCTTGATTTTTTTTAAATAGTCAAAATGCATTTTAATGTGTCTTTTTAAGTAGCGAAATCAGATGACCAGTCGAACAGTGCATTATTTTCATTCGAAAACCACTATCGATGTTTTACAAATCGAAGTTTCTGAAAATATTTTTTTAATGGCTGAAAAATCCTCTATAATTTAATTTTCAAAGCAAGGTGATGCCTATCATTTAAAAATTGCTAAAAATATAAATTTTGTTTATTTTAAAATGATAGGCTTGATTTGAAATCAGGAATGATTTGAACGAGCCCCATCAGGCCAGAATCGAAATATGTGTAAATAAAAATAAACTATCGGTAAAAACAGTTTTTTTTTCCAAAAAATGGAGGATTTTCATTTTTTGTACGGCTGTACCTGGCCTTATAGGTGGATCGACCTTGAAAATAAATGATTTAGATGTTCCAATTCAAACAGATTTTTTTTTTATTTTTTGAAATTTAAATTCATTTCAATTGTTACAATTCATTACAAGTTGCTGTTATTTGTCCAATTTCCAATGTCTTGAAATAAAAGTTGAAGAAAATTTTCTCAGCTTTTTGAAAAAACAACATTGTTATAGGCATAGACATTATTTAAAAACATAATTATTTATTTCTACCAGAAATTTACAAAAATGCTGTTCATCGGCTCAGCAGTGGTAATACTAAATAATAGATAAAAGCCACATATTTTCAGGGTAAATCAGATAACCGTTGGAGTGAAGGTGGTTTCCATGGACTGCAAGTGCACATTTTTTCCAATTATTTTCGATCGCCAGCTGCACTCTTGCATACAATACCACATTTTACGCTGCAAATGATTGTCTTGTCCTGCAAAGACTTTCTCAAACCTCAGACCCACCTTTGACGGACTAACTGGCTCTCCGGGTGCGCTCCAAGAACCTTTTCGCGACACACAATAAATTCGCACAAAAGCCCGTTCCACTTTCAGTCGGTACCTTTCTGCCAAAGGGGTGTTATGCTCCCGCCACTGCTCAACATAATCAATTTTAATCGTTACGAAATAACTTAGCGGCAGCAATGCGTGGTGCATTTTCCCGCTGAACGGCGGCGATTCAAAAGACATTCCTCTTCTCTTTCTGTGAAGAGACCGAAATCCATTCTCTCAACACAGGAAGACAAGAGGTTTGATGGTGTGGTAGCTGCAAATTGAATTTTGTACCAGCTCAATCTTTGTCGCAATTTTACGCGTGCGATTTCTTCTGGTTCCGTGAACTCTAGTCGAGGGGATGTTAGGGTAGTTTTAAGTTTATGAAAATGCTTAGTTCTAGGACAATTTTGGTTGAATAAAGCTCAAAATGCTTAAAAATCTCTGTTTCAATAAAAGATAATTTAAAACATTACCGAGTTGGAAAAATACGTAGAGTGCTGAAAAAATCGAGTTTTGCAGCGAGTTGCATACAAAACTTCTTTGAAATTCCGAAAACATCCTTTGAATAGAATTTTGGGAAATTATACATATTTCGCAAAAAGCTCCACCCTGACCAACCTGCACCACACCAAAGATCGAAAGCTTCAATGAAATAAAAGCAAGTTCGCACAACAACAAGAAAGCAAAAAAAAAAAAGTTCATTCCGAGGTGCAGCTCAGGTGTGCAATTAAAAAAATAACTATAATTTGCCATTCTCACTTATGGCTAGGGGTCCCCGCCCTTCAACGCGTAACTCTGCGGCTCCACCCCCCCCACCTGCCACCCAGCCCATCCATCTTACGGCCCACGCCTCCTCACCCCCGTCCGCCCGCGTACGCCAGACCTCCCCGACCACGCCGCCCGCCCCCCACCACCCCGCCCCCACCCCCACCCTCGTTTCTGGCGTGTGATGCCCTTTCCTGTGAATGTGATGAATAAATTATTTATGGCCGGAAAGCCCGTTTTTTTTGTTGTTGTGAAATTTTGGAACACCCGGGGCACCGGTTTTATAAGATGTGTTTAGTATTTTGTCCACTCTTTCAATGAAGGGCATGTTGAAGTTTCGCAAAGAGGAGAGAAAAAAAAATAAAAAAGCGTGCAATTAATATATTGTGTGTCAGCCCCGGTTTTATTGGTGGACAGTCATAATGATGATTTTTTCTTTTTTGACAGATTTTTTTTTTTTTTTTTTTTTTTTTTTTTTTATTAGGATTCTGGCGGTAAAAAAAATGGTTTTTTGTTGCGAAAGGGGGGGAAAAGCTTGTGCAGATTATGGGGATGAATTGAGGTGTAACTGTTCAAAGTTATATGACAGATAAGATATTTAGTGCTGGAAATAAGTGCTTGCAAAAAAAGGGTTCGTCGCCCCCAGCCAGGGTCGGAGCCCGGGCACCCCAGCCTCCCCACCTGACCCCCTATATAAACCTCAACACCCGTCAGTCCCCAGCCCACCAGCCTTCAAGCTTCACCACCTCCGGCCCACCCCCTCGCACCCAGCCTGCGTTCCCCCCCCACACCCTACTACCCCCCGACAGCCCCCTCCCGCGACACCTCCCACACCAAGCACCCCCCTGCAGCCCCAATACACCTCCAGCCAGCCCCCCCCCCCAGCCCCACCCCCACGCCCACCCCGCTCGCACCCCCCACCAGCCTAAGTCACCCAGCTCCTCCACCCCCAGCAGCTTCCCCCAACAGCAGCTCCCCTCAGCGCCCCTCCCTCAGCATCTCAGGTCCCACACACCCTGCGCTCCAACCCTCTCCACCCCGCCAGCCAAGACACCCAGGCCATCATGTCCCCCCAGTCAGCCGCACCCCGCCAGCACAGCCACCCCCTCCCCCCCCCCAGACCCACCCCAACCGCTCAGGCCCCCCCGCCCCCCCAGCCCACAGCAGCAGCCAGCCTACCCCCCAGCTAAGAGTTTTCTGATAATTATTTATTGCTTGGGAAGCTATGGGGATGGGGGGGGGATAGGGGGGGGGGGAGGGGGGGGGAATTCCGTTATTCCGCGTAAAACATGCTGTTGAATAATAGTAGTGTGAAGGAAAAATGTAACAATTAGAAATCGATTACATCCCCCCTCCCCCCTCCCCCAAATAATTCTCTTTAATTCCTCCAATAATTTTTCAATGACTCAACAATGAATTATTCCAACGTCGAGACAGCCCTCCAACTCCATAAAAATTATCAACCCGTCTTGGGGAAGGCCCGAATGTGAATTATGTGGCCCGCAGAAGGAAAAAGTTGGCACCCCGGAAATTTCCAAAAAAAATGACCCCACTACCGTAAGTGGGTTTAAAAATAAAGGAAAAAAAAAAAAGTTTAAATTGCAATTTTATAGTAGAGTATAAAATTAAAAATAATTAGTATAAGTTAAAAAAAAAAAATAGAAATTAAGTGCTTCTTACCCGTAACTACGAGTGTGTGGCTGTGTGTGGCGTGGTCAGTCAGAGGTGATACTTTGACCGCACCAAAGCAATGCAATGAGGCTGGGTTCGAAACCGACCCAAATGTCCACTGGGGCGTTGTCGTGTGTCTATTTGGTGGTCAGGCGCGTTCGCGAGCTTTCAATAAAAAGAAGAGAAAAAAAAAAAGCCGGTGAGTTTGCGGGAAGTCGCAGTTGTCCCGGCCCAGCGGAGCGGTCCTAGGGCTTTGGGACCTCAGGGTTTTGAGAGTTGGGCACGTGAAAATTTGGTCATTTAAAAAGAAGCCAAATCTAACTTGGCATAACTTGGCCAAATCTTCCAATATAACATTTATTTCAAATTCATTTATCTCAGTGTCAATTAACAAGGAGAATCGTAATAAGATGATGTATTGAAGAAAAAATGTCTCAACTAGCCTCATTTTCAAAATATGAGGCTCAAAAATTCACAAAATGCTCTAACTATCATAACAACTTGGGTACTGCAAGAAGTTAACAAAGTGCCAACGATTCCATGAAAAAAAATTAATAAAAAATATGCGTTACAAAATGTATTTCAAATGCTCGGGTTGAATTTCATCATCAAGAATAAATAACCAAATTTTGGATCAATTTGTTTGTTAGCCCATACCTTTTGGAATATTTTTAAGAGAGGAGGAGAATGGATTTAACAAATCTGTAAAGGCTATGTATTGGCCAAACCAAAAAAAATTAATAAAATATATTTTCAAGTAACGTACTATACAGAATATCTGCTCTAAAAAAATATAACGTAGCGGTTGTACATATTTTTTTCTAAAATTTGATTTGAATTTCAAACTTTAAACAACATTATATTTATTTTTAAAGTTCCGGTTTGAAAAAAATATATAAAAATATCCCTTAAAGATATTGGGCAAAATGATCGGAACAGGCAAATTTATGACGAAATTCAAATGCGCATAGCTTTGTGATAATTTTACCGATTTTGATGATTGAATGAGCAGCATTTATTGTCATCAGTGCGCGCCATTTCAGTTGCGATAAAATTTCCCGGATATTAGAAATTTGTTCCTATTCTGGTTCTGAACCTTCCTTTAAAAACAAATTTTATAGGACAGCAGATTTAATGGTTCGAAAAAATGGATTTGTGCTGGATTTATGATCAGTATTAGTGAATGCGATTAAGATTAACATTCATACATAAAGTTTGAACAAACAAAATTTCTGCGCAGACTCAATTCGAGGGGAAGCATGGTTTTTCTCCAAAGTTTGTACGAAGTTTTAGTGCGGTTCGGTTCTATTACATATTATATGCAATTTTTGAGTTGCATGCAAGAGCGACGAACCGCCCCAATTCTCGATACAAACTTTGGAGAAAAACCACACAGAAAAAAATCAATTCTCGTAGTCGTGAATCAAGTTCACGAATGTACGAATGGACCACGAAGGAATTTAGTCATGATTGTGGTGAATTTGCATGAGTATTGTGAATATATTCCTTCGTGGTTTTCGCATCCGTGCATTCGGTCCAGACAAACTATTTTTTTCTAACTTTTTAGGTTGGTGTAATAACTTGTCTAAAATAAGTCCATATAAGCCCTTGAGCAGAAAAAATAATTGAAAATCCTTCTTTTTTTTTAAAAAAAAAAAGTTCAATGTTGTTCATTTTTGTAAAAAGCTCAAAGTTTTCAATGATTTAGAGCTGGTTTTTGAAATTTATTTTTATCCTTTGGGCACAAAGTATTTCTTAATTGATTTTTTATGGTTTTATTTATTGTTCCATTTTATTGCTATATAAATGTCTTCGGTTAAAAGTGTTTTCAAAGCACGCAAAGTTGTTGCAAATTAACACTTAACTTTTTAAATAGTCAACCCTCGAACTCTCACCAGAGTTCTATAAAATTTCCTTCATAGTATTGTTTATATAAAAAAAAACTATAAAACGAATTGAACTTATTTTTCTTGCACAATCTATTGAAGATATTTAATTATATCAACTCAATCGCGAATCGAACTCGATCAAACACGAATAAAAAACCTCGATTTTGTTTTTGATGAAATGTAATATATGTATTTTTTTAAATTAAATTATAGAACACAGAGCACACACAAGAAGTATACATTTGTTTTCATTCCATGTATTGGAACCCTAACGTCTCTAGTATTCCACGGTATAATTTCTAAGTTAACAAAGCACCTCTCGCCAAAGTAGTGTGATGAACAACTTATTGTCACCACACTCAAACTAAACACAGCGTAGGGAAGTATTGTTATTTGTTAAGTTTAAATCTGTGATAATTAATCTGTGAGCAAAAGTGAAAACAAACGATCTCTTCTAATCCAACCTCCGGAAGGCAAGTTGCCTCTCTCGGAGCATCTGAAACTCTTGAGTTTTTACTTACCCGAAGTCTGGTCCAATGCTACTTACCGTCCGCTGGAGTTGTCCGCTGCTGCATCGATGGGACCCTGGAACCTGAAGAGAAACGGTGGGTTGTCCGCAGTTTTCTGAGTCGGCCCCCTGGCCGAACACCATGATATTATAATTTCTGTTGTGAATTCCAGTTAAGGATTATTTAAAATAAATCTTGAGATGAAATTTGATTAAAACTGTACGTAGATTTTGATGCCATCAAACGATGTTTTTTATTCATTTATTCATTTTTATAACATTGGTGCCGAAAATTATAAAAAAAATGTGTACTTCCGCATGAACTTCGGGAATTTCCGAAAAAAAAAATACAAATTTTTCACTAAACTCCGAGACAGAACCCAGGGAGACGACTCCTACACCTGGATTGAGCTAACGACCTAACCCTCTAGGATAGACCGGGGCCAACATTTACTTCCCCATTCGACGGAAGGCGTGGTCAGACAAATTTCGTCTCGTCAAATGCCACCGGAACCGTCTGGAATCGAACCCAAGCCGACTGGGTGAGAGGCAATCACGCTTACTCCTACACCACGGTTCCCGGCCAGTGTAGTCTTGACTGTACGTGTTTTAAGTTTTCTATATCATAGATATTTTTAGAAAAAATGATTTTTTTAAATATTTTTTTTAGTAATATTGAAACCATGACCATGAAAATTTCCAATTTCATACTATATAACGTCATGATTCGAGTTCACGGACGCTTCAAAACCCGAGCAGACGGTAATAACTTTGGAATACAATTTTTTGATATTTGAAAATACTAGGCCAATAAAATAACAAAAAATAATAACAAAGATTTGTTCGAAGAATAACTAGAAATTTTATAAGCCTGTTATTACAATAAACAAAAAAATCACAACAGCGAATAACAAAACTTGTTATGAATAATGAATGTTATTCATAACAAGTTTTGTTATTCTCTGTTATGATTTTTTTGTTTATTGTAATAACAGGCTTATAAAATTTCTAGTTATTCTTCGAACAAATCTTTTTTATTATTTTTTGTTATTTTAACAACTAATCCGATCATCCCAATAACATTTGGAGTTATTCATCCATAACAAAAAATGTTATTCCCAGGTTGTGTTTGCTTTCAATCAATATCAGACCAATAACAAATGTTGTTATGATAACATAAACTGTTATTCAACTCTTATGCAAAAATGAATTTTTCAAGAAGAATCCATGACACTTTTTGTTATTTTAACAGAATTTGTTATTGAAATGGCATGAATTTTGTTATTACCGTCTGCCAGGAAACCCGGACACATCATCTTGTTTTATCAATTATGTGGATATATGTTCGCATTATAAATGTAAAAAATTGGTTATTTGATGAATTCTAGAATCAACTTTCATTTAAAGTTTGTTTGAACACTGTAGTTAATGTCAAAACAATTAAATAAAATAAAATTATAAGATAACCAAAAATGCGAAACATTTTTCATGAAATATTTCATAGGCGTCCGAAGCACCGGGAAGGCAAAGCAGAAATTTATGGTTTTGATTTCCTGAAATTCAAGCAAATTTTTTATAAATAATATCGATTGTTTTGATGTTAACAGCTTATTTGAGACCAAAAGAATGCCATTCACTAACATTTCTGTCCTAATTTGTGCGATTCATAAGCAAAACGAGTGTCCGGAATTCGAAGGAAAAGTGTCCGTATTTCAAATCAGCTTTTATCAGTGTCCGGAATTCGAAGCACAACAAGTCATTTTAATTTTCAAATTCTGATGAAAAATTGTTAGATAAGACATATTTTGCATGCATTCTCTCAAAACTGATGATATTCATTCATTTCCAACTTATTGCATAATTTTATGTCAGCTATAGCAAAAATGATATGCTACTTAGTGTCCGGATTTCGAATCACGACGTTACAATAATTAGAGATTTTTTTTTTATTTCCTGAAACAAAATATTAATTTGTTTTGTAAAGACATAAACAAAAAAAATCAATTAATTATCCATAAACCAAATAAGAATGTATTACTTTAAGATTCAAATAAAAAGACATGTTTTCTGTCCTTGTTTCAGCTAACAACCATTCCAACCACATTTAGCCAACTTTTCCAGTGCCCACCTTCGATGAATTACCACCACCAGTCGTAATCATTCACGCGGGTTAGACACTTTTTTGCGTCATTTTCCTCTGCCACCACCGCGTTGGTTTCCCGGTAGCCCTCAATGCACTGGAAGCTTACCATACCATTAAGGACTGGGGGACTGGTTCGGGGACACCTTTCTTCCCAGTCGGACTGACCAAAAAAGCCTGAGGGCGCTAGTCTTCATCGACGTTTCGCGGTTCTTTGGCTCACGGGGCTTAGGGCTAGTGTGAGTGTGAAATAAAAGACTAGGTACGGGCTGTGGCTGGAAATGAATTATTAGCCACTACTAGCTGTCACACTTGTATGATTGCACAGTTGAAAAAACAGTTTGAAATTTGGCGCGAGTGATTTTGTGGTTGAATATATTAATTCTGAGATTAAGGAAATCCTTTTCAATGTTTGTTTAGGAACCAAAATTTTTTTTTTGTGTTTCAGGCTAACGATTCTTGAATTAAACTGAAATTTCCAGTGAGTGCGCGTTCGAGACCCCCAGAAAAAGGCCCATCTATTCCGCGGTGCAATTGCAGCTCTTCACCACAAACCTCAGGGGAGGAGGGGAGCTCCTCAGCGAGAGACGAATTATGGGGCCTGATGGTGTCACTAATGTCACCTAGAAGTTAATTTAATGCACTCTTGGTGCCACAGAAACGGTACTTATATGGTGTGTCACGTGTGGCGGAGGCCGCGGGGACAACCCGCGGTAATTAAAGTCAACTTCTCGAAGTCGCGTGGATTTTTATTGGTGGTGATTCGAAATAATTTGCTAAATGACACGGAACTGGGTACTGTTAGGTGCTAGGAGGGGGAGGAGTCAGACTCAATGAATAAGAAATGTAAGACTGGTTTGAGTAGTTGAGTAATGGACACCTATCGTTAGCAGTCTAATTTTGGATCATTCTTTGAGCTTTGTAATTTGCATTTCTTATTGAGGAAGGTCTAACGTTTTAAAAATGGTTTATTTTTAAAACTTAGATTTTGTTTGCATATTTTACCTCCATCAGAGTTAAGAAACCAATATTTCTAATTAAACCATTTAAATAACAGTTTATTTTTTCTGAAAAAAACCTCTAAAATATTAATTGAACGACGCAGTTAAAAAAAACAAAAGCTTCACTTCATCCCATGAAATCACCAAATTTTCCCCTTTTGTTAAAACCCAAATCAATTCAAATCAATCCTCCTTGAAACGATTAATAAAACCAATTGATTTATAATTGCAAATCGCGCTGTTCCACAAACCCGATAGTTTCAAACCTTTTTTCCCACAAACAACCAGAAAAAAATCATCACTCAATTGCTGTGCGCAATCAAAAAAGGATTAAAAACGCTCTATTCAACGCGAGCAAAAATCCAAAACATCGAAAGAGAGGGGTTGTACATGATTCAATTACGGCGTCGAACATTTCCCATCAAAGACAAACACTCGAGCGGGCAAACAACGCAAGGGATTGAGCCCCTGACTGATGAGCTGGAAATCGATCATCCCAAATTTCGTTCGGCGGGGAGTGAAAAAAAACACTCATTTTCAGCTGCATCAGTTTCGCACAAAACCCGGGCAATATTTTCATATTGCGTCGAATATCTTGTGGCGGCCTCCAATTTGTTTGCAATCGGTTTCAACGGCCAGGAAAAAAGGATTATCACAGGAATTAACGAGTTGAGGTAGCGCAGCGGTTTGATGGTTCAGGGGGCAAGTTTGAACTTGGTCTATATCAGGGCAGTGCTGCGAGGGTCAGCAGGATGAGCCACACGCACACTGATGGACGGATTTGTGCTTATGAGAGCGTAAAGGATTTAAAACCCTCTATCAGAAAGCGCCTGATAATTGGGAATTGGAAACTCGTTGATGGTGCTTATGTTTAATTGCTTTTAAGCAGATAAAGTTATGGATAAATAAAGTATTCACAAAAAAATAAAAAAATATAAAAATAATTTAAAAAAAAAAAACCAAATTAATGTTACCCCGAGCAGACGGTAATTAATTTGGAATAACATTTTTTGATATTTGAAAATACTAGCCCAATAACATTTTACGTTGTTTATTACAAGTTTTGTTATTCGCTGCTATGATTTTTTTGTTATATTTTAACAACTAATCCGATCATCCCAATAACATTTGGAGATATTCTTCTATAACAAACAATGTTATTTCCAATTTGTTTTTGCTTTCGATCAATATCAGACCAATAACAAGTTTTGTTATGATAACAAAAACTGTTATTCAACTCTTATGTAAAAATTGATTTTTCAAGAAAAATTCATAACACTTTTTGTTAAATCTCAAAAAATCAAACCATCCACATTAACGACCCCCGGGTCTTTTGTGGTCTCTATTGCAAGTTTCTGCTCGAATCTAGGAGTCCGAAGGTTTGAATGGGGAGAGCACCCAAACCTCTTTCTAATCCAAGAAACCTTCCACCCCAGTGTTTGAACTGACGACCTTCGGATTGCGAGTCCAACCGCCGCCAGCGATTCCACCGGAGTAGGCTTGGTTTGGTGTGTTGTTTGTACTTATGGCATGGAGACGACTCCTACACCTGGAATGACTTAACGGCCTAACAACCAAGGCCGGGACCGACATTTTACTTCCTCATCCGATGGAAGGTTGCAGCAGATGGGAATCGAACCCAGAATCATCCGCTTACAAAGCGGACAGCGTAACCATTCGGGCACGCACTGCCCGGGACTATTATTAATTTATATTTCTTTTTTTAATTTTTAAGGCTGTAGCAAATATTTTTTGAAGTTTGTGTCCCTCGGCTCTGACCAAAGTCAAGGGTGGGGGTGGGTGGGAAAAAAATAAAAAAAATAATAATAAAAATTGAAATTACAAGCCTAGGTTTCAACATTTGGATGAAAACAGTGTTTTAAAATGCATTTTACAGGCGAACAGTTGCTTTTCAATCATTAGTTTTGAAAATATCAAGGTATTGACGGGTCGATTCCCTTGTGGACCACCAAACAGTGAGGTACTCCTCGATATTAGCTCCTGAAAAGTGCTAAAAAGTGCAAAAAATGCCTCACGGCAAGAAAAAGAGGCGGTCCTCACCAGCAGGATCGGCAGAATTGAAGAAGCTAAAGAATGCCGAAGCACTACCTGCAAAGCCAGGCAGTTTGGGCAAGGACGCTCAAAATTCGCCAGGAAACCAGTTCGCTACCCTCCCTGTGGACGTGAGCGAGAAGGAAGAATTTGAACGACGGGAAAAGTTGCCACCCATTTTTGTGAAAACATCGTCATCGGATTCGGTGCGAAAGTGGCTGACCGGATTTATCAAATCTGGTGCTTTACGAGCTTCCATTCGCTTGTGTGCTGATGGACTCAAAATTCTGCTACCTACCAGAAAGGATTACAACTACGTTCGGGATTTTCTGAACAACACAAAGATTGAATACTACAGCCATGACGATCCAGGTAAACGCCCCATGAAACAGGTCCTCCGAGGCCTGTACGACATGGATGTGAGTGTGCTGAAAGAAGAGCTCAAAACTCTCAAGTTGAACGTGATCGAAGTCTTCAAGATGACGAGACACAACAAGGACATCAAGTATCGTGATCAACTGTACCTGGTTCATCTCGAGAAAGGATCGACAACGCTGTCTGAGCTGAAAGCAGTTCGGGCAATTTTCAACATCATCGTGTCTTGGGAACGTTATCGTCCAGTGCACCGTGACGTGACACAGTGTTCGAACTGTTTGCAGTTTGGACATGGTGGAAGGAACTGTTTTATCAAGAGTCATTGTGCAACCTGCGGAGGTGAGCACAAAACTCAAGCTTGCAACACAATCAACGAGAACATCGAAGCTAAATGCTTCAATTGCGGCGGCGACCATTCTACCAAGAATCGAAGCTGCCCAAAACGAGCTGAGTTTGTAAAAATTCGGCAGCAAGCGACGACGAGGCACCAACCAAATCGTCGCAAAACACCACCAACATTCACGGACGTGGATTTTCCTGCTTTGGCGTCGCCAGGAGCGGGATCTGTTCGAGTGGCTCCAAATCTGCAGCCATTGCCGTTGAATCAGCGGCCAAAAGTTGCAGAGAATACAACACCTCCAGGTTTCAGTCAGCAACCGAGGGGTTGTTTTTGGTTTTTTTTTTGTTTTTTGTTTTTTGTTTTTTGTTTTTTGTTTTTTGTTTTTTGTTTTTTGTTTTTTGTTTTTTGTTTTTTGTTTTTTGTTTTTTGTTTTTTGTTTTTTATTTTTTGTTTTTTGTTTTTTGTTTTTAGTTTTTTGTTTTTAGTTTTTAGTTTTTAGTTTTTAGTTTTTTGTTTTTTGTTTTTTGTTTTTTGTTTTTTGTTTTTTGTTTTTTGTTTTTTGTTTTTTGTTTTTTGTTTTTTGTTTTTTGTTTTTTGTTTTTTGTTTTTTGTTTTTTGTTTTTTGTTTTTTGTTTTTTGTTTTTTGTTTTTTGTTTTTTGTTTTTTGTTTTTTGTTTTTTGTTTTTTGTTTTTTGTTTTTTGTTTTTTGTTTTTTGTTTTTTGTTTTTTGTTTTTTGTTTTTTGTTTTTTGTTTTTTGTTTTTTGTTTTTTGTTTTTTGTTTTTTGTTTTTTGTTTTTTGTTTTTTGTTTTTTGTTTTTTGTTTTTTGTTTTTTGTTTTTTGTTTTTTGTTTTTTGTTTTTTTTTCAACTTTTTTGTTTGGTTATTTAGACTCGAAAAATACTGGTACTAAAATATAAGGTAATAATTTGAATGCAGAAAATATTTTGAAAAATCTTCGCAATTTAGATTTTATGTGCAGTTTTGAATCATCCAGAATTAAAATAAAACCAATCGTCCACCCAATCATTCCATCGTGTGTGTTGAGTCATACATTGCTGGACCTCCACCGAGAGTACCCGCGGACCCTGCTGGTGGCCAGGCCACACGGTCACGGGGTTTTCTTTCTCCCTCTCGTTCCTTCGATCATGATGGACATAAATCTTGGGCAATAAATTTCATTAGAAACAAATCAAAATAAATGAATAAATAACTGCGCTCAGCAAACCAGAATTGGCTAATGGTTGAGGACGGAGTGTTCATGAGGGGGGGCAAGTAAACTTTCATAAAAAGTTGAGGGTTTGCAGGGGTCATAACACATTCCTGTTGTCTTTTCTATACCCGTAGTGCCATCTGTTGGCCGAAGAGTGTAATGCAAATGCCATATGGGGGGAAGCGATGAATTTGAATTGTTTTGCTCTTTGCACCACCACGTATTGAACAGGTATATCAAGTGTCGAGATAAGGTTGGACCCTGAACCCGACCACCACCACCGCCGCAGCCGGCATCGGTGGAGAAATTATCATCGAACAACTGTGGTGAGGCATTCATCATCATCGTCGGACCGTTAGTGGTGGAGGAAAAGCCATTGCAGCGGTTCCAGGGTGGCAGGGTCAGCTTGCCAATTAGGAACCTGAGGAGGAAAAAAATTACTGGGGAAAAGCTTTATCGGTTCGTTTAATGTTGCGGGTTGTTTTGTTGCGAAATTATTCAACATATGGTGGACGAAGCTTTCTATCTGATAACATGTTTGTTTTGAGAAATGTTGTGGAACAAATTTGAATAAGTTTTTTTTTCAGCACTTAAGCATGCAAATTGGCAAAAATTAATCAATCTCATCAAAATGAACTTAATAATTTCTTGGGCAAGTATTTTGATTTTTATTTACATTATTAGATATTTTCTCAATAAATCCCAGATATGAGCTTGTTATAATATTTGCATCATTAATCATATGACTGAACAAAACAAAATCTCAAAGAAGTGCTACGTAAAATAGCTAATCTCGTTTCTATTTCCCTAACGTCAATGATAAAACATGCACATCTACTTCCCTGCTCGTTTAGGATACAACATAAACCCCCGGCCATCAAGCATATCCTAAACCAAGTCAAAGTTCCAAGGTAAATCCGACATTCATAAAATCCTTTGGCAAAAACCGATAAAAACTCCTGCCAAAAGCTATAAATTCCTAAATACCACAGCTTCGGCTTCACCAGCAGCAGCAGTACAATCTCGGTTTGACGCATAACACATAGCTCAAAGGCACATTTATTTTCTTCGTTGACGCCGCTATCTTTCGATAAGTTGCCGTACTTTAGGAGAGCAAGCAAAAAGAAAAAAGGCTCCATCTCATCCACCCACCCACCCTAGCAAGATCCAACATTGTCTAATGTGCAAAGTTTTGGATAACCTCTCCTTGCTGGTGGGACAAGCAAAAAAGTACACACCAATCCAAGTTCGAGAGTGAAGAAATTAAAAGTTGCTCCATCATCGGTGAAAACGAGCAGCACCGTCTACTTGCGAGGAGAGCTTTCCGATTTTCCAACCAAGAGGGGTGGGGGGGGGGGAAGCAGCAAATGTGGGTGGTGGAAAAGTTTTCCATCGTCCGCCCACGCTAGGATCACCCCAGAAGCAAAAAGCGGGGAGGGTTTTTTCTTATCACTTGCTGGGGTCCTAGAAGCTAGGTGTGTGTACCGGTTTGTGTAGTTTTGGGTGGCAAAAATACACGGGAATCCGGGCAAGATTTATCCCGCGTGTCTGTTACTATAAATCCTAAAGTGGAAAAGTTTTTTTTTCTATGTGCGATTCTTTTGCTTCTGGACAAGATTTATTACCGGAATCAATTTCCATCCCTATCATGTGAGCATTTTTGCACCGTTGTATTTTGCTGAATGTGTTTTGGTTTGTTTTCTTTCGAACTTGGTAGTTGAATTGTTATCAGAAAACTATTACATTTTTAGAGTTTGAAGACTTGTTACAAAAACAATAGGAGCATTTCAATTGACTTTGATTTCTACACTCATGCTCATCTAAAAAAAACTATTTTTGCCTTGCAGCCCTTGTTTGGCCACTTTTGATGAAAGTACATAGTTAGAATTGGGAATGTTTGGGTGAGACTAAAAAAACTTCAATGATCTTTTTTCTTATTGTTTTATTCGCTGTAATTTATCAACCAGAGGTCCAATCTTCAAAGTCTCTTAGGCAATTTTATTTGAAATTTGAATCAATCACGTGGTAGCTGTTTGACATGTGGCGTCACGGTGTTCATCAAGCATTCTTAGAATGCTGTGCACCCTTAAACAACAATTACTAAGACAGCTGTCATTGTTCGATACATGGTGGGCAAAAAAGAGCGAACCGCTCAAAGAGCCGATTCACTGAAAAGAGCGAACGAACCGTGGCTCACAAAAAACGAACCGCGGTTCTTTTTTGAACTCCTGTCTTTTGAAAGAACCGTTTAATATGGCATGATTTTTGTTATAAATATAATTTATTGAATTTCCAGAAAATGTAGTATTAAATTTGTTTTTGAGAATTGAAAATGCTATTTCAAAAATTTCAATGCTTATAAAAATAAATTACAAAAGTAAATGATCTTCTAAACAAAATGAAATAAACTTTACATTTTACTGATTGTACATTAAAGTAATACCGAAATACAAATTTGAGCATTTCAAATAGCATAATTTGTCAAATATTACCGAATATCTACCAAATATTTGAGAGATTTGGGAAAAAAATTAATCATTTTGTCCGATTAAACTTTAGCGTTTATAGACTTTATCTATTAAATCAGAATGTAGAGAAGAATTCACAGAATATTTTGTTCAAATAAAATATCAGCATTAGTTCAATTCTTGCAGAAATAAACGCAATTTTAAAATTAATAGATATTTTTCCAGCATCCTAGATTTCAGTTTGGATGCCATTCAATTACTCGAATGTTTAGTTTTGAGTAGAAATCTTGACATAGCGACCAAAAAGACCTTTGGTTTTCAAGGGCATCTTCTCCTTTTCAGTTTTATTACAAATATTTTTCAAAGTTTATGTAACCCCTTCCATTCAAAATCGGTCCGAAAAATCAGGGGGCAAAACAATATTTTTTGAAAAAAACTGAAAACAAATTAAAAAGCATTTTGGGATTGATAAAAAAAATGATTTTTGGGAAATTCCGTTGAAAAGTAATGCAAATTTTTTTTTTTCGGCTTAAAAAAGTTCATCAATACTTCGATATTTTGAAAAATAATGATTGCAATACAACTGGGGATGTTTGAAATGCATTTTTAAACTCTTTTTTCATTAAAATGTTCATACAATGGCTTATTTTTTAAATTTATATTTTTATTTTTTTCTGAATAAAATGAAAAAGCTTATCTTTATAAAGTATTATCCGAATAGAAATTTGAACATTTAAAATTGCAAAAAGCAAAGCAATCCACTTTAACGACCCCCGAGTCTTTAGTGGGCTCTGTTGCAAGTTTCTGCTCATTTCTTGGCGTCCGAAGGTTATGTGTGGTGAGTCACCCAAAACCTCTTTTACGCAAATGGACTGACGTTTTACTTCCCCATCCGATAGAAGACCAGGAGGATAAGGCGGGAATCGAACTCGCGCCCCATAGCAACTTAGGGATCGGCAGCCGAAGCCGCTAACCACCGCGCCACGAGGCCATAGCAAAAAAAGCTATGACATTATGGAAAAAATACATAATTCTCTTGCATGATTTAACTACAGTGTTTATAGACTTCATCGATTAAATCAGAATTTAGACAGAGTTCGCAAAATCAAACAATTCTTAAAAATAACCTTTTCTAATCTAATCTTATCTAATCTAATCTAATCTAACCCTATCTAACCACAATTCTTAAAAATAACCTTTTAATCAAAATTTTGAAAAAAAGCGAACGAGCCGTTCAAAAGAGCGGCTTTTTTAGTGTGCGAACGAAAATGAGCGGCTCCTAAAAAGAGCGGTTATGCCCACCACTATAGCATGCTAAGGAAAATTTGAGGCTTTTCTGGGGAAAACCGTTGATTCCGAAAATCCCGGATGCATTGCCGTTGAGTCCGATGAGGGTTGAACGAATCGACCGGATCTCTTGGGAAAAAATGTTCACCTGACAATTCCGCTCATTTCTGGCCATCCATGAACTTTCTAGAATCCTGTAGGAGTAAATGAACAAAAATTCAAAATGTTCCATGGTAAGTCCCATGTAAACTTGAACCCGCTTGAGACAAGCCAGTTTTCAACCAAATGAGCTGAAATTTGGCTTGGCAGTCCCAATGGCTGTGCCCTACAAGAGGAACTACACCAGAACTTGATCTGAGAACTTTTTAAAATCCGTACACACCCTATTATTTATCAAAACAAAATTGTGAAATCTCTTTTAAATTTAACTTTTAAACTTAGAAATCTAAAAATCCCATAGCATTGGCGTGTTCTTTTCTTTTTTTTTTTAGAAGACCCGTCCAATTTTCTACAAGTTTGTCTTTGACCACTGAGCAGTTCTCTACGAAATATTTTATTTCTTTTAATCTGGCTGAAACTGTTTTGGTGCCTTTGGTATGCCCAAAGAAGCCATTTTGCATCATTAGTTTGTCCATATAATGTGCCATACAAATTTGGCAGCTGTCCATACAAAAATGATAAATGAAAATTCAAAAATCTGCATCTTTTGAAGGGATTTTTTGGTTGAATTGGTGTCTTCGGCAAAGTTGTAAGCATGGATAAGGACTACACTGAAAAAAAATTACACACGGTAAATTTTTTGAGTGATTTTTTATTTCACTTTTTGTCACTAAAACTTGATTTGCAAAAAAGCAGTATTTTTTTATTTTCTGATATGTTCTAGAGGACATCATATGCCAACTTTTCAAAAATGTCCAGAAAGTACTGCAGTGAAATTTTAATAAAGTGCAACGTTTTCAAGTTATAGCCATTTTTAGGTAACTTTTTTAAAAATAGTAGCTGTCATTCATTATTTAAAATTAGTGCCCATGTATGCCCACTTTTGAAAAAAATATTTTGAAAAACTGAGAAAATTCTCTATATTTTGCTTCTTTGAACTATGTTTCAACGACCCTTAGTTGCTGAAATATTGCCGTTCAAAGGTTTAAAAACAGAAAAATTTACGTTTTCTAAGTCTCACCCAAAAAACCCACCTTTTTCTAATGTTTATATCTCAGCAATTAATGGTCCGATTTTCATCTAATCTAATCTAATCTAATCGAACACAAGCGCAGCCAGTCCGAAGAAAGCATCCTGGAAGAACTTGTGGTAAGATTACGCCTCAAGTCCTTTCTTGTCAATATTAATGATTACAGTACATCCGAGTTACCCCGAAAATGTATAGCAAAAATTAAAGCGGCCAGGCCTACTGCGTTGCATTAACCGCAGTGACAGATTCTGTGAACGGATCACATTTCACAGAATCATCAGGGGAGGAAGGATGCGTGGACATACCGTACCAAACGCAGTTGTGGTGTGGTGTGTTAGTGTAAAGTTGGCAGATAATAATATTTAGAGATGGGGGGGGGGGGGAGGAAATGAGGATAGGAGATAGGGAAGGTGGGAAAAGGATAATATGGATATATCATTTGATCAATAGGATATTATATAAAATAAAGGAAAAAATCATCTATCAAATAATGATAGATAAAATGGATAGATCTCACCAACTCAAGATTCTTCAACTCCAGGCAGCTGGCAACCGTTTCCGTATTTTTATATTCTCCGTCACATCCAGATGGGCGAAAAACGTTTCCACGATGGCCACGGCTGCTCTTGCAACACTTGAAAATTAAATAAGGATGCAAAAAGGAAATTCCTCACCGGGTTTGAGCAACACGATCTCGAACAGCTGTTCTATGCCGCGGAAAGCACAAATCCAAATCCCTCAACTCCAACTAGTTGTACATATTGGCCAAGTTCCACTAGTCTTCTTCAGACCAAAATTTGATAGCAATCACCACCCAGCGCCGTCCGCTATAAAACTGTCCGTAAGGCGAATTTAGTAATTCACTTGGTTGATGGCCGGCGCGGACAAAACAGTTTCCTTCTTCACCAGGTGCACACGTTTTAAAACATTAACAAATCGTTCGAATATTTTTTTAGACAACTTTAAATGTCTCAAACATTAAAAAAATTAAAACTCCATGTAAATGACAGGAGCACACAAATTTGCGTCCGACCCGCAGCGCGACCTACTTCGATCATCCACTCTTGAGCACTCTTGAGCACTCTTGAGCACTCTTGAGCAGCAGCAGTAAGCCGATAATAATTATTTGTTTAAAAATGGCTGGTTCTAAACGTTCTAAACAGATTTTTTTTTTAAACGTTCTAAACAGATAATCCTTTTGACACTAAATTTTTATCTTTTCATGGTTTCAAGGTACAAAATCCTAGAAATGTCATAGGAAAAATCCAAAATATTGGGGGGTCTTACCGCCCCACCGTCATGAGATATCATAAAATGGATCTCGCTTTCGTGGTCAGGGATCAAAATTACTCCTTAAGGCAAAGTTTCCCAAAAATTGAAGTGGGGTCAGAGCAACTTTTTACTGTTTTGTGTGAATTGGCAGGGAATGACCCTACTAACTTTTTTCTTACTATTGAATTTGTAAGAAATATACTTTTTTTATTTGTACTGGAAGTGAAATTACATGTTACTAAGCATTTTAGCTGCAACATACTTTTGTATAAAATTCCACAATAGAGCGACTCTAAAATCTATCACGACGTTAAACCGTTTCGCCAAGCATACCTACATGATGCTCTTACGCCGATTAGTTCCAGCGCTCAATCACCACGGGCCGTTTTCACGCACTTCTGGCACGTCACATGCCCGTTTGACGTTCCAGCCCTCTCCAGGGTATGAGGTCAGCGCTTTTTTTTTTTCGGGCACACTCAGCCTCCATTAGCCTCAATTAGGCCGCCGATCATCGCGCATTTCTTCACATAATGTGAAATGCAAAGAAAACGGAATGTCGGGCTTCTTTTTCGTACATTTTTGTTTGTTTGTGCTTCTCACCGACATGATTCCGAATAAAAAAGTAAGTTGATTCGCACATTTCTTTCAGTTGAAATGCGAGTGTGATTTTATTCGCACAACGCTTGATCAACAAACAACTATTTCTCCCCATTGAAAGAGTGAACACAACCTCAGAAAAAGAGGCATCAATCGTCGTTGGCTCCGCAGGGAAATGAAAACGATACGTGCCATTAAAACTTTTCATTAGCCCACTTCCAAAAGAGTTGAACTCGACTTTGCCACGGAGCAGTACCAGATCCGGAGTGGAGTTGAGTGAAGCGTCGATAATAAAAGTTAATTTAATCAAGCGAAAATACCACTTTAATCACTGCTGCTGCTGCTGCCTACCTGTTTGTGGCCTAGTCACTATCTCTGAGCATTATCCAGAGTTTATCGCAGTACATTACTGGTTCACGGTGGGTTGGATGGAAAATGTTTTTTGGAAAAATTGCTTTCATTAAATCAAAACTATTCATAAAATGTTTAAATTTATAATTCAAAAAAATATACCAAAAAACTTGACAAAAGAACCACCGCGTTCAGCAATCTCTTACGGGCAAGCACCGGACCAACGCGGGAGAACAGATGATGATCATCAGTCATCTTGGCCGGTGGCGGCCGGCAAAGTCGCGGTGTGAACTACAACAGTGTATCGCCGACGGTTTAACAAAACGGTACACGCAGAGCAAGATATCGATAATGGAACGACCGCGTTGAAGCTCTCAAAAGAGGTACTAAACTGTGACGATAAAGACTGCTGCTGGCTGGACTAACTCGGTCGCTGGAGTTTAAGCATACACAAAGGGGCGACCGATGGATCATGATCGAGGAACTACGCATCAAGCTGACTCGTATGGATGGGACAGCACACTTGACCTAGAAAGTAGGGAGCGTTTCTATGCAAGGAATGCATACATGATTGAGATGTGCAAAACTCGAAATTGGCGAGCACGAAAATATTTCGGAAACAATATTTGCAAACCTTCAAAACATAAATTACTGTCATGGTTGTTCATGACCTTGAATGATCAGTCATTGATCACTTAAATTACACGAATGACTTAAAATAATAAACATCAAAAATAAGTCTAATGATTATAAAAAGCAATGATATATCTCAAATTCACAAAAAAAAGTTTTCTTTTTGCGAGCTGGTAATGCAAAATGAGTATGTAAATCTTCAAAAAAAACTAACTTAATCCACCTATGTGGTTGATGCCTTCCTCACTTTTTACCAACAATGTATAATATTGGTTTGGACACATATTTCAGCTATTTTTTTTTAGGTCCAAAAAAATAAGTACACAGATATAATTTAAGTTGTCATAACTCGAGACAGGGTTGCCAGATTTTCAATTATGTGGACTCCTTGGAAAGGTCTCTCGATTACCTAACCAATGATGGGTCGGATGATGGATCCGGACATCTTTTACATGCATTTAAGTAAGATCCGGCTTCAATAAAGTACATAAATATCGCTTAAGTGGTCATAACTCGAGACATAGTTGCCAGATCTTCAATATTGTGAACTCGTTGGAAAGGTATCTTGATTACCTAACCAACGATGGGTCGGATGTTGGTTCCGGACATCGTTTACATACATTTAAGTGAGATCCGGCTTCAAAAAAGTACATAAATATCACTTATGTGGTCATAATTCGAGACAGGGTTGCCAGATCTTCAATGTTGTGGACTCGTTGGAAAGGTATTTTGATTATCTAACCAACGAAGGGTTGGATGATGGATCCGGATATCGTTTACATGCATTTAAGTGAGATCCGGCTTCAAAAAAGTACATAAATATCGCTTAAGTGGTCATAACTCGAGACAGGGTTGCCAGATCTTCAATGTTTTCGACTCGTTGGAAAGGTATCTTGATTACCTAACCAACGATGGGTCGGATGATGGATCCGGACATCGTTTACATGCATATAATTGAGATCCGGATATTTGTGAAAACACATTTTTATACATAACTTTTGAACTACTTATCGAAACTTCAAACAATTCAATAGCAATGTATGGGACCCTAAACCAAGTCGAATGCAACTGGTTCGATCAAAATCGGTTCAGCCAGTGCTGAGAAAACTTGGCAAGATTTTTGAACACAGACATACATACACACACACACATACACACACACACACACACACATACACACACACACACAGACATTTGTTCAGTTTTCGATTCTGAGTCGATATGTATATATGAAGGTGGGTATTCGAGCTTTTTATAAAAAGTTCATTTTTAGAGCAGGATTATAGCCTTACCTCAGTGAGGAAGGCAAAACTACCAAACTTTTGGTTTGCCATGAGTTCTGTGGGAAATGTGATAGTACAGTGACTTTGCCAAACCAACGGGGTGCAAACTAGAAAAAGTGACCATCCTTCAGGAATTTAGTGTACAGTAGGGTGCCCAGAAAAAATTACATCCAGCTTCACAAGCGAAAAACGGTTTTTTGGTTTTTTTCAAGCACCTGTGTAAATTTTGAGCAAAATTGGTTAAGATCAACCCATTGATACTCGAGCCTAAAATTGGCGAAAAAATGTATTTTGAATCGCTAATAACTTTTCAAGATCAAGTTTTACAGCTTTGGCATGTTCAACCAAGTTGTAGAACATTAAATTTCCAATAAGAATCGCTTTTTTGAGAATATTTGGATAGATCGTTAGAAAAGGGGATTTCTCATACATTTTTTTTTCGATTTTTCCCATACAAACTTCACCCTTGAGTATCAATGGGTAAATGTTGACCGATTTTGCTCATATTTGATCCAGAGTCATAAAATAGCTTTAGGAACAATATTCAGCTTGTGGAGCGAGGTTTTGAAAAAATGTCTCATATTCTGGGCACTCTAGTGTACAGTTGATTAAAATGTTTTTTTTTTTAATTTGCGAAATATGTTATAAAATTAGGGGCATTACAACGGCATCTATTGCTTAAGCTTGGGCAGGGGTGCCCAACCTTTTGACCCTGCGGGTTCCGAAGCAGTGGCGGGCCGGAATAATATTTGATAAAAGTTGAAAAAGCAAACACATCTTATTTAATTTTTTTAAAATTTTTTCATGATTTGGTTCTTTTAATGTAAATAATAAGTCAATGATCGTTGCATTTGTTTTTTCAGTTCAAGTTTCTCAACACTACAATAATAATAAATAATGCGTCACGATAAAATTTGTTCAAACGAATTATGGACACAAAATATAAGAAGCGTAAAAAATATATATTGAATCATTTTAAATTCGTTATTTTTCGAAATTCAAAGTTTATAAAAAAATAATTTTGCTCCCCGATTTCTAGCCTCATTACGAGACATTTTTTAATATTTTAGAAATATTTTCAGCGATCTTTTTTCAGTATAAATCAAATGCTTCTTTAAGTTTTTTTACTGTATCACCAAAAAGTTTTTTATGGAAAAATATATTAGTTTTCGATTACTTATTTATTAAAAAAAAAAGAGATAAACACAACTTCAAATTGGAATAAGCACTGTTAAAACTGAAAGAAATTTATATTAAGTGTATTTTTGCAATCCTCACTAACTTGGAATTCGCACTAAATTATTGCTATCGATCGCACTATTGCAACTTGTCAAACTGGCTTGGGAAATTTAAATTTTCTCAAAAAATGATCAAAGCGAGCCGATGTCGCTCACCTGTCAATTGCAATTTTAAAGTGCGAATGTCCAGTTTGGTGGAAACTGCGACTGGAAATGTAAATAAACAACTGCTGGTTGCTTAATTTTTGGAAATTTTGTTGTCAAAAGTGCGAAAGAAATCCAAGTTACAAAAACACGTTTTTGATCTGATCAAAACTGTGGATTTCTTAAACAGCAAAAAAATGGGTTTTCCCACACAAATTTCCACCCAAATTGAAACGTTTTGCCAAAGTGGGGACTTGACCAATCGTTCCCGAACTTTGTGGAGTTGTTTAGACCACAAAAAGAATTGAAAAATTTCCGTACTCACTAAATTAAGAAAATTTTTTCATGCAACCATATTACATTTTAATGACATATATATTTTTCAAATAAATATCAAACACATGGCTGAAAAAAAAAACTAAGTGATCTTTACAAGTATTGAAGCAAAATATAAAACATCACATCTTATTGAAATGCAAATAAGTGACCTTTCATTATTCAAAAAAAGCAAAAGTTGCTAAACAATACCCCTGAACACCTTTTTTGCGCTCGCAACCTTGATTAATTCCTCACCTTTTCTTGTAAACTGTGATCACAGAAGCAATTTGCCTCTGTTCCAAGACAAGCCCCTTCTGTCATCTCGTCCACGGTTTCATTCCCAGCGCGGTAATCATGCATAAATAATCAGAAATTGCAGTGACCTTCTCCCTTTTTCTTAAGAGTCGTACCTTCTTTTTTTTTCTTCCTCACTTCGCAAACCCTTCAATTACGCCTTTGTCCCTTCACCACAATCACCAACTGTGCGTCATCAGTTTTTTTTCCTCTCCTTCTAGAGGACAAGTGCAGCATCAGCTTCTTTTTGCGCATTTTTGCATGATGCAGTTTGCTTATCACACTTGGATCGAAAAATTGGGACGACCAACGACGAAGACCGTCTTGATGAGGCCACTTATCTTGCTGCCGCTGCCGGATCGTCAGATGTTTCCCAGATAGATGTTAAACGATTCCCAGGAAGGCAGTTTTGCGGTCTGTCTGGTCCCGTCGCCATCTCGCTTGGCAGTGACATTCGCCGTGACGACGACGACGACGACGCCGACAATATACCACAAAAGTTTGCGTCACTTGTCACTTACTTTTCCACTGCGTGTAAATTTGGGCACTGTAAAAAAGTTTACATGTCATCGTTTTGAAATTAAATGTTTATGACGCTTTGTAAAAATGATCTAATTCAAAATTATATTCTCTACCAGTCTTCAAGTACAAGCTACACTGTAAAGCTAAACAAAACTACATGAATGCATCCTACAACAGATTCCACGTAAAATTACACGTCAATTGTTTACGGTGACACACCAAGATGCGGCCCGTCGCAGCATCGCGCTTTGCGGCAGCAGCGAAAAATGTGCTGCTTCAAACAAAAATAAGATGTAATTTGCTGATAATTCCTTCTGCGCACTTGAAAGTATGCTTTGTTGGAGGCCGAGGACGATAATTTGCGTGTGTCTCCGGCGACGGTTAGCATTTGACAGCAAAAATGGCACTTTGGAGCAAATCGCGTTTGTCCACCTTGACGAGTGCGGCTAGATTGTCGGTTTTGAACACGCGGGAAGCGCAACTTGCATGCAACTGGGCCGCCACATAATAAGTAGGTGGAGAGGTTTGCATGATGGGAAAAGCCTGACCAGCGATACGGATGGGAAGCTGCCCAGCTGACACTGCACCAAGTTGTGTGTGGGAAATGTTGAGCTGACGAGGGCCTTCGTTAATTGCACTCGGGTTGACATAGATTTCCAGGAATGAGCCCTATGACATTAGAAAATTATCAAGTGTCATGGACCTACACAGCAAAAAATCCGATGGTAAAATCGCATGCAAAAGCATGCACATCACCTTCGTCAAAATAAACACATAATATTACACATGCATGTACAATTTTTCTACTCACAAAAAAAAAGTTGCAACCGACGGGATTCAAACCCAGCACCAACAGTAAGGGCTGGCGCCTTAGCCCGCTCGGCCATCAGACCGATGAAAAATTGAAAGGATAAACGCATATATGAGCTTGACATTTCGGTCAAGTAGGTTTCCCATACTGATGGGCTACATATTTCAGGGTGTAATATTACATAGAATTCCATAAAATAATGCAACATTTATTTTACACCCAGGCCTTTTACACGCAGCTGGATTACTACTTTATTTATTACCTATAGGTTGAAAGGGAACCTAACACATGATTTATTTATTTGTTTTTTTTTATTCGAACCTTTAACAACAAACTATTGAGGCAATATCTATAAAAAAAATCAATATATTTTTTTCCAGGCATGATTAAATATCAAATAAAAAATCATGCTCGAAGCAATAATTGATCAATAATATACTGTTGCCCATATCCATATCCATACAATTCACTTTAAAAAGAATTTTTTTTTTTTAAACGGAGCTCAAATCAGAAATTTTTCTGTACCCAACCATCTTTGATTTCAATGAAACTTTGTAGACATGTTATCCTAGGCCTTTATAAGCCATTTTTGTGTATATGGAGCCAATTATACTCGAAAATAACATTTGAGAAGGGTGTAAGTTATTTAAATATTTTTGTATTTTGCAATTTAAAAATAACTCTATCTCGAAGCCGTTGCATCGTTTCAAAAAGTGGTCAAAGACACACTTGTAGGAAATTGGACGGGCTTTCTGAAAAAAATACACGCCCCCTCTTTAAGTTTAAAATTCAAATTAGTTCAAAATTTTTATGGAAATAAACAAAGATGTTACAAAAAGACTGTAGAAAAATGCATGTTGGTATGTCAAAAATCATTTACTAGCCGATAGAAGGAATCGATTTGCCAGACAATTTTACATAATTATCTTTATATTGACCATTGTCCTATGTCCAATCCTTGGGAAGTTACAGCGGTTTTAAAAATTAAAATTGCGAAAAACAGGTTTTTTTGTGGTTTTTGGCAATTTCTAAGTGACAGGCTTAATTTCACAGTCTCGAAAATATTTTTATCAGAAAGCTCAATAATTAAAAAGCTGTCAAACTCAAACTTATGGAAAATTGGACGAGCTTTCTGATAAAAATATTTTTGAAACTGAAAAATCAAGTCTGTTATATAGAAATTGCCAAAAACCACAAAAAAAAACTATTTTTTCGACATTTTAATTTTTTAAACCGCTGTATCTACCCAAGGGTTTGTCATAGGACAATGGTCAATATGGAGACTTTTATGTGAAATTGTTGACGTTTAGACCACTGTTTAAAAAACAGTTTTAGTCACTTTTTAGGAGAGACATGCCATCCTGCATTTTTCTTCATTTTAGTCTACCTCCTCAAAAATTTTGGACGAAAAAAATTCGTTACATCACCTTAAAATTTGACTTAAAACTTAAAAATCCAACAATTTCATAGTAAAGGCATGTATTTTTATTTCAGTGTATTTTTTTCAGAATGCCCGTCCAATTTCCTACAAGTTTGTCTTTGATAACTTTTCAATACGACTTCGAGATACAGTAATTTTTAAATAACTTACACCCTTCTCAAATGTTATTTTCGAGTACAATTGGCTCCATATACACAAAAATTGCTTATATAGGCCTAGGATAACATGTCCACAAAGGTTCATTGAAATCGGAGAGGGTCGGGTACATAAGTACCAGAAAAATTCCTGATTTGAGCTGGAATTGCTCTAATATTAAATATTTAAATAGCAAAAAGCAATTTTCACATTTTTGCTCGTCACACAATTAAAAACCATTTCTGATTACTTTTTTTAATTTCAATGCAAAAAAAAACTGACAAGACGACATTGTTTTAATGGATTAACTATGGTCCCCTTGAAACGAGCTGTCAAGTAGGACCTTTCGTGTCAAGAAGTACCGTGAAGTATTTTTTTTAATTAGTTTTAAAATTCAATGGACAATAATATCAATAATATCACAAACTCAAGCTTTATTGTAGGATTTGAATTCATAGGACAGAGCGCTGCTCAAAATCAAACTTTTTTCAGTAAAATTGCTGTTTTTTGCCAACAGTTCATTTTAGTTTGAGGTTTACATTGATTATTATGTAAAATTGGCCGAGGAACACGATGGTGATATAATAAACCCATTAAAAATATATGGAATTGGTCAAAACTCAATTTTAGTACTCAAAACGTTAAAATATAATAAATAAAGGGGGCATTTAAGGGTTAAAATTTTATTTTTATCGAATTCCTTGGACAATTTTCTATAAAATGCATCCTGTAGAAAGTCGTTCGCTCAAATAGTTGCAAAGTTATGATTACAATATATTTTTTTAATCGTCAAAAACAAGGGTGGTGCCAAAAACAAAGGGATGGTCAAATCAGCTTCAAACTTGGAATTTCTGTTAACTATCGATAGATGACCGTTCCCTCCAAGTTTGGTCCAAATCGGTGAAGGTCGAGTCCAAAAGTGTACCCAGTTGACCTGGAATGATCCATATATTGGATTTTATACAAGTTTGATCATAAGCCTATAGATAGGGTTTCTTCTCAAAATTTATTTCCCCTAAAAGAGCTAGTAAAATCTAAACTTAGAAATATGAATTGACCTCAGTTGGAAGGTTCTCCAAATCTCTGAATTGCAATTGTAACATCCGGGAACAAAACTGTTAAATTCTAATAAAACACTAACTGCAAATAAAATATTTTTACACTTTCTGAATTCGAAAACCAAAGAAGCATTGCTGGAATCGAAATGTCCATAAATTTGATTTTTTTTTTTTTTGTGTATGGAATATAACTCCTTTTTGTCCTGATTGAAGTTTTTAATTTTGCTTGAATTTTTTGCTTTTATTTTTTGCTTTTGTACCAAAATTCCAGGAATCTCGTTCCGATAGAAAAGCTCAATTTCTCGGAAATTCCTGCTCGTTACTCTCTACTCGGGAACTACAAACTGTAGAAAGTTAATTCAGGACTCCTTCGATGAAAATTGGACCAAAGCCACAAAATTTTAGATTGATCGGAAATTTGTTTATTTCTATTTTGAGATGTCATTACCCAAATCAAGGGAGGCTAACAAGGCATGAGCACCATGAAGGCACATTCAAAAAAACCCTTCCATCTCTCTAAGCAAGTTGCCACAACAATATGAGTAAATCAGTTTAGGCTCTTTTTATTTATTTTTTTTATTTTTTTTGACGGATCTATGGAAAACTGTTGAAGAGGTGTAGCTCTTAATGGTGATATGGTGGTTTGGTGTGAATTTCGATTTAAAAGAAAAAATGCATAAAAGTTGACATACTTTGGTCTCAGGGACAAAATCTTGTTGGACAGCGTTGAAAAAAAACAACAAATAATTGTTACCTTTACTCTTTATTCAAATCATACAAATTCAGACTTTACTGAGAGAACTACAATGAACTCCCTGCGAAAATCCACCTGTTCCCAGCAACAATCGAATCTCCGTTCACTCGCCATAATTCCACCCCCTTCGATAAGCTCGCTCTCCATTACCAACTTACCGCGTAAGCCTATTTGAGCGCCAAATGAAACAAAATGATCCCATTACGGGATGGCCGTCTCGGGCTCAAAGTTCTCCGCGGACCTTAATCCGACCGGCTGCACCGTGAGAAACTCCCACGTTGCCACCGAAACTATAAATCCCCGCTGCTCCAACTCGCTGCTCTCCCCCGAAGCAATTCCAACAATGTACCGAACCGTAAAAACCTTTTTATGTCAAAACTTTCCGATTGTACTGAGAAAAATTTGAATGAATAAATAAGCATTATTCACTTCTTCTTCTCTTTATACGCTGAACCGCGGGCACCGTCTTAATTTGTCAGTTGCACTCTCCTCAAGTCAAAGAGCCCGCCGTCAGCCCCAACTACTCTCTCAATCAGCTGTCGTAAATCTGCGGCGAACAATGAGATGGAATCAGACAAACACCTCTCCGACCGACCTTAACAAGTTGACTTGAGTTGTTAAGCCCTTCGCTGGATTCCAGTTGGGAGGGGAAGTCAACCCGAGGGGGTCCAAGGCCACAGCTTTGCTACGATAATTGCCCACGAATCGTGCCATGATCTAGAAAATCATCCCTCCACTTTCGGCGAAACAACAAAGTGAAATTCAATTACTCTCGCAAATTTATTGCTTCATTTTCCATTCTCAACAGTATTTATTCAAATTCCTGTAAAATTCAATATAAATTTAAATTTTCCGTTCCGCGAGTCTTGCCGTTGAGCTGCACGCGAGCCCGAACTTCCCGGGCGTATGCAGATGATGCACCCAGTTGCATCTTCTGGCCCTGCTGAAGCACGGTGGAACGCCAAGAATCGGAGCGCGGTTCGTGGCTGCTTGCAAAAGAGAAGAGATTTGCTGATAACATTCGCGAAAGGCACAAACTGAAGGCCGCCTCTGGTGGCTGGTTGATCAGACTACAGGGCAGGCTGCCAAAACTATTGCCGACCGAATGGTTGAGATGGAAGCACGGAAAGTTGACAGTTTTTGAATTTTAAGGGTGCACAGCAACGAAGGAAGTTGTTGTCTTCTTATACCAAAATTGTCAAACTTACGAACCCAATCCTGCAACTACGGAATTGTAAAATTAATGAAACTTTGCTGTAAATTACTTGATGGACAGTACTTTAGGGGATGAATAAAAAAATATTTCGAAAGTACCCGTAGTTTTGAAGATACTAAAATGTCTGTAACACAAATCTGGGTGCAAAAGCTCTGGTTGATGTGCACCGTTAACGGTGCACATCAACCAGAGCTTTTGCACCAACATTTTTATTACAGATATTTAACTATTTTTTAAACTACCGGAACTATCGATATAATTTTTTGTTCATCCCCTAAAGTACTGTCAACTAAGCGATTTACATCAAAATTTTCCTATTTTTACAATCATATTGTTGCAGGATTGGGTCCGTAATGTGTAAATTTTGGAATAAGAAGAAAACAACTCCCTTGGTTGTTATGTACCGCGATTGCACAAAATAAATCATTTTCTTCAGAAAATCATTTTTTTCAGAAAAAAAACACGCTTAAATTTTTCGCGTAAATACAATTTTTGAGAAGACTATTTTGTTTGACAATAAAACCTATAAAAAAGTATGATTTCATTGAATTTCGAATTTTCCGTCTTTCCAAAATCATCAAAAAACCTCCGACAAGTCTTACCGATTGAGTAAAAGATCTCAAGGAAATCTTAACGCTCCATCTACAACTAACCCTTCACCCCTCGAAGCTATTTCCGACCCCACCCCCACTAGCGGGGTGGGTTCATTTAGTTCTTTGGTGGTTTTTCACCATTCACTACTGCTGCTGGCGGTGGCTTGTTCAGTTGCATTCAAGCGTTCCACTTGAGGCTTTGGTAGCGCCAAAATGTGCTATGCAACCACCGCCGCTCTACAAGTCAGCGTTTCCCTTTAGATCTGAACCAGCAGCAGCGTCTTAGCTTCAAAAGAGCCCGAGCGCCCAAGATAAATTTGTTATCTTCCATTCTTCATCACAATTGGCAAATAAATAATGAAAATTGCTAGAGTAACAATTACTTTATTTGAGCAGCAGCGGCGGATGAGCTTGACTGGTGGAGCCACCGAGCTTTGAGAAGAGCGGCCTTCGTTAGCTACCAGTGAGGGGCACTTCTGGTTCAGAATAGACGAATCTCGTAAATGATCTCGGTGATTACATTTATTGCAGACTGTTTGATTTTCTTAATTTGGTACTTAGGAGAAATATGTTGCACGGTTTAGAATGAGTGAAGACAACTTTGGCTTGTCTGTCTTGTCTGTCTTGTCTGTCTTGTCTGTCTTGTCTGTCTTGTCTGTCTTGTCTGTCTTGTCTGTCTTGTCTGTCTTGTCTGTCTTGTCTGTCTTGTCTGTCTTGTCTGTCTTGTCTGTCTTGTCTGTCTTGTCTGTCTTGTCTGTCTTGTCTGTCTTGTCTGTCTTGTCTGTCTTGTCTGTCTTGTCTGTCTTGTCTGTCTTGTCTGTCTTGTCTGTCTTGTCTGTCTTGTCTGTCTTGTCTGTCTTGTCTGTCTTGTCTGTCTTGTCTGTCTTGTCTGTCTTGTCTGTCTTGTCTGTCTTGTCTGTCTTGTCTGTCTTGTCTGTCTTGTCTGTCTTGTCTGTCTTGTCTGTCTTGTCTGTCTTGTCTGTCTTGTCTGTCTTGTCTGTCTTGTCTGTCTTGTCTGTCTTGTCTGTCTTGTCTGTCTTGTCTGTCTTGTCTGTCTTGTCTGTCTTGTCTGTCTTGTCTGTCTTGTCTGTCTTGTCTGTCTTGTCTGTCTTGTCTGTCTTGTCTGTCTTGTCTGTCTTGTCTGTCTTGTCTGTCTTGTCTGTCTTGTCTGTCTTGTCTGTCTTGTCTGTCTTGTCTGTCTTGTCTGTCTTGTCTGTCTTGTCTGTCTTGTCTGTCTTGTCTGTCTTGTCTGTCTTGTCTGTCTTGTCTGTCTTGTCTGTCTTGTCTGTCTTGTCTGTCTTGTCTGTCTTGTCTGTCTTGTCTGTCTTGTCTGTCTTGTCTGTCTTGTCTGTCTTGTCTGTCTTGTCTGTCTTGTCTGTCTTGTCTGTCTTGTCTGTCTTGTCTGTCTTGTCTGTCTTGTCTGTCTTGTCTGTCTTGTCTGTCTTGTCTGTCTTGTCTGTCTTGTCTGTCTTGTCTGTCTTGTCTGTCTTGTCTGTCTTGTCTGTCTTGTCTGTCTTGTCTGTCTTGTCTGTCTTGTCTGTCTTGTCCTCCTTGTCTGTCTTGTCTGTCTTGTCTGTCTTGTCCTCCTTGTCTGTCTTGTCTGTCTTGTCTGTCTTGTCTGTCTTGTCTGTCTTGTCTGTCTTGTCTGTCTTGTCTGTCTTGTCTGTCTTGTCTGTCTTGTCTGTCTTGTCTGTCTTGTCTGTCTTGTCTGTCTTGTCTGTCTTGTCTGTCTTGTCTGTCTTGTCTGTCTTGTCTGTCTTGTCTGTCTTGTCTGTCTTGTCTGTCTTGTCTGTCTTGTCTGTCTTGTCTGTCTTGTCTGTCTTGTCTGTCTTGTCTGTCTTGTCTGTCAGCAACTTTTGCGTCACATCCTGTCAAAATTCTTTTGCAGTTGCGAATCCACTTGCTCAAACAAACAACTTAGCAATTAGTACGATCTCCTTCTCCGAAAAATCATTCAAATTCAAACCATCGTAGCCACTTCAAGATCAGCAAATAATGACGAATGGTTGATTTGCTCAAACAAGCAAAACAAAAAAGCTGATCAAAAGTCACGACACGGTCCCAAAAAAGCGCTCCCAATAGTCCAACATCTGGACGGTACGACCTCCACTGATTAGTCAGCCAAATCGTGTGAAGTTCAAAGGAAGGTGCCCGGCTCTCGCTAATGTATTCACCGATCACTCAAATTAATAGTGATTATGTAATTATTCAATTACAATCAGCCGCGGTCCACCGGATGAGCCACCGCTGAGCAAATAATGTCAGACACTCTGAAGGGTAAATATAAGGCGCTCGATTCCTCGAGAAGGGAATAAATCTCGCGAGAGTCGGATCTCAGATCCGACCCCCTAAAGAATCCAACAGCGGTGGTTTGTTAGCTGTCATGACGGGGCACAAACCGGGCAGTTTCTCGAGAACAAGTGAATTTTTTGTGCAACCAATCCGGCAATCTCGGCTCAGGTGCCGGTGGTATGTAAATAAAAGCTCCCGCGCAAACAAGCGCTCAAGTAGACCACTGAGCTTTTCGGGGTATTGACTGCGCTGAGATGCCGAAAAAGTGGCACCTTTGTTGGGAACAAACAGAGAGAAATAACCGAACCCTCACGATCATCGAGTTTAATGAGGCTCGGTAGCGATGAAAGGGGTGGTTGTACCTATTTTCGCCCTAGTTGTTTCTATTTTGGTTCCAAGCACAACGAGTCCGAAATTGACTTTGCTCAGTTGACCCTTCATGTGAGGAAGTGAGGTCATTCGTCGTTACGGGATGATGCGTCACTTTTGGCCGCGATGACCGTCAGTCGGTCAGGGTGGACAAATTGGACACAACGCGGACACGTCCGGGGCGGGTGGAACTCAGATTATACCCTCTCGGGCGTCTACTGGCTAATTTGATGACCTCTAGAGGTGATGATTGAAAAACGTTGGAGCCTGTTATTTGAAGATCTGTAGCATTTCGTCAGAAAGTTTAGATTTTGAAAGAATGTCCAGAATCTACCCAGTTCAGTGAGGTTTTGACTTCTCTTTCTTCGGCAAATCCACAAAAAGCAAGCAACTCTTTTACGACCTCGACTACTCGCTGTGAGCTTAATGAGCTCAAGAATTTCGACTGTGTTTGCTTATTGCTGCACTGTTTGTCTTAATAAATTTCAATAACACATCAAAATATGGATCACCCTCTGCTGTCTGTCTGTCCGTTTGCTCAGAGGTCTGATTTGCTTCTTCCAGTCGACTGACTAAGCACCCATCAACCTCCACGGAGTGGAATGGATTAATTTAATTGGACATTCTCCGCGGGTCTTCCGAGCGAGAGCGCGTTCTGACATTCGGAGCTGCACCGGGGGTTCTCAGGAATCGAGCCGGGCCGCGCGGACACCTTTGTTCCCGGGTGACGTTGTTGTGATACCTTTTCTGGAATTAATTTATAATCATTAGACGGAAAGAATCGTCGACTGCTCGCTCATCCAGCGGAGACAGCAGGGGACAGACGGCTGTCCAAATAGTCGCCGGGACTGGGAATCTCCCTCTGATGCGACTTTTCTTTACCTTAATTTTATAAGCCGAGACGGATGCGTTTGTTGAAGCTTCTCTTTTTTTCTTTATCATTTTCAGTCGATGATTCCGAGGATACGGCCGGGTTGTCCCGACCGACGTGTGTGACATTACGACTGGTATCCGATGGGGCAATAAATTGTGGCCTTGTTCAGGACGACCCGTGGAGTTGGGACCAAGGCAGGAAGAACCCCCGAATGTGTGGTGAGCGGTGTCCTCAACACATGTTTTTCCCACTAATTATTTTCGTGTTCTCCCTCTTGTCTGGTTGCGATAATTTAAATTAAGATATTATATGGCCTTTATTTGCCCTGTTCTATCTCCGACGGTAGATCCGTCCGTTTCGTAGGTCCAGGAGGTTCCGGGAAGGGGGCAGTAAAGTTTTACAGGGCCAGCAGAACTCGTAAAAATATGACCGCACACCGGAATATCAAAACATGGTACTATTTGTTTTTAATTGTCCCCCGGAGGGATTGCCCAACAGGCCATCATGGATGCCCTGAGTCTCGAGGTCGAGAAAAGTTGATCCTGATCGGGGTGTCAGATTGTGTCGGGGCTAAAATGCTTTACAGCCGGACATGGTGCCATAAAGCCGTATTATGATTGATGGTCGTCACCGTTGTTATGTTGTGGGAGACATGCTTGTTATGAAAGAGGTGAAATTGTTTGTTTTGAGGAAGTCAACACATGGCATCAGCTGTGGTGAATATTAATTGAGATGTTAGCTTTGGAAGATGACGTTAGAACTGTACTGAAACTGAACTGAAATTGTGACTGATATTGTGACTGAAATTGTGACTGAAATTGTGACTGAAATTGTGACAGAAATTGTGACTGAAATTGTGACTTAAATTGTGACTGAAATTGTGACTGAAATTGCGACTGAAATTGTGACTGAAATTGTGACTGAATGTGACTGAAATTGGGACAGGAATTGTGACTGAAATTGTGACTGAAATTGTGACTGAAATTGTGACTGAAATTGTGACTGAAATTGTGTTTGGAATTGTGACTGAAATTGTGACTAAAATTGTGACTGAAATTGTGACTGCAATTGTGACTGAAATTGTGACTGAATTTGTGACTTAAATTGTGACTGAAATTGTGAAAATTGTTACTGAAGTTGTGACTGAAGTTGTGACTGAAATTGTGACTGAAATTGTGACTGAAATTGTGTTTGGAATTATGACTGAAATTGCGACTGAAATTGTGACTGAAATTGTGACTGAAACTGTGACTGAAATTGTGACTGAAATTGTGACTGAAATTGTGACTGAATGTGACTGAAATTGGGACAGGAATTGTGACTGAAATTGTGACTGCAATTGTGACTGAAATTGTGACTGAATGTGACTGAAATTGGGACAGGAATTGTGACTGAAATTGTGACTGAAATTGTGACTGCAATTGTGACTGAAATTGTGACTGAATTTGTGACTGAAATGTGACTGAAATTGTGACTGAATTTGTGACTGAAATTGTGACTGAAATTGTGACTGAAATTGTGACAGAAATTGTGACTGAAATTGTGACTGAAATTGTGACTGAAATTGTGACAGAAATTGTGACTGAAATTGTGACTGAAATTGTGACTGAAATTGTGACTGAAATTGTGACTGAAATTGTGACTGAAATTGTGACTGAAATTGTGACTGAAATTGTGACTGAAATTGTGACTGAAATTGTGACTGAAATTGTGACTGAAATTGTGACTGAAATTGTGACTGAAATTGTGACTGAAATTGTGACTGAAATTGTGACTGAAATTGTGACTGAAATTGTGACTGAAATTGTGACTTAAATTGTGACTGAAATTGTGAAAATTGTGACTGAAGTTGTGACTGAAGTTGTGACTGAAATTGTGACTGAAATTGTGACTGAAATTGTGTTTGGAATTATGACTGAAATTGCGACTGAAATTGTGACTGAAATTGTGACTGAAACTGTGACTGAAATTGTGACTGAAATTGTGACTGAAATTGTGACTGAAATTGTGACTGAATTGTGACTGAACTTGTGAATGAAGTTGTGACTAAAACTGCGTCTGAAATTGTGACTGAAGTTGTGACTGAAATTGTGACTGAAATTGTGACTGAAATTGTGTTTGGAATTATGACTGAAATTGCGACTGAAATTGTGACTGAAATTGTGACTGAAATTGTGACTGAAATTGTGACTGAAATTGTGACTGAAATTGTGACTGAATTGTGACTGAAATTGTGAATGAAGTTGTGACTAAAACTGCGTCTGAAATTGTGACTGAAGTTGTGACTGAAATTGTGACTGAAATTGTGACTGAAATTGTGTTTGGAATTATGACTGAAATTGCGACTGAAATTGTGACTGAAATTGTGACTGAAATTGTGACTGAAATTGTGACTGAAATTGTGACTGAAATTGTGACTGAAATTGTGACTGAAATTGTGACTGAAATTGTGACTGAAATTGTGACTGAAATTGTGACTGAAATTGTGACTGAAATTGTGACTGAAATTTTAAACTGAAATTGTGACTGAAGTTGTGACTGATATCGCGAATGAAATTGAAACTGTAACAGAAATTGAAATAAAACGTCAAAATTTATGAAAACATGTTTCTCATGACAAAAAGTCACTCAGCCCCTCCCAGCAGCTGATTCTTGATCCACCCATTAGAAACAGAAATAAACAGTCTTCAAAAGTGCTTCCCGCTGACATCAAATCGGTCGTAAATTGAACCTTTTCAAAGTTACGCGCACTAGGCAACGATTCCAAACAGCCCTCAGCCGGAATCAAATCTTTGTTGTACTTGGAGAATCCTTGCCCGAGAGCTTCATCCCGTTATTGATAACCTATAAAAAAGGGATTTCTCAGCCTCTCTCGCCCAAAAACGAAGAAACAGAGATATCTCACATTTTTTATCTCTCTATTTTAAGGGAACCTTCCACAATTTGGACTAATCCTCCGAAACCACACAGACTCACACACACAGCACAACCCACTGAGAAGATCATCATCTTCAAGGGAGAGAGTGCAATCGAATCGATTCGCTGAGGTCCCAACAAAGGTTTTGACGCAAGTCGAGGGGTCAACCCCTTAGTTTCTCCTTTTTGATTTTTGTCGATGGTCTAGTTCTGGAGAACCTCAACCTCCCCGAAGAAGCTTAGGGTGCACGCACATAAATTACAGATTTGGCCTCGAAACTCTCCCTTTTCCCTGCGTCGGAGGAAGGCAGAACTTTGAAAGTCTCGAAATTTTTGAGTCCAAAATAAACTTGAAGCCCACGTTGCGCGCGCGATCCAAAATCGGTTAACGATATGTTTCGGTATGCTTTTTTCACGCTTGATTCGAGCTGGGAATAAATATTTATGTTTCACGTTCATTAGGCCGCAGCAGCAAGTGGAGCCGAACTCCTCCGAAGCTCTCTTCACGGCTGTTTAAATTGTAATTTGTTCTCGTTGCGGGACTCTAAGTACGGAATTAATCGTCCGCGGCCAACCAAGCAAGGTAGGAGGGATTCCGTCGGCGCGTAGGGAAGTTCGTGGAAGTTCCATCCGGCCGTGGAATGTTCACGCTAATTTGGCTCAATCAAGGAATTGATTCCTGGTATAGTTATGATGGGAAATTGAGGAAAAATATTTGCCTGGTTGGCGTTGAGCATTGAGGCACAGGCTAAGCGTAATGATAGCCATGCACTAACGATGCTGGAAATTGATACACCTTGATGTGATTAGGTGGGTTTGGTCAATCAATCAGAAATAAATTTATGGTCTTAGCCAATAATTTCAAAATTCCTTTACATGGAACCAAAATTTTTGAAGCATTAGGTGACAGTGGGGAGACTCAATTCCTCTTTTCATGTATAAATTTTAAGTTTTTTTTTCTTTGCATAACAAAACAATGAAAAAATATCTTTTGGAGGTTTTTAGCAGCTTTTTTTATAATAATGTGTGTAACTCACAGGGCTGCGGAGTCGGGTCATATTTCAAACGACTCCGACTCCGGCTTTCTCAGATTAGCTGACTCCGACTCCGACTACGGCTCCGGCTTTGAACAAATGGTTGGCTCCGACTCCGACTCCGGCCTTCCAACTCTAGCCGACTCCGACTCCGACTCCGACTCCAGCTTTCAACATATGGTTGGCTCCGACTCCGACTCCGACTCCACATATTTTTAAATGTTTCAAAAGTTAGATAACTATTATAAGTTAATTATTTTTTAAACATTGTTAAATAGGATTATTTAAAAACTCTCTAAGCGTCATGTTTTTCTCAAGAAAATATGTTAAGTAAAAGTAAAGTAAAGTAAATAAACGGAAAAAAAGTTTCTAGGTTACAAATTTTATACGTTATGGAAACAGAAATCAAAAAATATCTTCAGTTTTAGAGGCATTTTGCGAAGAACAGTTTTGTAAGTAAATTTGGATTTATTTGCTTAACCTCAAATTTGAAAATTTGTTTTTCAAAGCTAATAAATTTAAATATTAATCTATTATTTTTGAATGAATAACTAAAAGAAACCTGGCCTTAATGATCTATTGAACATTAAAATTCAATTTGCTCACTTTCAGGCTGACATTTGTAAGAAGCACAGTGACAGCCCTAGTAACATTTTAGGTTTTAAGTAGGTCATAAAAGCCTATTTAGGCCGTATGAGGGTTTCCACCTTGTTTTTTAAATGACAATTTTAAACGAAACATTTTTTTTGGTTTTTTTTAAGACGTACATGGACATCCCACCATGGCTGAAGGAGATTATTATTTTAAATCAATGTATCTAAACAATTTCTTCGTGGAAAGGACGCTTAAGATGTCCATTTCAAATATCTGTGAAATGGAAAATATTTTAATCTGGAAATTTTTAATTTATTTTAATTTTAAAATTTTATATACTTTTAAAAGGAGGCGCACGACACTTCGTGAATCTTCACCTAAAACGAAGTTTTATGGATGATCTTGCGCCTCCATCACAATATATATGAAAAAATTAAAATATAATAAAAAACTAATATTCACAAGTAAAATATTTTCTAGGTCACAAATATTTCACATCAATTCGTACCAGTTGATAATATTTTGATTCTGTTTTTTATCTATAATATTTGAAAAATAAATTAAAATCCTATATTTTGTTCTATACATTTTTTTATTAATTCTTGTACTGAATTCTTGAGAATTGTTCAACGATAATTTGCAACGATATCAAAATAGTTTACCTAAAATCAACATCAACATCGACAATCAATGATTATTTCAAATTTGTTGCAACTTCTTTTGACATTTTTTGTTAGATTCAATTATTTTAAATGCAACACTTTGATTTTCTTGTACTCAGTTATAAACAAAATGCGCATGTTGAGTTCCAAGTAAGAGATTGTTATTATCGTTGATTATTTTTTACAAAAGTTAAACTGTCAATGACTCTTTTTCGATCTGCAAAAACAGTGTTTACTATTTTTAATCTTTTTATGTACCTCGTAATTTTTTCCTAAAAAATGATTGAACTGAAAACCTCTAAGACATTCGCTATTGGGGTAAAAGATGACTTTGTGTGTACTTTTTTCAGAAATAACTGGATGAAATTTGGTCAAATTTGAATTGAAAGGGCACATAAATATAGTCTGAGTACATAACCAATTTTTATTTATTATTTTTTGAATTATGATACTACATACTTGGGTAAAAGGTTATCATTAAGTGATTATAGTGTAATAATACAATTAGAGCTTTTCAATCACAATAAAAAGCTTCAAAAACATAATGGCTTCTGATAAATCAATTAAAAATATAAGTTGATTTGTAAATTAAGCTGTTATATAGAAAATACTGAACAATAAAAAAAACATATTTTTTGTTGAATTTAAGATAACTCCGGCTCCGACTCCGACTCTAGGTTATCAGAAATCTGCGGCTCCGACTCCGACTCCAGCTCCTATAATTTAGCCGACTCCGACTCCGACTCCGACTCCAGCTGTTCGAGTTTTGACGACTCCGACTCCAAGCTTCCCAAAAAGGCCCGACTCCACCGACTCCGGCTCCGACTCCGACTCCGACTCCACAGCCCTGGTAACTCAATCCAAACATTTTTATTATTTTTTTCTTTGTTTTCTACAATGAGTTTGAGTCAATTTTGCACAACTTTCTAGAACAAAGCTATTTTTTACCCACGTGCTGAAGTTTCCCCACTTTCCCCTACTTTTAAGGTCCTCCTCCAACTCACACAGCAGTTGCCCCGACCCATCATCGGTTTCCGTACTACTGTACTCTAAGGGATGATTTTGAACCCTGATAACTAATCTGATGTCTATTTCGATGTCTTGTCACGGTGAGGCGGTACGACCCATTTCTGGATTTTTACATAGACACGTTTTTCAATGATTTGTAGCTCAAAACCGAAACAAAAACAAAGTAAAAATCACAAGCGACCCACATACAAACCTCAAATGCAACTCGATCAACCTCCTCGACCGGGTGTCTTGCGTATTCTTCGAATCGCAAAAAAACTCAAACCGCTCGGGGTCACAACCCCGGCTTCGCCCAACACCAGCCCATAAACCTCCTCCTGAAATCCGGGGCATCAAATTGCATAACCTAGGCCACGCAGCAAAGACCGAGCAATTTTAATAGGGAAAGTCATAAACATCTTTATTTTCCCACTCTTGCCTCCTCTCTCCGTCCCACTTTTTGTTGTTTTGTCTCTTTTCTCATCACTTTTTTTCGGGATGATGCTATTTAATAATTTCATTTTTGCTTTTTTTCCTAGGAAACAAAACAAGAAAGAACAAAAAAACAGGGAAGATAACTGCCGACGCGTTGTGCACGCCTTCATCGCCATAACATTTTTATGAGTGTGGAATGTAAAACAAAAATAAAATCGTTTGGCAACAGTGCGTTGATGGGTCATAATTCCAGGTTCGCTCCCGGGGACGCCAGAACAAACTGCAGGATGACAAGGTCCGGCCCCCGGTAGCCCCGCTCTCGAAGAACCCTTAACCATGGGAAATTCTAGGCCACGATCCAAAGTTCTGAAGGTGAAGAAGACAAAAATCAAGAAGGGTGAAAATATTGCTGTTTGTTGTGTTTTTGTCTCTCTTCAAATTTCGGAAGTCCACGGCGACCGCTCCACGTGGGAATGATGAAGCGGTTTTAATTAAGAGAAACCTGGGCAGGGCCAAATGGACGTGCCCCCTGTCCCGTCGGAGGTTTGGGCCACTCGATAAACGGTGCGGGAGTGAAACGTTCTCATGATTCTAGGTTAGGGACAATTTGAGGTCTTGCGTCTTTGTTTGGGATGATTTGGGGGTTGGGCAGATCTTCATTATCGGTGGACAATCCTTTTAGGGTAGCAGTGGGATGCCACTTTGATTAAATCTAAGATTTTATAACCAGAAAGCTACTTCATGTTATGCTTGTTTCTGAGGCAAAGTACTAGACATTGATAGTTTGAGACACTTATGCGAACATGGGCAGAACGTTTGAGAACATTTGAAAAAAAAGATTGAATTTGTTTTCAATAAATTCTAAACATCAGCTTCAACAAATCTAGAGTGCGATAATTGAATGCAAATCACATCTCAAGACACCCGTTTCAGCTCGCAAGACGCAATGTTGCATTTCATTCAACAAACGCTAGCTTACCTGCACTCAAAAGAAGGAGATCCTCTTACGTCGTAATCTCGTCATACACATCACCCGTCCGCGCGCGCCCGCAAGAAACTCATATATTTGTCAATACTCGCGAGGTACGAGATAAATTCAAATCTGACAGCCGGCTAATCTGCATCGATGCACCCGAACCCGTTGACTGACTGACAGCGCGGAGAATGCAACCCAGATGCAGATGCATCGAACAGATAAATCCCATCCGGGGACTCGGATCGTCTTGGGGCGCGTCAAACTTGGGGCGAAGACACCCTGACAGATTGTCGGTCCCTCGCGGTTGTCGCATGTTTTGCGAACGCGAGCCAGTGAGCGAACGGAGATTCATCTCCGATAGATCTTATCCCACTACTGCCTGACTGCAGGTCTGATGAATTGCGAAGCCGGCGTTCGTGATCAAAGCTGGGCGGTTCTTTGGAAAAATGTGAGTTTTGTTAAATTGTGTTTGGAAAACCACATGTTAAGGTTTTAAAGTTTTAGTAACAAAAATGATAAAAATTACAAAAAAAAAGTTAATTTCCTTGCGTTTATAGATTTGGATGAAACTTGTATTCTCTATGTTGAAAGAAGTCATCATAATTATTTTTAAAAAGGAGAGTGGAGTGACTTGATTGCCTTTTTTGTATCGCTCTTTCAATTTTTCACAAAACTGTGAACTTTTTGGCATGAGTTGAAAGCTTAATCATTCAAATATGTTTAGCTGATTTGTGGGTATTTGATCAGATTTAGAGTTTTTTTTTAAAAAAAAGGTCCTATAAGCTATTGTTTTTCATATGATCATATGACCTATTCAAAAAAAACTTTAGAGATGAGTTCTTTGAATCATGCCAAGCGTTTTAAAATATATATTTTATACATGCATTTTTAAATAATTCTGGTGACTCTCTTCAACATTTGGAAAAAAATCTTAAGCAACCTTATTCCATCTGTTGATTTTATGTAAGTTATAACAGTTTTACATAATTCCTGTCCGTTTAAGTTCAAAATATAGCAAATTTAGTATAACAAATATTTAAAATTTAAAATATTCTCAGCTGAGCTGAGTTTTCAAGAGGTAGAGGTACTATGCTGAAGGAATCCATTAACGAATAGCAAAACTAATCAATCGATTTTATGGGTGATTTCAGTAACTGCAGGGATCAAGTCACTCTAGAGGCTTTTTTTAATTGTTTGTAATTGAGAAGTTGATTAAACAATTCCTGTACAAAAAAATGTTTTGAAAAAAAATTAATTGTTTGCTATTCATATAAAAACAAAAAAAAAACGATCTCTTTGAGGTTTTTTGCAGCACTTTTTAGAAAAATGTGTGGTAACTGAATCGGAACATTTTTTTTTGTTATCTACAGCAAGTTTGACTGAATTCGGCACAACTTTCTTAAAAATACCATATTTTTTTACTCACGTTGACAAGATACAGGGTACAGGTCCTACATGTTTCCATACAAATTTGGTGGCTGGTCATACAAAAAATTTATTCTGGTAAATAAAATTTTGTATCTTGAGAAGAAGAAGAAGGCGAAGTTGGAGTTTACCTGGACTATACAGAAAGAAATAGGCACACACAAATTTTGTTATATAATTTTTTATCACTAAACGTTAAAAGCAAAAATACGTACTTTCTTAAATTTCAGATTTTTATATGTTTAAGGCGACTAAGAAAATCATCATTTAAGCCATGGTGCAAAATCTTGATCTGATGTTATGAATTTAGAAAAGAAATAATGTCTAAAAATGGGCAATTTACAAAACCGAATCGTTTTAGCCGATCTCAAGTTTTAGCCACTTTTGAGAATATATTTGCGATATCTCTTTTTTTTTGCATTTTAAAAATAATTCTTGAAACAAAAGTAAAAAAAAACAATGACACCGTCTTTGCAGACTGAAAAAGCTCCAGAAGGATAAGGCGTGAATCGAACCCGTGCCCCATAGCAACTTAGGGATCGGCAGCCGAAGCCGCTAACCACCGCGCCACGAGGCCCTTCCCACTAAATTTTTTTGGTTCGATTTACAATGAAATAAGATGAAACTTTTGTGAAAATTTCTGATCTTTTCAATTAAAAAAAAAACTTCAACCATCACTTTAAAAAAAGTCTTGAAATAAATAATTTTGCTCATTTCACAAAAAAATTTTGAAATTAAATAATTTTTAAATAAATAGATCAGAAAATGAGGTGACACTTTTGGCGACTTTTGGTCATGACGATACTAGGGTAGTCTTAAATTTTCTCAGTTTTTCTAAATCTATCTCCGCACCCTGATGAGATAGGGACATACTTTATTCGGCAGTTTTGTAGTGCTAACCATTCTGAACAACTTTGCTGAAGACACCAAATTTCTATCTCTTAATATGTTCATTCTACAGCATTTGACATGAAAAGTGCTAGGGTTACCCTTCAAAAAAGTGTTTTTATTTTATAACTTTCTTGCATTATTTTGGCACCAATTCGTAACATATTTGGAGGACTAAAAACGCGACTTTTGACGAAGGAACGAAGTTACTAGCTTATTTTGTTCAACAGTTTGAGCAATTTTACGTTTTCAAATAAGCCTTTTTCAAATGTTTGCATCTTTTTAAGTTTGAAACCAAATAACATTCTGTTTTTTTAAATTTGAAAGCTTAAGACTTCTTCTTTACGATGATGTAAAAATCTCAAGAGGGTTTTTTCGATAACTCAAATAAAAATTGTTAAAAGATTGTTATTTTTAGATATATTTAATTAGTGAAATGGCAATTTAATATAAAAAGCGAAGTTTCAAACATTTTTGGGGCTTTTATTTAGCTTTTTTATGATGAGGAAAACTACCAGACATTAAAATATTAAGATAATACAGCCGAAATTAAACAATGTGACGTATAATTTTTATTTGGGTTATAGAATAGCCCCCATCAGAATTTTAAATTATTATAAAGAAGAAGTCTTAAGCTTTAAAATGCAACACCACCAAAAAAGATACAAATATTTGAAAAAGGCTTATTTGAAAACGTAAAATTGCTCAAACTTTTGAACAAAACAAGCTAGTAACTTCGTTCGTTCATCAAAAGACACGTTTTTCAGTCCACCAAATATGTTCCCAAAACACCAAAATCGCCAAAAATATTTCAAGAAAGTTATAGAATTAAAACACTTTTTAAAGAGTAACCCTAGCAATTATCATATAAAATGCTGTAGAATGAACAGATTAAGAGATAGAAATTTAGTGTCTCCAGCAAAGTTGTTCAGAATGATTAGCACTACAAAATTGCCGAATAAAGTATGTCCTTATCTCATCAGGGTGCGGAGATAGATTTTGAAAAACTGAGAAAATTTAGGACCAACCTAGTAGCGTCATGACCAAAAGTCGTAGAATTTTTTACTGATAAAACTGCAAAATTTCAATGAATTTGGAAGTTTAATCATTTCAAAACAATCTAAAATGCCTTTTTCTGCATTGATAATTATATTAAGCTGGTTTAAAAATATTTTAAACTTTTGTGAAATTAAAATGAGCATCAACGCAAATTCTGTTTTTTCTCACAAAAATTAAAAAATTTCGTTGATACTTAGAAATGTTGGAAATGATTGCAAAACAATTGTGGACAGGGGTTTGGTCAGAGTCGAGGGACAAAATATTCAAAAATATTTGCAACGACCTAATAATACAATAAACAACAAAACAAATGTTACTAAAATGGAATCACTGAACTCGAACTTGATGTTAAGAGTGAAAAAATATTGCTGAAAATATGTTATCCTTGATTATGAAAAAAAAATATGAATCCGTTGCAAATATTTTTCAAAGAATAATTACCCGATTTTTTTGGCAATATCCCTGTTGCGATTTTTTGGCAAAACTTCATGTTGCCAATGACGGAAATATATCAAGGTATGAACCATTTTTGAGTTTGGGTGCTCATTTATCGGTTAAAGTGTTCTCAAATGGATTCTGTATGCATGACAATGGCCGATTTTTAATAATAAAAAAACATTAATCATGAAAATAATGTGCTTAATTATGATATATTGAAACATAATTTGAAAAAAACGGGTATTTCTTTAGATTCTTCACCCAAAAGTTCATCTCAAGAAATCGTAGCACCTGAAAATGAACTTCGTATTTTCAGAAGAAAAAAAAAACCGAGTAGCAATTTTGAAAGTTAACTTAGCGCTTGAAAATTGTCAAATTGTCTGAGGGACGGGGTGGGGGGTTCGGGTTTGGCGATTGTCCTTGTTAAAAAACATGTTTTTTTTGTATAGACATTTGGCCACGGAGTGGAAGGGGGTTGGGATTTCCAAAAAAGGGTCTACGTGATTTATGGATGGTTCCCTGTTAATATCTTGGTAAAACATTCAGTGAGGACAGAAAAACTAATTTACAGTCAAGTGACTCAATAATTTGTGGTAAACTATACAAAAATATGTGGTAAATTATACATTTATGTCACCATTTAAAGTGCGTAAAAATACAGTCATTTTTCGTTAAAAAATGTTAATTTAATTTTTTCTACTCATAACTAGAAGTGTTAATTAAAATATATTAAACAAAATGTCATTTTCGTCGAGAACCACCACAGTGTGTGCACCTCAGAACGGATACATACATTTTCTGCGCGGTATTGCAAACCCCCAAAGAATGAACGCAGGATTAAATCTCCGCGCCGCAAAGATACGAATCGATTGGAACATTTTTCGCCGCTTCGTCACATGTCAATCCCCGTTCAAAGTTTTCCCCCGCCAACCGAAGGGAAACCCAAGACCTTTTGCAAAGTTGCAGCTCAAATTTGTTTGGCTTGCATTTTTATGTGAGCACACACCGGGGAGAGAAGCATAGAATTAATGCAGCAATTTCGTGCAGCACCTCCTCAACAAGGTGAGATGCAGCAAAGGGTTCTTTTTTGCTGTGCAAATTGGACCAGATAAGACTTCTTTTGAGTGGCCGCTACTTTCAAGAAGAGTTTCACAAAGTCGAGCCCGTGCAGTCAAAGGCGGTAGCGCAAGAGCAAAATGCTCGACTGTAGAAGGGCTATTAAAGATGAAGTTTATGACGGTTGGGATTGCAATAATTTAAGCGGCTTAACTCGTTTGATTACAAAGTATATAGTGGCGGAAGATGGGATTGATTCACTACTGCCAGATCCAGAATGGGTTTGTAAGTTGGTGAGCTTTCTGCAGTAGGAAACTATATTTGCCAGTATTTTTTAATTCGAATTTCTGATAGTGGCAAACAGTTACGGCTTGATTTTGAATGTTTTGGATGTTCTAAAATTTTAATTATTTGCCAATTAGCTCATAGGCGGCAAACAGTATTGTGAATAAAATATGATATTTCTTTCTACGTTACTTTTAAATTAATTAATTTATCATGCTAATTCTTCAAGCCGAATGAGTACAGAAAAAAAAAAAAAAAAAAGTACAACTCGCTGTACGTTATCGATAAACTCAGATAAAAATGGAAAAACGCCATGAATACTCTTACAATAAATATCCAACTTTGAATTGGAACACAAACAATGCTTTTTTCGTAGCTTAGGTGAAAACTGCTTACATAAACTCTTGTTCCCAATACTTCCAAAGTTTGAGCTCGCATTGAAACTGTTTTCTCTTCAACAACCACCTGATAGCTTGCTCCAACCTGGAAAATGCCAAAGATCTTCCCCACGGCCTTACCTTCAGCCACATCGTCGGCCGTCAAATGCAAATAAGTACCACTTTTAAGGATTATCTTAATTTCAGCTGGCGTATCGCTTGTGCGCCTAATGACCTTCAAAACACCTTTTCCCGCCACGAAGAAGCTTTTGTCTGGAGTTGTTGGCTTATCGCCTTCTGGTAGCAACTCCCGCGGCGGGACGCAGCATCTCTTACAAATGGTGCGAGACTAAGGAGAGGACCTCACCAAACTGGGAGCCTCTGCCAAGAAGTTTGAAACTGAAAACATGCACACGACGCAGATAATGATTTGCCTGGGCACTTGAGGGGTACACCACAATGGATATTTTGTAAAAAAAGTGTTTTTTTTTCTGTCCTAGCTTACTTAAAAAAATTAAAAATAGTATGCAGTGGAACCTTCACTAAAGAGCAAATCGATTTTTCATGATTTTTTTATTTGATTAAAACAATAAAAAACAAAAGTTTATCTTTTATCTGCCCTCAATAAAAATATCTGGAATTCATTGAACAATTTAATGAAAATAAATTGGCACAAAAAAAACATGAAAAATAAATCCTCAACTAGGACCAACGTTTACCAACAATTCCTGCCAGATAAAATGACCCAGGTGTTTGGGCAGCTCAACCCCAGCAGCATAGGGTAGAGTAGTCATCAATGAGACACGGGGAACAATGATAAAATGGCTCTCACAAGTCGTAGTTTCAACCAATCAGGCTCATATTTGGGGGAAAGGTGTGTCTACTTGATACACGTTTGCCATAATAGTGGCTTTGGTTATTAGCGCTCCCTTGCAAAGTTATTCACAAATGTTTGATTCTGGGGTGTAAAAGTAAATTATGGACAAAAATTACATTTTCGCTCATAGGCTGCCATTAACACAAAAACTATTTTTTCTTCAGATTTCTTTCGACTATTCATAGGGAATGAGTTGGACTACAATATCCTTTCATCAGTTTTGACCAAAATTAAGAATATACCCAGAATCCAGGGCTGTCTCATTGTTCCCCACTCATTTTAGCCCATGGGTAACAATGAGACACTTTGATTTTTATTCATTAAACTTTTCAAAATCTTTGTAAATCTTTCAAAACATGAATTTAAAGTGATTTTTGGCATATTTATTGAGTTTAAACTTCATTTAACCAAAAATATAAAGTTATTTGGTATAAATATATGGATTTTACAAAATTTAGATACTTTTTAGTATAACTTTTGTTAATTAAAGTTTCAAGTTGGCAAAATTGCTTTAAAATGTTCAAGCCAAGTCACCTGCAATGATACAACACAAAAACATGATGTTTAGCTCGAAAAGTTTTGATTTTTATAGAGTGTCTCATTGTTCCCCACCTGTCTCATTGTTCCTGCCAAGTGCGTCTACAATGAGACAGTTGAATAACTCTGGCTGTAGACATCAGATCGATCTCATATTTTGGTCAATGCTAGAACACTTTAATAGAAAGAAAATGTAACAAAAAGCTCATAGAAAAATGCAGATGATAAAAATACAAAAATCATTGAAAGTTGAAAACCAAAAGTGTCTCATTGATGACTACGCTACCCTACCTCCTTCCTTCTTGGTAGACCTTCGCTCGTTGATCGCAAGTTGGTGGCTCGTTTCGCGTCGTTCTTGGCAAAACAAAATCATGTACAAAATTAATTGATTAAACGCATTCGTTTAATCCAACCCCAGCAGCAGCCGGAGATAAGCCTCGATAGACGCGAAATTTGAATCACTTTTGCTATCCGCAGACTAATACAAGAATGAATAAACAAACTAAAATACACACACATCCTCGGACGTGCCCCGTGCAAGTGAGGACCTGGGCCAAAAGGGGGCTTTCTGTGTGCGAGGAGAGCGATTGGAATGGAATGCTTTATTGGGGAATTAATTTGCGATGCCATTTGGCAATCAGTGGCGTATTATCGGTGGAACATGATACTGGACTTAGCAGCAGCAGCCAGCTCAAGTAGTCAGCAGAGTGGCCCAAGCTGCTGGTGCTGTCTGGATAGCGGAGCAGGAATTTATTTAGGTTAGTTGTTATTGGTTTGGTTTATATGCCGCGTTAATTTGTGTTATTGTTATTATTAATCCAAGCAGTTTGGCTTAGTGAGAGAAGTGGACGACCACCAACGATCAAGCATGTGCGTTTATTTTTGTTTAATTTTGAATGATTTTTTTATAGAAAGGAGCAATATTACAGACTCGATTATTCGGAGTCCTTAGAAAAATTTCACTTCATTTCTCTTGAATGATCTGCGAATTTTCAATCCAAGATGAATATTGAGAAAAAAGCAATTCAGAAGTTCGCTACAAAAGCCGGAAATTTTATCAAGATTTTATTTCTATTTTTTAAATTGGTTCAATTTTTTTTTTTTTTTTTTTTTTTTTTTGAGGACTCTCCCTATGAACAAAGAAACCATTTTTGTAACTGAGCAATTCTCTACGAAATCGGTGTTTTTTCTTAAATTTTTATTTTAGTATTTTTTAATCCGTCTGAAACTTTTGCCTTCGGTATGCCCAAAGAAGCCATTTTGCATCATTAGTTTGTCCATATAATTTTCCATACAAATTTGGCAGCTGGCCATTCAAAAATGATGTATGAAAATTCGATTTGGTGTCTTCGGCAAAGTTGAAGGTTTGGATATGGACTACACTGAAAAAAATGATGCACGGTAAAAAAAAATTGGGTGATTTTTTATTTAACTTTTTGTCACTAAAACTTGATTTGCAAAAAAAACACTATTTTTATTTTTTTTAATTTTTTGATATGTTTTAGGCTGGTACAAATATTTTTAAAAGTTTTTGTCACCCCCCCCCCCCCCTTCAAAATTGGCCCGAAAAATCAGGGGGCAAAAAAAAATATTTTTACAATAAACTTCAAAATTTCAATGAAAATTCAAGTGCAACCAACTGAAATCAAATTAAAATACATTATTCTGCATTTAAAATCATTTTTAGCATGTTTGGGTTTATTAAAAAATCTTAAGATTTTTTGAAAATTTTCGATGCAAAATCTTTTTTTTCGATACAATTTTTGTTTTTGTCAGGTCTTAGATTTTTTGAAAACTAATGATTGCAAAACAACTGAACTAGTGTAAAATGCATTTTAAAACACTTTTTTCATTTAATTGTGAAGACTATGGCGTGTTATTTAAATTTTTATATTTTTTTATTTTTTTGCCCCCCCCCCCCCCTTGACCTCGGTCAGGGCCGAGGGACAAAAACTTTTTTAAATATTTGCATCGGCCTAATCATTGAAAAACAACTGAACTAGTGTAAAATGCATTTTAAAACACTTTTTTCATTTAAATGTGAAGATTATGGCTTGTTATTTAAATTTTTATATTTTTTTATTTTTTTGCCCCCCCCCCCCTTGACCTCGGCCAGGGCCGAGGGACAAAAACTTTTTTAAATATTTGCATCGGCCTTAGAGGACATCAAATGCCAACTTTTCAGAAATTTCCAGGTTGTGCGCAAAAAAATCTTTGAGCGAGTTATGAATTTTTGAATCAATACTGATTTTTTCAAAAAATCGAAAAATTGGTCGCAAACATTTTTTAACTCCATTTTTTGATGTAAAATCAGATTTGCAATCAAAAAAAATGCAACCCTGTAAAAAATATTATTGAAAAGCGGAGAAAATTCTCTATATTTTGCATTTTTGAATTTTGTTGATACGAAATTCGATTTGGTGTCTTCGGCAAAGTTGTAGGTTTGGATATGGACTACAATGAATAAAAATGATGCACGGTAAAAAAAATTTGGTGATTTTTTATTTAACTTTTTGTCACTAAAACTTGATATGCAAAAAACACTATTTTTATTTATTTTTTTTTTCATTTTTTGATATATTTTAGAGGACATCAAATGCCAACTTTTCAGAAATTTCCAGATTGTGCAAAATTTTTTTGAGCGAGTCATGAATTTTTGAATCAGTACTGATTTTTTTTTAAATATTAACTTAATTTTTTGATGGATAATCAAATTTGAAATCAAAAAGAACTCTAGTGAAATTTTGATAAAGTGCACAGTTTTCAAGTTAAATCCATTTTAAGGTGACTTTTTTTTTTAAATAGTCGCAGTTTTTCATTTTTTTAAATAAGTGCACATGTTTGCCCAACCTTGAAAAAAATATTTTTGAAAAGCGGAGTAAATTCTCTATATTTTGCATTTTTGAATTTTGTTGATACGACCCTAAGTTGCTGAGATATTGCCATGCAAAGGTTAAAAAACAGGAAAATTGATGTTTGCTAAGTCCCACCCAAACAACACACCATTTCCCAATGTCGATATCTCAGCAACTCATGGTCCGATTTACAATCTTAAAATATGGAACAGTTGAGAAATTTTCCGATCTTCTTGATAAAAATATTTTCACAATTTTTAAACCAAGACTATCATTTAAAATGGGCGTAATATTGATTTGTTGGCCCTTTTGAAATGTTAGTCATGGTTTAAAAATTTTGAAAATATTTTTTTCGAAAAAATCGAAAAATTTCACGAATGTTTCATATTTTAACATTAAAAATCGGACCATTAGTTAGTTCAAAATTTTACTAGGGTACTTATTGATTGCAAATCTGATTTTACATCAAAAAATGAAGTTGAAAAATGTTTGCGACCAATTTTTCGATTTTTTGAAAAAATCAGTATTGATCAAAAATTCATAACTCGCTCAAAGATTTTTTGCACAACCTGGAAATTTCTGAAAAGTTGGCATTTGATGTCCTCTAAAACATATCAAACAATTAAAAAAATAAAAATAGTGTTTTTTTGCAAATCAAGTTTTAGTGACAAAAAGTTAAATAAAAAATCACCAAATCGATCAAAAAATTCCTTCAAAAGATACAGATTTTTGAATTTTCATACACCATTTTTGAATGGCCAGCTGCCAAATTTGTATGGAAAATTATATGGACAAACTAATGATGCAAAATGGCTTCTTTGGGCATACCGAAAGCACCAAAAAAGTTTCAGTCGGTTTAAAAAATACAAAAAAAAATCGAATGACCGAAATCTGAGAGAATTGCTCATTTGGTTCACCCATATAAGGGACTCTATATTATATTGCTAGCTGTTCTTAAAAAAAAGATATGTAAATATTCGGAAATCTGTAACTGTTGGAGAAATTTTCTGATCGATTTGGTGTCTTCAGCAAAGTTGTAAGTATTGATAAGGACTGTTCCGAAAAAAGTACACGGGATATGTTTTTGCCGCTTTTTTGATTACCATTTTTCAGTAAAATTCAATTTCTAAAAATCCATATTTCATTTTTTTATTGTTTGATATGTTTTAGGAGACAAAAAAACGCGACTTTTGAGCCATATAAAACTATGGACAAAAATGATGCCACCAAGTTATAATTTTTTGAAAAAAAAAAATGTGTATTTTAGAAAAAAATAGAAATTTCACCCATAATGTCGTCTGACTTCAGTTCGTAATGTAAAATTTGTTTCGAAAAGTACTTTGCATATTTGTGATAAAGTGCACCGGTTTCAAGAAATAGCCACTTAAAATTTAATTTTAACGTGAAGACTTCCATCATTGTCATGATTTTTCGTTCAAAGATATAAATTTTGCGTCGCTTTCAATATTTTGACAAAATTCCTTCTACAAGTTGTTTAGAATAGTGCCCTACACATGCTGATTCCTTTTGGTAACAATTATCCCATTCCTTGTAAAGTTATGGAAATCGTCATTAATCAATGATTGCCAACTAGGAGGTCAATGACTGTGCCACAAAATTATATAAATTTTGAAGCACAATTGATTTAGATCAAAAATTCCTTCAGTGGCTTCAAGAAGGCAACAACCGGCACATGCTGATTCCTTTTGGTGCTGAAATTCGCTAAATTGAATTTAATACAAAATATTTTATAGTGATGATCAAATTTCTTCGAAAATGATCAACGGCTTCACCTTAAAGGAAAAAATCCAGTTTCTCGTTTTTTTTTAATATTGTCCATGATTGTCCTTCTTGAAATTTTTCATTTTTTTTCGAAAAGTTATCAAAGGACATTTCTAATTAAGTCGCCCAATATATATTGAAGATTGGACCTCTGATTGCTGAAATTCAGCGAATATTCATAATTTGACCATTAAGAAATGTTAGTCTTTTTTCGTCAATATTATTTTACCCATTTTTACCCAAACGTACATAACTTGTAATTTATTTGCAATGGTCATGGTCAAACAAAATTAGATGAATGTTATTGTTTAAGTTTCGTATTAATTTTTTGTTGTATTTAAATTAATCTTAATTATCAATTTAATTTTTACGTTTCTTGACAAATGATTGTAAAAATTGCAAGCAATAAGTAGCTTTTTGTTACAATTTGAATTGTGAATTGATAGCTTGCCTACCCAAAACACAATGTTGTACAGTGAATTTTGTAGGAGTGACATTGATCGCCTTGAGATTTTTGAAAATGAATAATGAGTAATCATAACTTAAAACTTCAATTCATGTTGTAATATACAAATAATTTTTACTTTTCAGAATTAAAAAAAAGCATTTGATATAACAATATTCATTTTCCAACCTTATAACCATATGACCATTATCACATATACTCCCAAGCTCGAGCAAAAGAGTGGATTTACACAAAAAAAGTCCCCCCTTTTTGTCAACCTTGGGAGGTTAGGTGTTATAGTAAAGTAAATCTTTTCCTGTTCCTGGCATTTACAAAGCGGATTCAAAGACAGTTTATAAATCAACTTAATGTTAACATGTTAAGGTTTATTTTAACATTCCATATGTTGTCTTCCTAAGGTATCTTGATAAGGTCCAGTTTGTGACGATACACTACCTTCCCTTTACTAAGCAATCGAATCCGGAAGAGAAAAGATCACCAGTTGTGTTGGTCCAAGCTGGGATTTGAACCCCGATCTACAGCTTACGAGGCGGAAGCGTTACCACTGGGCTACGTGGCTCGGCCATAAGGCTTTCTAGCCAGAAATTTACCAATACATTCAAAGTATGTTTACATTACAGCTGGACGATTGTTTGCGTCAGGTTTCCTATCTCTTTCTAGCAAAAGTTTCTTGTCAGGCGACTTCTAGCTGGTTTTTTTGACTGACTGCCCGATATGTCAGCCAACATACTTCACAGGGCTGTGACGGCTGTGACAGCTCGAGCTCGATCATTGTTTGCATCAGGACACTGTGACGAGAAGTTCGTCATTTTTTGGTTAAATTATATTTTTTTCACTGGGCCTAGAAAGCCTTATAGTCACCCAGGAATTTAAATAGATTTTTTTTTGTTAACAATTTACGAGAAAAAAAAATAGAAAAAAAACTCCAAAATTATGACATGAGCAAAAACAGAACTTGTCATGACAAACATTTCACCAAATAATATAATTTGATGTATATACAAAAGGAGCTTGCTTATAAACATCACGAGTTATCGCGATTTTACAACAAAAAAGTTTTGAAAAAAATACTTTTTGTGTTTCTCTTTGTTTCGTCGTCCATGTCTATCGCGGGTGACCATTATCGGCCATGATCGACGACGACCAACTTTTTCAAAACTTTTTTTTTTTTTCGTAAAATCGCGATAACTCGTGATGTTTCCAAGCAAACCCCTTATGGATTTACAACTTTGTAGAACATTATTACACTCTAAAAAATAACCCTGCAAAAAGCTCTGAGATGTTGCATCAGGAACCAAACAGCTAATTTGTCCCCTCAGTGTGCGTAGCTCATCCTGGATCACACGGATGCTATGATAGGTATGCTTGATCTCTATGTTGAGCACAGATCGCTTAAATCTGTGTATGCTGCGGTGCAGCTGTTTCGTGAATGGACTGTTTTTCTCCAGCAGTAAGAAAACACACTTAAAACTGTGCGAGATGTGGCAAGGGAAGATGCCTTGCCGTCTGCATCTGACGAGAAATTTCCTTCGGCTCGTCATATTTCCGAGTTTCCGATTGCTGGAGGCGTAATGCTTGAACACATCTTTGACTTGACTTCCGAATTCATTGTTCAATTCGTTGTAGAAACTGGTGCTAGTAGTCATCGCCATGGTACAAGTAACAGAGGAGTGCTATCGACTGGTGGATCAATTCTCAAATTTAGTTCTCGGCTTATCAGTCCCAGTAGCAAGTAAAACGAAATTTTGTTTTTTATGCCCGACGTTTCGATATATATAATATCATTTTCAAGGGTTCTACAAACAAGACATAATACATGATTAAATTAAAAACATACATGAATTACATAAAGCGAACAAACAAAAATAAATCTTACAAAAAATGGTTCGTCTTTTGTCAGGTGGCTTTAGTAATACAGCAAAAACAGTCACATCCTGAGGGACAACTAGCATCAATCGGCTGTAATTAATACAAATTTAAATTAAATACTATCCAAGAGAAACGGTTGCAGTACAAAAAAAAACTAACTGTAATAGAACACTTTTGCACCGAAAAAGTTCTAAAAACACTTTCGCTGAATTCGTGTTCAACTATGGCGGAACAACGGTCAAATCTTATGCATTGGATTGGGATATCTGTATGGGGTATAACCCTGCAAAGTTAGAAAAAACACGAAATTTTAAAATGAAAATTTTTGTTCTAAATGAAAAAATAACCCTCGAAAAGTACATTAAATTTCCCTTAAAATGACATGCTCCAAAAAATTTTACGGTCGAGGATCGGAAAATGGGTGAGTTTTAAATACATTTTTAAATGTTTATTTCGATGAAAAATAAGTTTTTTTCTGGAATTTTGAGTACACCATCGAATTGAACGTCTAATTTTACATAAAAGTCCCTTTGACACCAAATTTCTATTTCATCACCGTTCCAGACTGTAAATTATTAAAAACACCTCTTTTTTCGCATGTTCAAAAATGAAAGGGGTCATACCGCCCATCCGTCACAAGATATGAAAAAACGGACCTCAGATTCGTGATCAGGGACAAAAGTTACCCCTTAGGACCAAGTTTCACGGAAATCGAAGAGGGGTCGGGGCAACTACTGTGTGAGTTGGCGGAGAATTACCCTTATACAATTTTGAAATGTAAGCCATGATTTTAAAAATCTGAAGAGGTTTTTTTCAAGGAGTTGAGGAAATTTAACATAATTTTTGCTTTCTGATATAAAAATTAAGCATAATGATTTCAAACATACCATCTATTAAAAATTAGGGTCAATTGGTAAATTTCATTGTTTGCAAGGCCATATCTTAGCAACCAAAGGTCGAATCAACAATGTCCAAAACAGAAAGTCAAAGTTGAGTTTTGATCATATAAGTGTTTTAAAATGGGTTATTTTATTTAGAGTGTATACTTTAATGAGTATAGTCCAGACTCGATGATCCGAAGCCTCGATTATCGGAAGGTTTGTATGATGAAACTTGGGATAATTGAATCTTGATTTATTTTTTTTTATTTTCTTGCTTTACTTCAAATTTGTGCTCTGCGAAACCAATTTTGTAAAATTTGAATAGTTACAAAATGTACTTTTTTCATTTGATCACCATTTCTGCATTTATGTTATTTATTTTTTCTTCCCCTCGAGACGAGAGACACGCACTTTAAAAAAATATATAAAACGGCCTTCTTGCCCCAATACTTTTTAAGAGTGAACCAAACATTGAAAACAGACGAAAAATCTTTCACTCCAACCCTGTTCTTTCTTGTTCGTCAACTCATAAAATGCTCCCAAAACATTCTACCGCTACAATTTATTCCATGTTCTCAGAACCCCCAAAACACTGCACGACATCTTTCTCAAAGTCCAAAATCATGTCCAAAAAACACCTTCCCAGCCAGCAGCACCACTCATTCCACTCCAACGAACCCCCAACAACCTTGAGAGAAACCCATCCGCGCAGATCCGCGCACTTGTTCACCAACCCTCTCCCCTTTTCTTCACGACGATCGTCATCTCTGCACTCCCTGCTGCGAGTCGCAGCCGCGATCAGCCCTCCTGCGCGCCCGACGACAGCCCAAGAATGGCCGACGAAAGCAGCGCTCAACTCGAGACGACACGATCGCGCTGGCGCGCGATCTCACCAACACCACTTTGGTCGAGTTCGGGTTGCCTTCGGCAACGATCGGCTTCCAGAAATTTGGGAGTGGGGGAAGCCGACACGGCGCAGCTCAAGCAGCTTGGCCGGTCGGTTACCCCCTCCACCCAAAAGGAAAAGTGGTGGGAGAACCCACTTCGGCCAGGTTCGTTCCCTTTCGGGCTGTCGAAGTCGTGCGATTTCAGCAGGAATTAAGCCCGGGAAGGGTGGTGTGAGTGAATGGTGACGACGACGGTCCAAGAGGGTTCTTCAGCAGCATGAATGTTGAGTGCGCGATGAAGAGGGTGCAGAAAGTGGTGTGAGTGCAAGACTCGGTTTTGTTTATCGACGTGTACCAGGCTTAGCAGCAATTCCATGCACCGATGCGTTCTCGTGTTGTTCTGTTGATGTTGCTGTATTGATGTGTGTGTGTGTGGTAGCAGCGTTATGATGATGGAATAATAGTGTGTTTTTTCTGTTGCTTTCTCCCCCTCTTTGAACACGGTGTCGGGGCCGTTCGGCCAAATGAGTTTTAGTTTCGTCGTGACATTGCTAGAGTTAAGTCGAGGTTTTGCTGCCGCTCGTCGTTCCGTTTTTTTTTGTGTCTGTGTCTGCCTCTTGTTATTGTACGTTCGCTTTGCGGTGCTGGTTCGCGGTTCGACGGTTGGAATCGCGTGTGCAAGACGTGTTCGTGCATGATCTGTTTGAAGCTGTGGGGCGGTAATTGCGATACTGCGGTGTGGATCGAAGTTTGGTGTACGCGCTGCGGAACGCGGAGCTGTCCCGGGCCTGGATGATTGATGGATTTTGGAGCCGGTGGGCCGGTGCCCAGGTGGTGTGACTAAACCGATTACGGATTACGACTACGCAACGGGTGATAAGCAGTGGTTGCACGGGGAAGAAAGATGTGATATCAGTGTTCTGCAAGCCGCAGTGAAGACGAGCTTATCAAAGCAAATAGTTCAAGTGTACCCAGAGTTCGAGTGTTCCAGCTTAGCGAAGAAAGCTTATCAGTGCGCTGGCAAATATTGGCTCAAGACCACGTCGTGCTGAGTTCTGTTGTGTTTACTGGGAAAAAACTTCCCCTCACTACTTTGTTCCAGTCTCTTATCAAGGTTGGTGTTCCAGAAAGTGCCTTTTATGCTAATTCCGTTTTCACGGCAGTGAAGAGAACACATCAAACAAAAAAAAAAACGAGATCGGAAACAATTTACGGACGTCATAAAAAGAGTCCACTGTGGCGATGTTGTCTGGTTGGCATTTCCTGTTAGTGTGTAACGTGACGTGATGATGGCCCCGAATCCATAAAAGCGGGGTTGTGGTTTTATGACCCCTTCCTCGACAAACTAGTGTGTTCGTTCCCAGAGGGAACTCTGGAGAGTGCTACTTGAAAAACTGTGAGGAATGCTGCTGACCAGCAGCAGCCCAAGTGTTCGGAAACAATTGAAAGGTTGAGCAGCGAAGCTGCTCCAACTCCATGTGGGAGCGTAATTGTGCTCAATTTTGGTGGAATTCAATTAGATTACGAAGAAATGGGAACCGCCGCGGCCGAAGAATTCCACGGTGAAGCTGTGGAGTTGGAAAAGATGATGAATCATATGAAAATTAGCTGGATGATTCAAGGAGGGCTCCGTACGAAGCAAACAAACAAAAGTAATAACACAGTTCAATCGCTCGCGAAGCAGCGCGTTGAAGATCTTCAGCTCATCGCGCAGCGATGGAGAGAGATCTAGGAAATCAATTTCGAGTTAACGTTATGAATAATTGTGCTGAGGTTGGGAAACGCACATTCCACAGAAAAAAGTTTGGAATGTTTCCCCGAAACGTTGGAGGTTAATCGAGGTCCTCCGAAGGTGGTAATTTATGGACATCGAGATCGCTAATTTGCCCGTGGGTGGACCGCGCTGGCAACGCCAGCAGCTGTCGGAGTATAAATTTCGCGCAGCTTCAGACTGTCAGACGGTCTGTCCCTCGGCGGTTAAAAATAGAGATATTTATGTTTTCATAATCGCCAAGTGGTCCGCGCGTCGTTCCAGTTGTCGGCATGTGGTGACACCTTCAGGGAGAAACTGTAAACAAACGGCGCGCGTTGGCGGCCCGTCGACTCCACGCACGTGTTGATAGCTTGATCAGCTACCGCGGTTGCGCCTAATGGACCGATCGACCGTACCTTGAACCATCAAGGTAGAACATTTCCATTAGCCGTCGTGACGTCCGCGTTGCAAGATTAATTTGAACATCTTCGTTGGTGGCACCGCCATCAACTCGAAATGTGATGTCCCGGGATGAGATATGGATTATGACACCGAGTCGAGCCAAGCTGTTGCGGCAACACCGGAGACGGGCGTCGTAAATATCCGTCGATAATCGTCAGGCCTACGCGCTTTTCGGCGTCGAGCTGACCCCACCGGGAAACAGCTGCAAGCCATTTTTTCCTGGCGAGTAGGTGTCGACCTCGCCACTTAGCTCCAACTAATATCGATCATTAAAAATAGAACGTGGTCCAGCGCACGCGTGTGACAAATCAACATCATCATCTTCATTACGCCCTCTCGCAAAGTCATCTGCGCTGAAGTGGCTTTTGAAGACCGACCTGACAACCCCCACCTCCCCCCCGTTGTGCGAGCTCTCAATTAATTCCGCACGGCGACGTTCGTCTATTCAATTTCGCGTCCAATCTAGGGACGCACGTCCGTCTACTGAAGACGACTTCACAATTTTTTACGGCAATCGTAAAATTCTATAAATTATTCTAGTTGAAGTGCGCCCGCACCCTTCTGCATCCATAATTACGTGCGCGTCATACGGAAAGCGCCCAGTCTTTTTTACGAGCCCCGATTGTTTTAGAAACAAACAGTGACCCGCGAAGCCCTAAGGTTCAACTCCGCCGGAAATTGGATTAACTTCGTCACACGGGTAGGAGTTTGGGGCGTTGCCGTGCGACGATCCCCGGATCTTCAGCGCAGCGTAAATATTTATCTGTTCAAGAAAGTTGAAACCTCCTCACGTGCTCGGTGATCTCATGCCATATGGTTTTCTCAGAGCGCAACACACAGCTTAAGTTATGATTGTTATTCTAAGCGACCTCCGATGATCGTGCGCAAGATCGCTGCCTGTTTGGCAAACCACTAACGCAGGGATATCTGGAGGCCATAAAGATAATGAAGCACTTCCTTTTGTCGTTGCTGTGCACCACCGACTTAAGCCTCAAGTGGATTCGGATGATGGAAACCAGCAGGCAGAAGCCGGTGCAGCAGCAGCTTCAAAGTGACTCAGTGCGGGGGCCGCCGATGACTGTGTCCTTGATGTTCCCTGCGGACTAATTGAGCGGTTTGGCTGCTCGAGTGGTTCGGGGCCGCACGCAGTCGGCCCAATTTGCTTGCCGTATTCTTGAGTGTTAGTAATTTACGGACAGCTGACAGATTTGACAATTGACAGTGGTTAGTGCGGTTTGAACATGTGTACTTACCCCGGTCGGGTCTTTGAAGATACTGCAGCAGCTGCGACACTTTTCACGTACTTACCTGAGACTGATCAGTATCGGAACATCGTTGCAGCTTGAGCTGCAACTTGAAGTCCGTACTTGAAGGCTCGGTTTCACAAACTTTGATTAAATTAAAAAGTTGCGTCAACACTGCGGTCATTAGCTGCCACTTGAAGTCCGCAATCGAAATTTCAGTTTTGACTGATCGCTCCACTCCATCCAGCGGTCTACTGCATCATTTCTCAAGCTTCCCAAGCCCACCAAGCTCGCGTATCGCATTACACAACTTCTCACAACAAGTGTCCGCGTCGCGCCGAGATCAGAACGTCAGATTGCGAGGCTTTCGTAATACGCTGCGTTCCAGTTTTTTTTCCTCGCTCTCTCGAGCGATCGAGTTCAACAAATCCGGTTCAACGCGATAAATCGCAGTCACTGTGTATAATTTGACTTCAATTCGATTAGACGCCCTTTCGGGGCGCTATAATTAGCACCTTCGAGGTGCTGCCAAGATCGCAAGGTCGTCCTGCTGGCCACAGCTATTAACTAAATTAACCGGCTGCCGCAGATAGTCTGCGGTTTGGCAACCTCCAGCCGCGGATCGTATTACCGGACAAGTCTCTAATTATCGTCGTTCGCACTTTTTGCTGTGTGATTGATTTCTCGCGCGAGCCGTTCTCACGTCTTGAAAACCCCGCTCTCAAAAACGTCGTACTCAATTAATGAAAACATTTCAACATGCTCTGCCAGGCTATGCAAATGTGAGTGCTGTTAATCGGAACATTTTTGACACCTCGCCTTTCGGCGAAACGGGTTTAATTATTCGCTTCACCACGGCTCTCAGGTGTCGGAAGCTGAGCCGGTTGAGATCGAGATCGTCGGCAACCGCGGTCCTTGTTTGGTATAAATATTTACATACAAAAAGGAAAGCATGCGAGTGGCACGTCAAACATCATACGCCACGCTGCTGACGGCGAGGACCATTTTTAAGGCTGACAGCTTCTTGCCACCGCAGACACTTGCCCAGAACGGCGGTAATCCAATACCTCCGCAGAACGGGGACTTATAGAAAATTAATGTGTATACCCGGGAGCCTTTCCACGCGGATTAACCTTGAAACTTCTAGCAGGCTCTCGTTGAACCTTACGCCATATTTTATTTACCACATTTTTTCGCCCAATTTCTCTCGAGCATCTCAAGCCGGTCCAAAAAACGTATCATATTTCAAAGCACAGCCTCGACCTTCCGAGGCTGCTGCTACCTCTTCTGACCGTCTTAAAACCGACCAGAATAGAGAGCCGGAGAAATCTCGTGAACGTGATCCGGACTTGAGTGCTTTCTCGTCTCGTCGCTTCTTCCCAGTGGATTCTTTCGAGCTGATCGTCTTCTTCGCTTCGGATGCTGTGGGATAGAAGGAATCCGGCATGGAACTGGCGTGGAAGGGAAAAAAAGTTAAAAACTTTACTAATGTAGATCGATGCCGGATAGAGAGAGAGCGAGCGAACAAACAAAACTGGTTTTTTGGACGGCCGAAAGGCAGCCCGGAGAGATATTCAGAAAAAGCCTCAAATATTTCCTGATAAATCACCATTTAGTGTCAGCGGGTACAAGAGACGGAAATGTTTTCTGGTTCGGTGACTCACGGCGGCGGCAACATGTGGTTCACGCAGTGAGAGATGGTTCCCTGTTGCAAATGAGTCTTGGGTTACGTGACTAGGACGGGCTGGTCGAGATTAGCTGGGAACATGTGGGTATATGGCTAATGGAAATCGATTTCCTGTTTTCTGGTTTAATTGTTAGTACGTTGACAGTTGACAGCTGACAGAGTGTTAGTGTTAGAAGGTGGAATGTACTTACCCTTGAAGATTCCGGAACCGTTGGAAGTCGACTTACCTGCATGACTTCTACTTACCCGATGATCTTCAAAAAAAGCACTGAATGTCACTTCCTTACCAGCAACCTGAAGTCCGTAAAAGAAAGCTAATTTGTCTCAACCAAAAATTTCACTCCCTCACCTCCCACTTGAAGTCCGTAATCGAAGTGGCGTCACCGACCAGTTTGCGCTATCTCAATCTGTCCAGACAGAACGTTCATGAATGGACGGACCCCGACCGTTGATAAGTGCGACGCCATCGGAAAAATTCTACGCGCGCGCAGCTCAATTATCTCGTTCACACCGTCGTCGAAGAAGTGACTCAGCGCACCATGCACTCTTTCTCCGCTAGATAATTATTGAAACCAGTCGTAAATTCTTTATTGCGTCTATTTTCGACGACTGCGTCGTCGCCGTCGCGTTGGCTTTTAAGCCGGTGAATTATTTAATCGCTCTAATAGGATAATTTTGAGGAGAACCCAAAAAATAAGCCTAAAGGGGTTTCACGCCAGCGCTCAGGTGCCCCGGCCCGAGATCGGTCGAAACTAATTTAACGATCTGGGATAATTGCTTTTACAATTAAAAAGTGGCTCACCTCCACCCAGCCAGAGATGAGTTTTCGTGCATTTAATTACCCCACACAAAACATCATCACACGTAAGAAAGGAGAGGGCTGTCTAAACACAACAAAGTCGAGTCTCGACCTGGAGTTTGGACGGGAGAAAAAAACCCAAAAATTAGTTACACCCATTAACGAGGAGGTTGCCGAGTCCGAAAGATAATTAAACTACACACATACCAGAAATCATTTAATCAACGTTCGGTTTTTGGGAGTTCCTCATAACTTCATAAATTTCGAACTCGTTTCGGGGGAAGAAAAAAGACGGTTGGGCTCGGCCCCGATAAATCATCCCGAAGCCCAGGTTACCGCCCAGCAAATTTCCGTGGAAGTCAAATGAAGTTCTCGAGCGCGCAACAGCTCTGACGTTCTTTATGGGATTCTGGTCGTTCGCTCTTCTTCGATTCATTAATATAAATATTTTGGGCTTGGGTGTCTCCTGATGCCTTCAGGATTTATGGCACCGAGGTCCATTGTGTCTGGTGAGCGTCTAGGGGTCTTACCTAAATTTCTCGGAACGAAACTCAATTTCTGAATGAAACTGCCAACGTGTGACAGAGGGTACATGATTTTTGGCACTCTTTCTGAAATGTTTGTTTGATTTATCATTCTGGCACTTCTCCGCCCTCAATCCCCTGTAAGCCCTCGGACCAAAAAGGACATCTTTTACTGGGCCCCGGAAAAGAGCAAGAAACGGCGAACGCCTTTGTCTAGCAGATGACAATATTTTGAGGCAGGGCTGGCAGGACTTGGACAACAAAACAAGATCCGTGCGAAATGACACCGAAGGAAATGAGAAAAGGTGTGAAGTTTTATGATCATCTTTGCTTTTATAAGACTTTTCTTTTTTTGCTAGCGGGACAATGTGTGCAAACAGAAATTTATATTTTACATAAACAAACAGGACGACGAGTCGGGGCTGACATGTTGAGGTTTTTCCCTTGGACCGAACCAAAGTTGGTTCGTCAGCATCCTGCATTCCGCCACTTCGAAGAAGGAAACAATCTCTTCTTCCCGACGTCGTGTTGCTCTCTATAAATAATAGAATGAACGCTGTCAAAACACACAAAAGAATTATGAATACAAAAGGGGCCCCGGAATATTGATGTAAAAAAATATTTCTTGTTTTATTATCCTGGTTCTGCTTTGGCCCGGTCATTCTTCCAACGCACAAGCTGACCAGATTTTGTGTTTGCGTAGCGCGCCGGGGTCCTCGTTATTCCGGAGTTAATTTTGGTCAAATACCTGAACGCAGGAGAAACTCAATACCCAGAGAGAAAGACGAAGCGCTGAAGAAAGCGGGACGGCCACATTTACTAGTTCATTTATGGTCACGCAGATTGGACTCGGTTCCACGCAGAACAAAGGCCTCCTCGCACTGTGTTATCTGCGAGAAGTGATCACCTCTCCGAGGTCCGTCGAAGACGATGCTTTGAATGGGGAATCGATTCCAGCGAATCGATTAGACCTGCCGGCAGCAACGGCAGGTACAGTTTTCGAGAAATTGGACCGACCAAAAGTATCCGTTACATAATTAGGGGCACTGGCCGGCGACGACGACGACCTGCGGTCGTCTCTGCAGTTGACAGGCTGACAGAACTTGACAGATTTGGGATTGAATCCAATTAACATAGCCCGAGCGACGCGGTTGTCACCGCGACAATGTGGGCCGTCCACGTTGAACTAATTGATGGCTAGGCATGGCTCGGTAGAACTTCGGGGTTCTAGTGCTGGTAGCAAACGGATCGATTTAGCGAGCGCTAATGGTCACTGGTCGATTAACGTTTGCGGTCAGCACCTTGGCCATGGGTTGACAAGATTCTATCTGTGACAGAGTTGACAGAACTTACTCCTAATTTGTACTTACCTCATATAGCTGCTTCATACACCTTACACTCTAACTTGTACTTACCAGAAAAGGGCTGCTTCACACATCATTTTTCACGGGGAATTCAACCGGGTATACAAATTCTTACGTCCGTAATTGAACGCTCACCGTAATTAATACTTACCACATCAGCATTGTGAGTCAATGACCTCAACTGCTCAGCGAATACCAATCAACTCTGAAGTCCGTACTTGAAAGACCCTTCCAAGAAAGTAATTTCTTAACTAATGAAGTCTAGACCGCCTGATTAAACATGCCCCGAATCCCAACGCCCACCGTCCACTGACCTGGCACGTGGGGGCGCCACTGAACCTGACCACCTTGTGGTTCAATCAATTTCTCCTCAAGAACCACTGCGTAGGCGTCAGCAGCCAAAAAAAATCCGAAAAGGATTTTCCAAAGAGGCATTTCATTACCATTTCAGCGGGTGCGAATCATTCGAGATCTACTTAAGTGGTTTTGCAAACCCCCTAACCGGTAGCGCGTACCTGCTGGCACGTACCAGCTCTTCAACCATTGTTTGAAGCAGCGGTCCTGTGAGTCTCACCCGGGGGAGAAATTTGAACCCTTATCGTTCGGTTTTATTGCCTTTCAGGCTCCGGAAACCAGAAACCTCGATCAATACTTTATCGGGGCATCCCCGGCCTTTTCAGCCTTGTGGTGTGTGCGGAAATATTTCCTCGTTAATAAGAACGGAGCGTATGTCGGGGGTGGCCAGACCACGTGGAAATCTATGTTCGCACATATTTACGCATTCCGGAGTTTCACCGACGCGGAATGTGCCGTTTACTGCCGGGGGCCACACCGGAAACCGGGTGCGAGGATTTTGCGTAGATTCAACCGATACCACCCGGCATTACGAGGATTAGCATTGCAAATTCCGACTAAATGGCGGGAAAACGGGAAAGATATGTAATCACTTGATATCCACCTCGCTTTTGAAGTGGTGAAGATTCCCCACAAGGTGTTCGTGAAGGATTCACGCGGTAGATAATGGAAATTCAATATCTACGGGAATCTGAGCAATCCCGCGTCGAAGACGCGCCCGATAGCTCATACCACACGAAGCAATTACCGAGGGCTGCAAATTTATGGCTGGAATTTCGCTAATCTATTTCCCATCAGAGCCCTGATCCGGGAAGCCGGAACGACGAAATGAATTTGCCGGAGCAAACTTTTTAATCCAACTCTCGGCAGACAAAATCTTCCCTTAATTCGGTTCCATTAATTCGACATCCTCGACGACGCGTCACGCGTTCTGCCAAAAAGACCAACTTTGCTCGTTCCAGTCTCGCCCGAAAGCTTCCCCTTATGTGTAGCGCTCGGAAATTTTACAACACACTCACCCAAAAAAAGCACATCAACTTTTGACTCAACAAAATGTACAAATTATCTTTTGGCACCTCTCTGCCTCTGAGAAGCTTTAAAATTTCCACCCCCCCTCGAAAAAAAAGCAGCAGCCAGGACGCGTAAAAGTTACGTGAGATTGTAAAATTTTTGATGCGGAAGAAAAGAGTTTCGTGTGTTATTCTTGTGCGCGAAAAAGTTGCTGCTTTTGAAAAGAAACTTTGCTTTTCCGTCCCTCTACAATGAAACGCATGTAACGACGGTGCTGATCACCGTGCGTCATCGCATCCCCGCGGGTTGTTTGTCAGCACCAGGGGGATAAGCACATTGTCGCTGTCGTTTTTCGCGTAATCCGGAGTTTTTTGGGGAACGAGTTGAACTCGGAAAGACGTAGCTTAGAGTAACATTAAACTGATTTAAGGCTAAAACTTTCAGAGCGATTCAAACAGGTATCATTCTGAAGTTTTAGGTGTTGACAGACTTCAATTAAGTGTACTTACCGGTTTATTCTAAACACACACTTACCTGCCATCAAAGTAAAACCTTTCAAGGAATTGCTTCCTGAACCTTGAAGTCCGTAACAGAAACGTAACACTATCCTAACTTACCTGCAATCAAATTATAACTAGACTCATGAAGGTTCTTTAACTTTGAAGTCCGTAATTGAAGTCACTTTTTTAGACAGCTTTTCCTAACGCCAATTTTTCTCTATTTCCAGCTAACCAGTGCAAACAACAGTGCCTAAATGCCACCGTCAGTATGAGTGCAAAACGGTGAGACCATCCCAATTGGTTCTCCAAAAATTGAGTTATTTCGACGGAGTGAATAGAGAAGGAAAACAAAAAAATCAAGTGTGATATCAGAAGATCTCGATCTATCAATCAGTGACGAAGTGAAACAAAAAAGTTCTAAAATGAGCTCAACCAAAGTGCCGGCGGCCATTCTGGCCGCGGTCCTGCTGCTGGTGGCCACCACCGTCAGCGGAGCCCACTGGGACCACGCGGTCGACCTGGACGAAAACTACCGGCTGCTGTGGAGCATCAACAACCAGGACATCACGTTCGAGGTGCAGGCCCGGACGCTCGGCTACGTCGGGCTAGGTTTCTCCACCGACGGGTCGATCTACGGCGCCGACGTCGTGATCGGCTGGGTCGATAACGGACAGGTTCACTTTCAGGTGAGTGACGAGCTAAGACTAACCATTTTTCGGGGGGTGGAGAACCCTAGATAATTATCGGGTTTAGAAAGTTTCTACCTCGGAGGAGAAAAAAACAAACGACGACGAGTGGATCGCTAAAGGGGATCCACCCCGAAATTTTGAGTCGGCGACCCCCCCGTTTACCCAAAGATCGAGCGCGCGATCTCGTGGAGATAATTTAGACGTGAAGATTGTTATCGAAATCCCTTAAGGAGACCTCGTTCGCGGTCGCGCTTGTTGGTTGAAGCTAATTCAGACGAGACCCGCCCTCCCTGTGCGTGCACAGCGCGAAACGTGACTTGGGATCAACGTTCTGACAAAGTGGTTCAAGGCTGCTCGCTTGAAGCTGCGCCAAAATCTTGAAATCTCTCGCTAATTGTCGCGCTCCAGAAACTATGCGCAATGGGGCGCGAGTACCTCGAGAAAACTTGGCATAATTTCGAGCAGTGCCAAATGGGCCAAGAAAAATAATTAATTTATTCATAAAAACTTATGAGCCCATTATGAGTGGCGAGCAAGGGCCAAGATTGCGGTCTCGTTTGGCGCTCTGTTTATAATTTAATTAATGCCTCTCTAACGAAGATTCATAAGCACTCGGCTGATCTGCCCAGATACAAGTGACTTTATTTTGCTCCCGCTATTTCAACGTTTGCTCATCAGTCTTGATTGGATGTTTGCGATAAAAGTTGGGGTCGGAACTTTTTGTTTTTTTCGGCAAACATCGCATCTTGATGGCTTTTGACGGTTTACACTGACTAGTTTGACAGAGTTCACAGAAATTGACAGGATGTACTTACCAGAAATCTTACAAACTTGCTGGAACATCACTTTTAAATGCCTGTACTTACCCCTCAGGAACACCTCAAACTTTGCCCCGATATGCCAGAGGTTCCTCAACTTTGAAGTCCGTAATTGAAAGCGCGCCGGCAATCCAGTGTTGCTATTGAACACCGTTTGGCACCCCCCCTCTGAATGTACAACATGGTTGTCGCGAGTGTGTCGGCAGAAACATGAAATAAATTAGCTCCGACGATCTCCGGATAGCGGACGCCCACGCTAAAATGTCTTCGAACACGTTGCTTGCAAAATGAAGGAATTTTCTCGTTGGGAGATTTGAAAGCGATGGGGAGGGGAAAAATCAACACTTGTAACGTAACATGGCTTAGATATTTCTTGGTGATGGCGGGGGTTGGAGGAACTCTCCGATGATCGATCCCAAGTTCCACGCGAGGACTGTGGGAGTTTGTCGAACAGCGTGTACCTCGCGTAGATTAGCTATGCATGTTTGTTGCTTTGGCTCGTGTTAATACCGTGTAGAAATGGTGCTGGATTGGCACCGCCACTAATTGCCGACTACGGAATGTTCGACTACCATCGCTAATGCCAAGTGCAAACATTTGCTGGAACAATAAAAATGCTCCAAAGGAAAACTTCCTGATTGCTGCCTGATGCCCGCTTGGAAAGTTTGTCGAGGTCGAACTTTTATTTACTTTTGCTGATTTCGGCTGTTTCGGGGCAATCGCTTAGTAATGCTGATTTGATTCGTTTTCAAAGTTGCTCTCCGTTGCAGGACACAAAGAGAAACCGTCCCAAATCGACTCAAGTGTGTCCCCCAGCTCTGAAAAGAAGGGTCATTTCATGGGTCGGATCATCGATTCGTCGCGCACACACCGCCTTCGTACGCTGCAATTATCGAAAGGAAAAATAAAGAACTGCGACGACTATCATTAGAGAGGTCCCCGGTAGCTGCCGGAGGGCCTTCCGAAAAAAAAAATCGCATTTATTGCTCTGGCCATAAATCAAACAAATTAGAGCCAGAGCAGAATTTGCATTCACTCTCAAGGTCTTCGAGAAAAAAAATCGAAAGACACACATTTTCGAGTCCACCGCTCTACCTGGAGGCAAGGTTCGCCGAAAAATTTCCGTTTTCCCTACTTTATGATTACCGATGTCGGTAGGCAGGTCAGCCCGACCGAAAAACCCCGAAAACCCTCCTCCCAAATTAATGCCTCTTCGAATCTCTGTTTATCGGCTTCCCGCTGGATGTGTTTTGGGCTCGCACTCACACAGATCATAAATCGGAAGACCCCGGTAATGTTTGTGCTGGGGATCCGCTTTTCCTCCTTCTTTTTTGCAATAATGTGCATTTCGGGATCTTCCTGGAAGCGTAGGTCTGACCACGGACCGGACTCCCTGAAGAGGAATTTGAATTTTAGAGCTCGGTTGGCAGTAAATTTCAATATTTGCCGCCGTAAATCACCGGGCGGGTCATACGCTGGGAAAGGTAGTGAACTGTTCTCTAGTTCTGGGAGGGGGTCATAAATCATACTCGATTTGAGTGGCTTTTTGGAGTTAAATTGAGCTGAATGGTTTTTGGAATTGCGAGTTTGTTGCGAGAAATGACCGTCGGAAGACAGTATTTTCTTGAACATTGAGGTATTTGTTCAAAACTCGACATTGAATAATCAATCGGGTTTTGAGCAACATCTCGAAGATTTGACAGATTGACAGAGTTGACTGAAACACTTTTCGATATTTAGCTGGAACTGCTGCATCGTGAAATTTATTGAACACTGAAACACTTACCTGATATTTACAGAAATTTCAAACAAGATATTATCTTAAGTACTTCTTGAAGTCCGTAATAGTAATCACAATATACGCTGAAACAATTACCTGAAAATGAACGCAACCACAAGTGGAAGCCTTAGCTACTACTTGAAGTCCGTAATAGTAGCGTCAGCTTAAAACCCTCCTTATATCGAGTTGAAGTCCGTATTAGTAATCTCAACTGGTGACACTCGATCAAACCAGTAAGCAGCACCCGATGACAGAAGTAAAATAAGTCAATAAACCTTTCTCCACGGCTTCCGAAAGCCCTCCTGTGATTGAAGTCCACGGAGCCCAGTTGCATCTTGATCTGCACATCACGACAGCCAACCCACTCACGCTCATAACACCGGACTTCAACACACGACTTCTCGGCGATGGTGAAACCTCGCGTGCATCTGCAGAATTATGCCAACATTAACACGCTCACCAATCAAACCTGCTCCAGCTCGTAAAGTTTGTGCAGAGGCATTAAAAGCAAACTTACAAATCGCTTTCCCATTAAAACAGAGCCTTCCCAGGGTGAACCATTTCTCATTTATTATTTACCTTTCTCATCAGCTTTTCAACAGTCCCACATGACCGTGAAATGCCCGCCCCTCCCTCATGCAGAACTGCATTTATGATTGCACTCAGCGCTCTCGCGCAGAAAAAGAAGAAGAAAGATGACGCCCGGTAGCCGGAATGTTACGTGGCTTTTACGACCAACTCCGCGGTCGTTTTTCTTCATATTTATTTTTGCCCAGGCTAATGGTTCCGCGGTCCGATAAGCGGGCCTCGGGACTAAACTAATAAAAACTGGCCGACCGCGGGCAAAGCGGATTAAGTTTGCGTTTCGCGCTCTCTTTTTCAAGTTTCCGGGAGGCTCAACCTATTTGAAATAATAATGTTAATGGCAATCATAACCATCGCGAAGCGATGACGATGATAATGCTCCGGTTCGCGAGCGTAGTTTGGGTCACGAAATTCGCAATAACCCCCGGCCGAAATTGCTGGAGGCACTACCGAATTAATTAGAGCGGTCGCGAGAAGTGTCCATCAGTTAGGGGGACCACCAGCGGCGGCGTAATCCTTAAGCTGCCGCCCATTTCTGGTTTGTTTTACACATACGTCAGCCGTAAATCTCCTCCGGATGTGGTGCAATTTCCGGCAACTCGGAAGTGGTCCGAGGGGTTTATCGTTGCTGCACACAGTATTTTCATGTAAATTCATTTGAGACACGCTTATCCCCGCTGGATGAGCGGTGTTTTTCGTAGGGCTATCCCTGCGGGAAAGCGAAAAAGATGGAGCCATTTTAGAGATTAAAATATATTAAATTTACGGCGAGAGGAGCCGGGTTGGAGTACCAGGTGGTGCATGATGTAATGGGCAGCTTGTTGGGTTACATGCAAGACTTTGTAAGTCCTGTATGCAACTTACAATTTGCAAGGTGACTGAATTGACAGATTGACAGAACACTTTGAAACACTTACCTCAACTGGAGTTCCACGCCGAATGTTACTTTGTACACTAAACACCTAAATTTTCCACTAGTACTTACCTGAAATTTACTCAAAATTCTTTACTAAGCGTCCCGTATAAGTACCCCTTGAAGTCCGTAATTGAGGTGTCACTAAGAAAAAACTTAAATATTTCACTCGTACTTACCTGAAATTCACTCAAAATTCTAAACTAAGCGTCCCGTACAAGTACCCCTTGAAGTCCGTAATTGAGGCGTCACTGCATACCACCCCGGCAACCACTTGCTAAAACAATTTAATATCGCCGACACTTACCCCAGAAATGGATAAACAAATCTTGAAGCTCACAGCCCTGCCACCTTCCGGTGGCTCCCCGAACCTCCTGCCGGAAACGGAAAACCAGAGAAACCATCGTCAGACTGCTTAAAAATTCCGTCGTACCGAGAGAGCGTCCTTTGTGTACATTCCGGACAACGTAACGCAGCAAAAAAGCTTGCTATCACAACACACTACCGTGTACGTGTGTCGTTCTACGGAAGTACACACACCTGGTGAATCTCTACGCGAGGATTTCAGAACTTGCACGACGAAGCGTTCTTCATTGTAAATTCGTCCAAGTCTGGCAGTCATGGCCAGACACCCATCAGAGTGTACGTACTTTCACCCTCTCCCCATAGCCAACGGGGAGGTATTAAAATGAGAAAGGGGGTTTCCATATCTCGAGAGCAGACGGTTTTTTCCTCGTCGGACGAGATGAACGGTGTAGTATGCAAATTGTGGCCAGCCCGCACTCGTTTTGGCTTCTTCCGGCCCGGACGTTCCGTGTGCGGTTTGACTTTTATGACGGTCCTCGGCTCTGTGTGCAGTCTGATTGGCGTTGATCCGCGCGAACTTGGCCAGCAAGACGAAGTCCGAGTCCACACAATCGGGTCCCCGGGAATAATGGACGAAATTCGATTTGCACCTTTGCTGGTCCGGATTGCTACAGGTCTTGCCGAACGATGTGCTACGCTACTCACACATGTCGATGTCAATTGAGATCGTCCTCAGTCAGGGTGAGCCATTGTTTTGAAAGAAAACAGGAAGGCAATGCTTATTCTTGCACGTTTCGAAGAATTTTCCAATTTTCACTCGAAAGGGGTCGGCAAAACCGTCCGGACCGATATATCCTCGTTCAGCTCGGCAGACAGACACATATCGTCCGGTTGGCAGCCGGAACGGATCAGCAGCCCAAACCCCCTGACATTCTGTTGCTGTCAAATTATGATGTCGGAAAAACTGGGAACAATGAAGTTTTTCCGGAACCCTTCAGGCTCCGAAAGGATACTCTCGTTTCGTAACTTTCCAACCTGACGCGCAGCGTCGGAAAAACTTGTTGCTTAAGTAATTTCCACTTTGAATGGCTTTCCAATTGAATTCCTTTGTTTCACAATCCGGACCCCACACACTTTTTGCGCTCACTTGGCGAACTCAATCTAAATGCAAATGGCGCCACCAAAACCATGGAGTTTTTCGACCTTAACGATTATTTGTCTCCAGGGGGAGTTTCGCTTTTAGGGGGGGACACTTTTAATTTCTGAAATGCTCTCAGGTGTTGGCGTAGAAATCTAGGTCACGACGCCGTTTACGACGCTCGTCCTTATTAAAAATTCCCCCGGAAAACTCTGATGGTCGCGCGAAAAACAAAACCGAAAGGCTTAGGACGTGACAGCTGGTGCGCGACAGGATCGTGAAGGATTTTCATAAATATTTGAGAAGCGCGATGTTTGCGACTTTTTATTTCCGAGTCGTTATTGTTTTCATTCTCCGCTGTTTTTAGCGTCGTTCCGGGGAAGATTATGGCGACGTTAAAGGTGTGTCTTCGCCCGGAAAAATCGGGCATGAGTTGGGTGCGGGAGCGATTTTTTTGGTTGACAGATTGACAAAATGACAGGGTTGACTGAACAGACTAAAATGTACTTACCAGATTATATCAGCATCTTCACTACAACACTTACCTTTAAGAAAAATTGTCAACACTTACCTGAACTCGTTCCTTTTTACACTGTTCAAAATTTACCAGTTTTTCCGAAGGTACTTTAAAGTTGAAGTCCGTACTTGAAAGCACCAGCTGGTTGTGTGCTGCCACGCGGAAAAATCGGTCATGAGTTGGGTGCGGGAAGCCCTTTTTTGGTTGACAGATTGACGAAATGACAGGGTTGACAGAACTTACATAAATTTACTTACCACATTTCATCAGCATCTTTACTACAACATCACTTACCTTCACGAAAAAATAAATTTCAACACTTACCTGAATTTAAACACTGTTCAAAATCCACCAGTTTGCCACAAGGTACTTCAAACTTGAAGTCCGTACTAGAAACCGTCAACTCGCGTTTCACGCGCCAGCCGGTTGCCTGCTTTCGGGCGTAAGAAAAACAATAAAAATCAAACACTCATCGAAATCACAAAGAAAAACAGCAAAAAACGTTGCGTCTGGGAAGCGGAGAACTCTCTTTTGGTGAAAGGAAAACAACGGGCGAAATGGAATAACAAGTTATGCAAATTATAACTCAAACGATGGCGCGTTGTTTACGAGGAGTGTCTGTCTCTTTCTGTCGCACACGTGTCGCGAAGCGCCCATGACTCCTCCCCATTTTGGCGGCAAACTTCTTGGTCTAAAAGGAGGGGTAAGAACAAGAATTTCGAAAAACACGCATTTATCCCTCTCACCGGGGACTAACGATCTTGTTAGCATGATTTTCGGCACAAGTTTGACGAAAGCGTTTATCATAATTGATTAAACACACGACCTTCGGGCGAGGTGTCCCTTTTGCTCTAGATGGTCGAGCAAGGGGTTTAAATTGAATCGAATCGACCGAAATTCAACTCAATTGCCGTTTACGACCGTTGCGTTGGAGTCGCACTCTCGTGGGGTGTGTCAGCGGCATAGGTTTTTGTCCGTGAAGCGAAGAAGCTTGATTGCCGTAATCATGATTTTTATTAGAAGCGATTTAACTTGGGGCACCCCGAAAAAAACACACGCACTCACTGGAAACAATGGATCTTGAAGGGGGACGGTATTTCGAAATAAAACCAGAACACCAGCAAAAGAGTAAATAAATTGAGCCAGATAAGCGCGCGCGCTCCGGTTACATCAATTCTCCGGGGAGAGCGGTTCCAACGCTGTCATCCAACGGTTTTTGGCTGGCCGAATCGATTCCAAACACGAGGCTAATTTCGGTCCATTTGTCTTGATTTTCCGCGCTAGCAAACACACTCGATGGGCCCTTAATGGTCCATTTTGTAATTGCAGTCGAAGGCGAAACCAATTGAACAGATCGAACTCGTGTAGGAGCACCAACTTCAAGACGACTTTAACTTTGTCGTGTAGACACACTGGCTCGCAAGAACCGCAGCGTCCCTCAGGTAAACAACAATAGAAGTCGGTTTCGTGTGTCCATAAATTAGACACGAAATCTGATTCCGGTACTAAGCTCGCATCGTCTGGCCAAGACTTCAGAGTTTGGGAGGGGGGAAAAACTCAAGTAATCCCGAGCGTTGTAGTCCCGTGCGACATTGTTCAAGACACGTCTTTTCCCGTCTAATGAAGGGATCTAGAGTGGGCGCGCAGGGGTTTAGGGATTTCAATTAGGAAATGGATATTTTCGCCGCAGTTGGAGTTAAAAGATTTGAATCGTAATTAATTTACAACTTTTTCCACGCACACGAAACTTACTTCACGGGACAGACGCAATTACGACGGGGGGTAATAATAATTTGCCACTCACCAAAAATGCTTCGTCGGGCGACAACAAATATCTGCGGAAAAGTTCGTCGTCCTGAGGAGCAACTTCTCGGTGATTGTTGACTTGCTCGACGCCATAATAATCATAACCGGAGCGCGTCTTGTGTGTTGCTCTGGTTGGTGGAATTCTTCCGAGTAGTTTCTTGCACAGATGAGCAAATGTGAGTATCTTTTTTGTAGGGGAAGGGACGCCTTTGGCGTCGGGTTAATGTTTCTGTTATGCTGAACCAAGCTGAATCGCGAAATGGTGATGGCGCTCGTTTGATTCGGCAGTTTTCGTCAATTACACATTCCTTTAGGGATTGGTAATTTGGGCAGCGTAGATGTGTGACATCTACTCTACTTTGACTGAGTTGACAGGTTTGACAGAACTTACACGCTAAATTTTACTTACCACAATTTGACAGCCACTTTACTACTTACTTGCTAAAATTGTACTTACCATAATTTGTCAGCTCACATTTTCGAAAAACTCGTCTTATCTTAATAGGTATATCAAATCCTACGTCCGTAATAGAAAGCTAACAGTCAAATTTTTACGTCCGTAATTGAAAGGTCGTTTTCGTAAGTTACACAATCCTTAAGAGATTTGTAATTTGGGCAGCGTAGATGTGCCGAAGGACATCTACCCTACCTTGACAGAGTTGATAGAATTGACAAAATTGACAGAACTTACACGCTAAATTTGTACTTACCAGAATTTGACAGCACCACACAACTTACTTGCTAAATTTGTACTTACCAGAATTTGACAGCTCACACTTTCGAAAAACTCGTCTTTTCTTACTAGGTATATCAAATCCTACGTCCGTAATAGAAAGCTAATAAACTTATTTTACTTACCTTGTTCATAATGTCCATAGACTATGCAAAGTATGCCAATTCATACGTCCGTACTTGGAAGGCCCATTCACAGTTGGTCTAAACAGGCCAACATTTCACCCAACCCATCTTATCAGTGCCATTTCCCGCATTCAACCGGCTAGATTACGCTTCCTGTGGCACCTCAACACTCGAGCTTCACCCCATTGCAGCCATTAAATCTCGTTTAACGCCACACACTGAGTCCGTAAAAAAAAGTGCCAGCATTCTGTGTCAAGTGCGTTTCACGTGTGTCCGTTGAGCGCTGCTTCACATAAACAGTGGCATTAAAATTAAATGGATAAATTGAAAAATTGAAGAAGAGGATGAATAACGACTGGACTGAAGATCTCGCTCTCTTTTGAGTCATCGTGAAAAGGCCACTTGGAGGAAGCTTCAAGTGAGCATCCTCTGCGCAGGGCGTACCTGAGATTTCAATTAAAACAATTTTATTATTAGATTAAGTGGATGTGCGCCTCCAGATGGCTCCTGCTTTGTGGAGGGGTTCACACATACCAGCAAAGTTGGTCGGCACTCATACACCTGCTGCTGCTGCTCGGGGTGCCCGAAGAATAATTACCTTTAATTAAGATTACTGTATCCGCTTCTTTCGACTGCTGCTTCTTCAGAGGTTGGGAAACCGATCAGCACATAGCTCGCATTGCGAGGTACTCGCTGGAACATTAAAGTCGAATACTTGCGGAGTCGTGAATCGAAAATTACCTTAAAGCATTCCGGCACCCATCAAGCGATGCTTAAATTGATTTCGAAGCCTCGGACGCAGGATTAAGCTCGATAACTCAACGCCCAAACCACGTTCTCGTTTTCCGAATGAAATATGTCCCTTTCTCCGGCTTTTTGTCTCCTTCGCTGGTGTGACTCAGAAGACGATGGCACAAGAAAAGGATTAAAGTGTAATTAAGCTTGGAAATACTTTAAATAGCTTTGGACTTTAAAATCCCAAACCGCTGGATATCTCGCTCTCTCCCTTGTGGAATGCGATACCCACTACAGCGGGGACCTAAACAAGACTACGGCTCCACGGAATGTCACCCCGATCATCCAGTCGAGCGTCCAGATGACGAGCGGGGAGATAATAAAAATTCTTTCCGAAAAGGGTCGTCTCGGGTCATCGCCGCCAACAAGCCGGAAGTTTTGTGACTCTAAGCCACAAGGAGAAGCAAACTGTCACTTTTGAGAGCCCGACTGATCCGCGGCGGCGCTTTTCAAGACTAAGCGTCCTGGCGGAAGCCACCTTGCTCAAGCTAGACGAGCGCGCGCGAGAGATTAATTGGCCAAGTTTGGCCTGCCGCGCACGGTCATTATCATTATCCGTGGCCACCGCGCGGCTGCCGCCACCGGGTTGTGCTTGCTTATTTGTAGTGGCCGTTGATGAGTGTGGCACTTACGCGAAGCTTTTGCGGTTTTTTGCGCCGGCAGAGAGTGAGGGGAGGTGTTTGCGAGCGCAAGTTTTGTGATTAATTTTAGAGTTTCGGTGCCGCAGGCGGGAAGCGATTTGTGCGCGAGCTTTAAGATGATGGTTCGTGGAAATGGCCCGTTAATGGCTTGGTTAGCGGGTCCAGGGGTGATTAGCGCAGCGTCTTCAGAACACTGCGAACAGGTAGTGTTCTGGAGAGGCGCTGTTTGACAGGTTGACAGATTGACCGAGTTTGGAGTACTTACCTGGAACTACACTGTTTCATGACTTCTGCAACACTTACACTAAGGGTACTTACCTGTAGATGTTCGTCAAAACCTAAAAATGTCCAGGGTTATATTCAATTTGAAGTCCGTAATAGAAGAAACAGTTCATAAAGTAACTTAAAAATACCAGAGATAGCTACAGTTTGAAGTCCGTAATAGGAGAAATAGTTCAGAAAGGGTCCAGAGTGATAAGCTACTTTGAGCAACGATTTCAGAACACTACAAACAGGTAGTGTTCTGAAGAAGCGCTGTTTGACAGATTGACTGAGCTTGGAGTACTTACCTGGAATTACACTGTTTCACGACTTCTGCTACACTATCACTAAGGGTACTTACCTGAAGATGTTCGTTAAAATCTAAAAAAGTCAGGGGTCATATTCAATTTGAAGTCCGTAATAGAAGAGAAGTTCAGAAAGTCACCAGTTATTTCCACGTTGAAGTCCGCACTAGAAGCGCCATATTTCACCACAGTCGGTGGAAAAAGCCCAGCTGCGAGTGAAAGCAGCCCGTATTAGCCCCCAAAACTCAATTTAATATTTGATTATTAGCTGTAAACACAGTGTGGTGGCCGTTAACACGGTATCACCCTCAGGGAAAGAAAGAAGTTCAATTTACGACTATCTGCCGTCCCTTGCGTGTCGACGGTACCCCGATGGTCACGTAATGGACATCGTCCATCATCATCCCATGCCGACCCAAATCGAAATCCTCCCCACAAGATTTCTGGAGTGAGATTAGCGCCGATGGGGCCACCGATGTGCAAACATCGTCTGGAAATTGAGAACTCACACTTTCCAGCTACCACGGAGGCAAACACAAAGTTGATAGCCTTGATTGAGCCAAAGCCAATCAATTTCGTGTAGAACCAATTTGCGCTGGGTGCAATAGTGCAAGATTCTCCCCGCAAGGGGAGCGGATCCCTTTCTCGATTAGCGAAAATGTGGGAGAAAACAATCGCCATGATTGAAATCAATTTCCTCTTCATTACAAGCTGGACCAATATCCGCCGACGGGGTTGCATCTTGCGCTTCATAATTGTCCGCCGCAAAGACAATGGGCACTACTTCTTCGAAACCCGCGCGACACCCGGGAATCGATATTTTTCCAATCAATCACCTCGTTTTTTTGCCTGACGAGAGTCGCGTCAGCGGTGACATGACTGCTGTCGACGACCCGGCGATGAATAATAAGCGGTTTGTTGAACGGATATCGGATCGATTTGGTGGATGGCGGGCCGATGATGGATCGATGGAAATTTAAGGCCCGCGATTACGGAGCGATGTTTTAGGAGGTGGGGGATTAATCATTACAGAACGATACAAACAGGTATTGTTCTGTAAATGAGATGCTCGTTTCGGAGAAATGTGAACAGACATTTTTCTGAATGAGTGATTTGACAGAGTTGACAGCTTAAACACTACAATTGTACTTACTAGTTAATGGATATCGGCTAACCTGCATCTTGGACTTACCTGCGAGTCACTTTGGTACTTAGTTTGCTTGGAACCTCTACTTTGAAGTCCGTACTAGAAAGGTCAGTCGTAATTAAACTGCTCATCGCAACCTGGTTGACCTTTCGCAGCAGATGCATCATCGTCCGTGTTGAAAACGCACAATTCTCACCCAGTGAAAGGCCTAACCTCAATCAGGCCCACTTTACGACCTGTTCGCAACCGCCAGAGTGTTTTTATCGCCCTGCTCCTTCGCCGTACTAATTATTAGCATGTGTCACTGTCAGTGCCTGGCCGGGTGTGCAAAATCAGAAGCTGCAATCGATCGCGCTGCGCGTGCAAATTAAGCGCGCCAATTTATTATCATTGAGGCAGCTTTTAATTATGTGCATATTTTTTGCTGTCCCAACGACGACGGCCATTCCCTCTCGTTAGCCATCTTCGCTGCTTGAAACAAAGTCGTCGAGGCAAAAAGCTATAAACTCGAACGTCTAATTAAGACACCATCGATAAAGTGATCGATTTATGTTTCACCAGAAGCCATCAATAGACGAAAAACCGCGTGTTGCGGGCCTGCAGCAAAAAGTGTCCAATTTCAACCGGGAATCAAGATTACGGCCGGGGTCTTCGCCATGTTCACGCATATAATTATTTGGCGAACCTCCCACGCTACCGCGTTCGGCAACGACTTCGGTATCTTGATCGGGCTTCCCACAGGTTGGTCGCGTCGGCAAGGTGCGAATTAATTAGCACCGCCGTAGCTCCGCCCCCTTCCTCGGTGAAGTTGCTGCGTCAACTAATAACTTGCTACCGCTTGACACCGACACTAGTTTAGAAAGTTGAGGGACGTACCAACTAACCAAGTTTTTTTTCTCTCTCTCTCTATCCAATTTCAGGACCGCCACTTCAAGATGAACAGCAACGGGGAACCGCACGTGGACCCGTCCCAGGACTACGTCCTCCTTCTCGGCTACGAGAACGCCACGCACACGGTGCTGCGGTTCCGGCGCAAGCTGGACACCTGCGACACCAATCAGGACGTTCCCATCACGGTAAGTTTCGGGCTCATGACGCGTAATTAGGTCTGTGTGTTCCAGCGGTGGGAGATATCTATATCGGTCCGACTAACTTTGGTCAGCGCTTCGCGCGCTGACGACCAAGTTCTGCAAAGGAGTCTCCGCCGGGACTCCTCGCGCACAGCTGGAGTCGGAGTGATGAATTTATGCAAATATCAAAATTGCGCTGTTATGAATGCAAATTTAAATTATAGAAACCCCTTGTAGCAGGCCTCCAGAGATATCGCTCGCGCTCAAGTGCTTGATTTCGAGCGTAAATCGCGCGGTTTCCTAGCCCGGGAGGGGGGAAGATGATAAATCTCTGCAGTGTACGCAGAGATCATGGTGGTGGGGGAGTCCGGACGATGTAAAACGGAAAAGTTTTGAGCAGTTCGAGTGTGCAGGTCATCCGGTTAGGGGTAGGGTGGTTCTTAAAAATTACTTGTAGCCAGAAATCTTCTGTGTTCAGAGCAATACAAACAGGTATTGTTCTGAAAACAAGAAGCTCGTTCAGAGAAATGTAAACAGACATTTTTCTGAACGATATTTTGACAGAATTGACAGCTTAACAACTAATTTGTACTTACCAGAAAATGAACATCAGCATACCTGCTACTTGTACTTACCTGAGATATGAGTTTCATTCCACTGATCTTGTTTAGAACCTCAATTTTGAAGTCCGTACTTGTGATGTCAATAATAAACTTGTACTTGTACTTACCTGAGATATCAGCTTCTTTTAACTGACCAAGTTTGGACCTCAATTTTGAAGTCTGTACTTGAAATGCAGAAATTAATTTTGACTGAAACAAACCAGAACCACCCCGACCTGCAGAACACGAACCGGAGTGTAGAATAAACGCTTCATTGAGCACTCGTCGGTGCTCCGGAAGGATGATGGCCTGTCTATCATCTACTATTTATAGCCTAGTTGTGCCAGCATTCGTCGTGTCGGCAGCATGCCGATGTTGCAGGAAGGGAGAAGAGATTTAAATAAATTTACATTTGAATAAGCTGATAATTGGAAAGAAATAAGTGCCGGCTAGGGAAAAAGCGCCGGAACACACAGACCGTCGTCGTCGGATAATGTATTCTAGCGCCGCCTAGAACTCCGAACTCTCTTGACAATGTATACTCAATTTTCTCCGTTTTCCCAATCACTTTGCAGAACGACACCATCCGGATCATCTACATGTACCACAACCGGGACCCGAAGAACGGCGCCCAGGCCATCGGCACGCTGCCCGATCCGGCCGAGGCGTTCAAGGACTCGGTGCCGATCTTCCTGACGCAGCGCGTCAACCAGGTCCCGATCGAGCTGGACTCGCGGACGCGCACGCTGGAGCTTCGCAATAAAGACGTCGAGATCCCGATGGGCGACGACAACCTGCGGTGGTGCAAGATGTTCAAGCTGGACCAGTTCGTGCGGAAGCAGCACATGATACGGGTAGGTTGGCCACAATAAAAGCGCGGATTTTATTTATTCAAATCAGAACACGACGAAGACACGTTACTTGCCCCCTGCGGGGGACCGTTTGAAATTCAAACACAATTGTCTGGAAGACTGCTAGCCTCGAAGAAGCGGGGGTCGTCTTGAACGGCGGGGTTCAAAGTACGAAAACAATAAATTTTATGATCTATCATCAACGACAATGGCGACGAAAGGAGAAAGAGAGCACGGGTCGTGTTTTTCGTTGCACAGTAGTCTGCTGCAGCAGAAGCTGAATCAGCATGTTTTTGCACAGACAGTCTCGGTGGGGAGAAAGTCGCCGTAAGGGTGACCCTAGCATGACTTGGTTGACAGAGTTGAATCCAGCAAACTCAAAGGTTTGTGGTTGACAGAGTTGTACTTACCTGATATTGTTTCAAGAATCGCCAGCAACACCATTTTCACTACGTACTTACCCCTTATCAATTTGATCCGGTTTAGATCCAAAAGTACTTTAAAGTTGAAGTCCGTAATTGAAGTGACGACTTTCAACTCTTCTTAAATTAAAAAATCCAATGCTGAAATGCCTTATTTGGAGTGATTCCTTAAACAATTCTTGCCCGGAAGTATCCCAACTCCGCATCCATCAAACGATTAACGATCCGGAAGCACACCCACTCCGCGGTCAATGTGGGGTCCAACGCTGTTTAAAAATTTAATTTTTACAACTTCATAAAAACAACTCCCCATTGGGAAAACTGGCTTCCCTCCGAACCTTTTCCCACCATCAATCCGAACGGGGAGGGCATTTTTCACTGCCCAGCTGGGTGCGCTGTGGCTACTCTGCAAGAAGTGGGGGAAAACTTCCGAACCCCCAAAACATAAACCTTAATCGTTTTTATTATGTGTTTTTTTCCTCTTGCTTCTTCGAGGTTTAGAAGTTTACGCTACTGCAGCAGCTTCACCGTGTTTCACCCTTTCGCGCCATTAATTAAGTCGATTCTCACGAATCTCGAAACAATTAAAAACAATCTTTATTTCCCAAGTCTCCCAAGACTGGGAGATTCGAACCGAACCGAAATTTTTGCATCAACGCTCAAACTGATTGTTTCTTTCCTCTTTCTTCCAGTACGAACCCGTGATCGAGTCCCGCTCGAACCTCCCCTTCATGAAGCACATCATCCTGTACGAGTGCCAGGGCTCGACGCCGGAGCTGGAGATCATGTCGCGCGAGTTCGGTCGGTCCTGCATGAAGGCCGAGAAGGAACTGTTCACCTGCAACTCGATTGTGGCCGCCTGGTCACGTGGATCGGAGGTAAGTGTCGTGAGGGTACTTCAAGGGGAAGAGGGGGAAGACAAATCACGTGTCACCTGACGAATGGTTCGAGACAATGTCCCAGCTTTTTGTGAGTCGCTGAAGAGATTACCTATTCAGAATTCCAAATAACGCGCAAATGTGCGCGCACCGTTTGAAGAATTTATCATTGTTTTCATTCAGCGCGGTCGCTTTTTTCACGATTATGAATTCTTCATTATAATGCTTTTATTTCATCTGTGTGTGTGTCGCTTTTTACGCGGCAGTAGAAAGCATCAATCTGTCAGCCGTCGTCGTCGACGACGACGACCAGTTTGAAGGAATGTGCTACCGGCAGAGCTACTGGAGTGAGACGCAGCGATGGCCGCGGGGCACATACATTCACGAACTCACCCCAAATCACACAAACACACAGCAAACCTGCGGAGCTTGGGGCGTTCGGCTGTAAAAATATAATGGGCGTCGATGTCGTCGAAAGCCCGGGAGAAGATGACAGACGTGCGCTGCTTAAAACTGTTTTGGAATAATAATTTTTCTGTTTTGATGCCCATTATGCCCATTGTGTCTGTGAGCGGGGTAGAACGCGCGGACTTTTTTTTGTGTTGTCACTAGAGTTTGTGGGACTTCTGTTGCACCATGAAATATAAATGGATTATTCCGATACAGTTTTTCCCGTTGCCGCGGAGCGGCTCCCGAAATGGGTTTTCAGTTGGAGACCGCCGCCGGTGACCACGGCCGATATTAATAATTCACCTGGAGGAGGATTTAATTATTTGGACGCGCGAGCGCAGCGGAAATCCTTTTAAAATATGAATTCCGGCGACCGCGCACCGCATACCAAATACGTGGGATGGGCTTTTTTCGGTAGCGCAGATCAACGGATCTACAGCGATCTTTGTTTCGGGAGGAGAAAACATCCGTAACATGTGTTAAGCATGGTTTCTCGACTGAATTGGTAAACAGTTGACAGGGTTGACAGAAGTGTACTTACCAGACTTGATGGAATCATCACTGGAACTATCACTTCACAACCTTAACTTAAACCTAGTTTGTACTTACCTTTTTTTCAAATGAATTCAAGAAATTTCCTCTTCTGCCATTAATTTGAAGTCCGTAATCGAGATCATCATTACACTACCACTTCATCTCAACAAATGACCTGTTTCAGAAAGCTTAAATTTGAAGTACGTAATTGAAATCTCACTTCTCTCTGAATACGTAATGTAATTGACCCCTTTTTTCAGTAGTACAGATCAACTGACCTAAAAGGTTATTTGTTCGGAGGAGAAAACATCCGTAACATGTGTTAAGCATGGTTTCTCGACTGAATTGATAAACAGTTGACAGGGTTGACAGAATTTTACTTACCAGATCACTGGAACTATCACTTCACAACCTTAACTTAGTTTGTACTTACCTTTTTCAAATCACTTCAAGAAATTTCCTTTCCTACCGTGAATTTGAAGTCCGTAATCGAAATCACCAATACACTACACTTCATCTCAACAAGCTTTCTATTCCAGATAGCTCAAATTTGAAGTCCGTAATTGAAATCTTATGTTTGTTTCATTTTGTTTTGTTTCGTAAACATCATCTTTATTTGGACGTCCGTGATTGAAATCAAAACTTATAATTTGAGTCAATTACTCTCAAATTTCTTAAAACTTGAATTTTGGATAACATTTTCTGAACCTTATCGTTTTGTCAACATTTTTTCTTATTATTTTTGTCAGAAAAAGAAATTTTGGGTAAAAATATGTGATTTGTCTTCTGCTACAGTTTCATGAGCAATACTAACATCAAACTCCTCTCACCCAACAGGGCTTCACCTTCCCGCTGGAAGCCGGCTACCCGCTGGACTCGTACCAGGCCCGTTTCTACATGATGGAAACGCACTACATGGGCTTCCAGAGCAACGCCATCGAGACCCGGCCGCGCATGGACAACTCCGGCCTCCGTCTGTACTACACGACCACGCTGCGAAAGCACGACGCCGGAGTCCTATCGGTGGGCATCCAACCCAACTGGCGCCACATCATCGCACCGGGCCAGGAGCGGGTCGTTTCCGAAGGGCACTGCATCGAAGAGTGCACCCAGCGAGCCTTCCCCCGTCCGGGAATTAACATCTTTGCCGTTATGATGCAGACAAGCCACATGGGCAAGCAGGTCCGCCTGCGGCAGATCCGGTACCGTGAGGAGCTCCCGCCGGTGGCGCACGACCTGAACGTGGACTCGAACTACCAGGAGTTCCGCCGGCTGCACAGTCCGGTCAAGGCGCTGCCCGGCGATCGGTTGATCGCGGAGTGCACGTACGATAGCACCTCGCGGAAGACCATCGCCCTGGGAGGTTACACCTCCAGGGACGAAACCTGCCTGGTCCTCAGCCTGTACTACCCGCGCCAGAAGGAGCTCACCTCGTGCCACTCGATTCCTAGTCTACCGACGGTGCTGCACGCCGTCGGGATCAACGAGCTGGCCCAGGGCGCGAACCCCATCCGGATCGCGTCCCCACCGGAAATCGCCGGCATGACGCTGGAGGAGCGCCTCCTGTCCTACGACTGGCGGGTCAACTTCAACGCGTTCCAGTACGTGATACGGAAGGGCGCCTTCAAGCCACTCTGCTGGAGCGCCCGGAACACCCCCATCCCGGTAGGTATCCAATCTGTTCGACAGATCAAACATGAATAAATTAGTCCGGAAACTTTCCGGAAGCACATTGACCTAATTCGGGGGTTGACCCCTCGCTCTATCTCGGTAACTTTTAACCCCTCATTTTGTTCAATCTCATCGGAAATCGCACAAAATCGCTTCAAGGGGGGCGGATTCAAACTTTTCCTTTTGTTCCCCGAGCTGCCTGCGCTGGAACCGCGCAAAAAACTTGGCCAAAGAGGATTATTTATTATACAATAGTTTGCCAAAGTACTTTATAAATCAATTTTATGCAAATATTGAGGTTTGCTCGTCCCCTCGATCCGACGAGAAACGGGCAATAGTTTTTCCGATGGTAGCGCTTTCCAGGAAAGTTTCTGACGTATGTTAGTCTCTTCAAGCATTGAATAAGAGAATTGATTAAATTTTACTAAGTTGACAGAGCTGTACTTACCATTTTTTCTGGATTTGCATGAATTTTCAATAAACACTTACCTTCAATTCATGTTAAAAATCACGATAACTACACTTCACTTCCTCTTGATAAGATAATTACATCAGCTACCTCAAACTTGAAGTCCGTAATTGAGATCAACAACCTTTCACAACATAACTAACGCTTCCCTTTCCCTCTCTTCCTTCCTTCCAGGGTACCGACAACATGGACGCGTACGCCCCGAACCTCACTCGGATCTGGCGGCCGACGCCAACCTGCGGCGCCCCCGGCCTGCCGGCGTCCAACAGCGTGAACCGGTTCGTCGGCTCGTCGGAGTCAAACGTCCCGAGCTGGACGCTGCTGGAGGACCCCGAGAGCAACAACGTCATCGAGGGCGCCGCCCGGAGCAAATCGATCCGGAGTTCGTCCGGCGTTGCCGCACCCGGGTCGTCCATCTCGCGGGTGGCCCTGTTCGTGATCTTCATCAACACGGTCAGGTTAGGGTGGTACCGGCGGCTGTAAAGCGTGCGCAAGGGTGCTGGACGGAGCAAAGTGTTGTGATATATGACGGGACGGAGAGACCATAGAAAATACAAGACTGTGCGTGTGTGAGCGTGAAAACGAAGTGAAAGAGAATGAGAGAAAGGTAGCAAAAAGAGGAACGGAGGTTATGTTGTACAGAGAGACGCAGGTAGTTTTGTTCGATTTCTTCTTCCCTCGAACGGGGGAAAGGGAATCGCTAGTCATTTGAGGAACAGATTCTGTTGCATAGTATTTAAAAACGTGTATTTAAAAGAAACACGCAAGCGAAGATAGGGCGTAGAGAAACGAATTATAGGAGAACGTTCAGACGAAAATTCAGCACGTGAAACGGTCTAGTATTAGAAATCGAAACGTGGACGCCCTTGTGACGGATCAGGGGCGTTCGGTTTGTTTTTGAAACCTATTAGTAAACACATTTGAGCCAGTTGTTAAACGCTGTAAATTATGTACATAAACATAAATAGAAGATGAAATCGGTGTATTATTTTTGTAAATAAAAATAGGACTAATAATAAATTGATGATAAAATGAATTGAAAAATGAACCTACCATCTTTTTATTTCACAAATCCGAAAAGTTTCCCCTAAAATAATGCAATAAACTTATGAATATATTAAACACTCTCTTATATTTTTTATTTTAATATCACAATTCCAAAATTCTATACCAAGAGTTTTTTAAGGTCCTATACTGCCGTTCGATGTATAATTGTCCCATGCAATTTTTGGACGATTTTGACTTTTTGACATTTTTAAGTTCAGTTTGTCGTATACTTTAAGTAAAACACATAAAATTTAGTACTTTGTTCGGAAACTCGTTAAAAACAACACCAAGTCTGTTTGTCCCATCGTTGCTCTTCTACGCATAATTATCCCACCAAGAATTTTTTTTCACGGAATCATTAATTAAACGGAAACATTTTGTCTTGTTTACCTGTTGTATAGCAAGAGAATTACAATAAGAGTGGTATACAGCTAACTGGGGCAATTAGGGACATGTAGAGTGAATGGGGACCACCGGGACAATTATGCGTAGAAACACTGAATTCGGTCGAAAAATTTCAATCGTGTTTTTCTCGGTTGCACTTTTTTGAACATGGGACAATTATGCGTAGAACGGCAGTATAATATGGGCAAAACATTGATTTTTATTTTTATTTTAGATGACAATCGTTTTTCAAGCAGATCAAAATCACAATGAAAGAATTATTATTTTGGTGGAAATATTTGTGCATATTTTTATCCTCGAATTTTAATGAAGAAAAAATTAATCCAATTTGCAATTAATCTTATCAAGTAATAAATCTTCTTTCGTTCTTTTAAATTCAAGAAATTCTTCAAATATTTATATGTATGTATTCTTTTGCTACTGCTTTTCCATTTTGTTTTGTTTTGTTGGCCTTTATTACTTCATCAATCATAAGTTCATAAGTAATATGATAAATAGTCTCATTTGTAAGTCTGGAGCTTGATTTCGCACTGTCACGTATTTGAATCTTGACATTTTCAAACGATTAAATCAAAGCTCCTTTTAATTGTGTAAAAATAGTTTTAAAAGATTTTACAGAACTGTAAAAAATGGTTTTGTTAAGTCTCATTAAATATTTTAGGGATATTTCTGTAATTGAATGTAATTATCAATGTTGATGATACAAAATAAGAAAGCTAAAGGGGGGTTTTTTTTGTAATGCCATAACATCTGATGTCAATCATTTTATTAATTACAATTTTTTTTAAAAATATCAAAAGAATATCCATCCGTGATTATCAGATCTGTTTGGTTAACATTTTTTTGACTTTTTTTTTACATTTATACCATTGCAAAATTTATTTGTAATTCTTGTCCATCGCTCTTAATTTTCCCAGCAAAAAATATTCAAATTTAAAAAAAAACTTTTAAAATCATTTAAAAATAATTCAGAACACATTATTTACCGCTTTTTATGCATTTTACAAATTTTGAATTTTAAGGACCACATAGCGGTACAAAACATTGAAGTTCAGGAATACAAATATTTTCATCAATTCATTGATAATTTTCATATTTTTAATAGGAGCTTAACTGTCATGATGTATAAAGCAATTTTGGATACTTTTTGTTTCGAAATTCAATGAAAAAAAACTTTAGCTTTTCAATTAGATTTACATGATTGATCCAACTTCAAAAAACTACTTGAACTTGGGATATGATGGACAATTCCTCAAAATAGAAGAATCAGTGAAAAGGGCCTTCTGTCGCCCCAATCCCAACCAGGTCGCGTGATAGATCCGAAGTCCGGACATCATTTTATCGAAATAACTGAGATTTAAATCCTAAAAAGCATATAATCTCACTTTAGAACCGTTAACCGGGGTGGCATTGATAGGATTTCAATTAATTTTTCAAATATTATTCAATTGGCTTATTTGTTGAGCATAAAAAATAATGCAATTATGTAATGAAAATAAATTATTTTATGATTGGCTACCTTTTTTAACGAAAATGATTGTTATTATTTTAAAATTAGACATTAATTTCTTCGATTCAAAATCAAATATGTTTTACCTGTTTAATTACCGTGATCTAATTGAATGAAAATTGATTTGACATCATTAAATTTTCTAAAGAGAATTTCTTCAAAAGTATTTGAGAAATTACAGTTTGATGTTAAATATTTATACTATACTGGAGCTACCAAGGGTGAAAACTTTGAATTGTGATTTCATTGAAAAATGTATTAAACCTCAGTAAGACTTGCTCTGGAATAAGTTGTTTGCCAGGAAAAACATTGTTTCTGTAAGATTGTTATTTCTTTTCAATTATGCGTTAATGTCATTCTTTAACAATATTTCGCACTGAGCAAATTTAAAAGCTATTTTATTGTTGTAGAGCATGGATATTTACTGTCCAAAAACTTCCATACAGAAATGGTACATAAATGTACTATCTGTATCTTTTGAAGGAATTTTGCGACTAATTGGTGTCTTTGGCAAAGTTTAAAGTACTGATGACTATCCAGGAAAATGGCACATCGGATTTTTTTTTGCTGATTTTAATCACCTTAACACCTAAACTCCCAAGCTCGAGAAAAAGGGGGAATTTCCATATAAATTCCCCCTTTTTTCCTGAGCTTGGGAGTTTAGGTGTTAAAAAAACAATTTCCCCAAATCCATAATTTTGAAAGTATTTGACACGTTCCAGAGACAAAAAACCGCCATTTTGAAATTTGAGCCATAGAAAAATATGGACAAAACTTTTGCCGCCTAGATTTTTTGACAAAAAAAATGGTTTTTGGAAAAAAAAATAAAAATTTTACTGGAACATATTTTTCGATCTCAATGTATAATGCAAAATCAAATTTGCAGTTGAATAGTACTTTCACAGATTTTTTGATAAGGTGGACCGTTTTCAAAATTTAATCACTTAAATTTCGATTTTTAAAACAAAGTTTTCAGTTAGTAAGTGACATTTACAACTCTGGTTTCTAAAATGCAGCGGATAAAAAAACTTGAAAAAAACAAAAAAAATATGTTATTTTAGTCTCATTCAAACAGCTCCTTATTTTCTGATGCCAATTTTCAAAAACTAATGGTTCTATTCTCAATGAAAAAAAAAAAACATTGTGAAATTTGTATAATATTGATTATATGACCTTTTTGAAATGTTAGTCTTGATTCCATAATTCAGAAAAAATCAAATCAAAAACATAAATCAGAAAAATATACAATTGTTTATTTTTTTAACAATGAAAAAAGAGTCATGTAGTTTCTGAGATATTTGTACAAAAATGGCTGTTTGAATGTGACTTAAAAAACATTAAATTATTATTTCATACTTTTCCATGGCTGTATCTGGTTCCATGGCAGTTTAGAAAATACCACTACGAGTTTTGATCTTTACCTTACAATGTCCCACAAGAAAAAAATGCCAATACAAAATTGATGAAGTAAGTTCGCTCGCACACTCCTTCTCTTGGGTAGAAACATCGTTCAAAATTAATCCACTTTAATTGAAATTTATTCAATTTGCATTCCCCCATTCTAAGTAGAAGGTGAACCATCAGAACACAAACATTCCCCGAGGTCCTGCTGCGTTTGAAAAATCGAAGGTGGTGGGTAAACACAATTTCCCCACTGGCGGCGCGTTTACTTAACAAATTTGCGCCGGGAAAAAAACGATTGATTTTCCACTTGCGGTGGACCCTCTTGGCAAGAAAAAATTTTCCTCGGTCGATTGAAAACATTGCGATCCCAGCTGGCAAATGTAATGTATGTGCTGGCAGCCGGCATTTTTGCTCAAATTTTGTCACTCTGAAGCGAAGGAAAGAAGTGCGATGCCAGCTGAAGATTTGAATTTTCACTTCCGCCCTGTCAGAAGCGATTTTTCCCGGGCTCTGGCTGTTTGCCGAGTGATGCAATTTTCCGACCAAATAAATACACCAGAGAGCGAGTTTATTCGTGGAATCTTGGGCGCTCAACTCGTCCCGGAGTGCGCCTGAGTGCTAACGATGAGCGAAGTGGAGTTTTCCCTGAGATCCTGGGATTTTTTTTGTTGATGGAGTGGGAAAATGGGGAGAAACTAAAATGTACCATTTGGAAAAGGACCGGCACACACAAAAAAAACTGCCAACCGTTGGCGAAAACTTGGGCCAACAGGAAAATGCTGGGAAAACGAAAGAAAAATCGTGAAAACATCGCACAAGTCAAATAATGTTTCGATATTTGTTTAGCTGAGCGGATTAAGGTTTGGGGAGGGAAAAACTATTGCTTCTTTTTCTTCTCTACTCCCCACCACCAAGCATTTTAAGGAGGGAGTTTTCCTCGCGGATGAAAAAGAGTCTCCTGCGCGCTTCTTGGCGAAAAAAAAAAGAAAACACCGAATCGGGCATCAGTTTGTTTGGAGGGAAATCGGGAATAATCAAAACTGATTCAATTTGCAATTTTCAAACTGGTGGATGCTTTTTCTTCCCGCTGCCGACGACGACGACGACAACTTGTGTAGTTTGGTCGTGTTCGGGAGCTTACTTTCGAGAGTTTATTTTGTGTTGTTCCAAGTTTTGAGGGGGGAAAATGCGGAGGAAAAAAGCGTAGAAAAAACGGCAAGCAATCGCGACTTGGATTTGTTGCCATTAAAATCGAATTCCAATCTGTTGACAGTTCCATTCAAATGGCGGAGCGAAGTTCCGTCGTGTTCGTTTTGGTGGAGGTTTTGTAAGCCGATTCTGAGAAGTTGGAAGGAAGGAAATGTTATTGATTGCTTTTTGGTAGATTAATGGCTACTTTTGGAAATGTTTGCTAAGTAGAAAATGATAAACTTTGCAGACGACAAAGGATGGATACGGTTACAATGACAATTGTTACACAAATGCCAAGTAAGTATTGATTGCATACTATATTACTTTTACTACTGTTATATAAATAATAGAAAAGATGCTTTATATTAACAATTTTCAAAAAAGATTTACATTATTATTCTTTTAGGGTAGTAATTTTGAATTGTTTTTAGTCTACGTAGGATTTATGGCTCAAATCATAACATTTCTAATGGGAAATGCACACCCAAAACTGGCAGCGCTAGTCCGAGAGAATGATGGTCTCGAGTCGAGAGAATAGTGGTACCATTCACGGACGCAGAGAACACAGCTCGAGATGGGCGATAGAACTATTCTCTCGAGGTTCATTTGCAAAAAAAGTTCATCCGTCAAACAAAAAACCAAAAGTGTCGACAACGGGAATCGAACCAGAGACCTTTGACAAACCAATCCAATGACTTAGCTGCCTCGGCCACCACAGCTTGGTGACCAAGGAGAAGTCAGAAGTCGATGTATGACACTTGTTGGAGATTTATTGATTCAACTAACGAATGAACTCATTTGTTATGATGGTGTGAGTTGGTACCATTATTCTATCGATTTTGGCACTGAGCCCTCAATAAATTTTGAGAGAACGATTATATCGATTCTGAATTTTGGGTGCAAGATTTTTTTTCCTGAAGCACGCAAAGTGATCAAAATTAAGGGAAAAAATTTATAAAGATTGCGAATTGCATACCCTTTTGCCTACAAATAGCAAAGATTTGGATATTGAAATCGTTGTTTTGGTGAATTCTCTTTTAAGAAATGTTTTTGGGCCAATTGGGTCTACAAATCACTAAAGAAAATTGTAATTAGTTGGATTCATGCACCACTGTAAGTTAATTTTATTAGATTTGAGAATTCTGAGAATTTTTTTTTTACGGTTATCTATTTGTGCGAAAAGTCGATCAATAAAAGTTGTAAGTAAGTTTTTTTCCAAGATATTTCAAATCGAGTCCAAAAATGTTTGAATTATTTACGCAGGAAAAAGCATAGTTAATCGCATTCAGAAGATGGAATTTCCATTGCTAGGATGATGAAGTAATGAAAATAATCCTTTATCTTTAAACTGCCCACGTAGATTTTCAAGCAATTTCCATTAAATTAAATGTATTTGTTGGATTATATTTTTGAAGTATTATTTTTGGAAAGATCATATAATGATTTTGCTTGACAAAGTTTTGGTCAAAAGTGGGAGGAAACTAGTTTGAAAATATAGGAAAATATACAGAACTTCATGGTTTATTGACAGTTTACTAAAATTTAAATTTTCAGTAAAGCAACTTTATATTGTAAAATTATTTTTGAATTACAAGACTTTCAAAAAATAATGTCAGTCCCAATTACAGCTCAAATTGTATTTAAACTACTCATGATTAAAATTAGGCCAAAATTACAAACTATTTTCATAAAATTGCGATAAATCGTGGATGGTTACAAGCAAACCTCTTATGTTTGCATATCAAAATTGTTGTAATTGTTTGCTCGGCAACTTTGTAGAATATTATTACAATCTAAAAAATTATCTTACAAAGTAAGAAAAAACATAAAATTTTAGAATTAAAAACTTTGTTCTTAATGAAAGAAATAATTCCTCTGGGTTATTGTAGATTAGAAAAATACATCAAATTTACCTTAAAATGACATGTTACAACATTTTAACAGTCGAGTAACGTAAAATGGCAGAATTTTGAAACAATTTTTGTGTCTTGTCTCTTTGACACCAAAACCATCACCAAATTATTGAAATACACGTCTTTGTCGAATGTTCAAAACTGGAAGGGGTCGTACCGCCCCTCCGTCACGAGATAACAAAAAACGGACCTCGGATTCGTGATCAGGAACAAATGTTGTCCCCTAAGAAAAAGTTTCATGCAAACTGAAGTGGGGTCGCGGCAACTTTTTCTGATTTCATTGCAGTTGGCGGAGAATTACTTATTTAAATTTATTTATCTTATGTAAAATAAGATTTAAAATGTTTTGTTTATTCATATCAAGCTTTATATGAATATTAGACCAAAACTTGAAGAAATTTGTCAAATCTTGTTAACATATTTTAACTTAGTTTTGCCTTCCTCTCTAAGGTAAGGCGATAATCCTGCTCGAAAAATGAACTTTCATGTATACATATCGACTTAGAATCGAAAATTGAACAAATCGTCAGCTGTGTGCTATCTTGTGACACAGAACCATTTTGGTCGAAAATGAGTTAATGATGACGTTTTGCTATACTTAACAAACACTACAAGATGCTTTAACCCGAATTTGGAAACTCGCTTCCGTTTCCCGGATATCGCAATACACACTTGTGACATAGACCAATTTATCATCAAAATGGTCGTGCACACTTGTGACACGTCATACATGTTGTTGGAAAATGTGGAAAATTTGTCTTGTTTTTCACAAATTTATGTTGATACACACTTTCTAAAAGCATTGCAATCTTCTGTTTTTGAAAATATACTGATTAAGTTGGTTAAACTATTGATTTATGTCTATTTTAGTTTGTATGGGAATTCTGTGCACACTTGTGACACGTAGTACAATTTAACTTTCGAAACACACTTGTGACACGTGCTTTGCAGATTTTTGATTACATAATCTACTGTATCTTTTAACTGGTGTAACCAAATTAGAACCAACTTGGAGCGTTTGTTAAGCGATAGTATACGAACCGATTGCTTCATAAGGTTTGGTTCTATCATTCATAGTTTTGAAAATATTTATCATCAAACTTTAAAAATCGATTTTCTCGAATAGTACTAAATGGTCGTTGTCACAAGATAGCACACAGCTGACTAAATGTCTGTGTGTATGTATGTATGTGACCAACAAACTAGCTCATGTTTCTCGACACTGGCTGAAATTATTTGACCAAAACCGGTTGTTTTAGGGTCCCATAGATCGAGTTTTATACAAATTGAAGTTTCGATAAGTAGTTAAAAAGTTCTGCATAACAATGTGTTTTCTCATATATCCGGATGTTTGATAAATGATTAGAAATTGTTTCAAATAACATCATGTTACACATTGCTGGATAGGTAATTGAAAAAAACTTTCCAACGAGTCTAAAACATTGAAGATCTGGCAACCCTGTCTCTGGTTATGACGACTTAAGTGATATTTATGAACTTTTTTGAAACCGGATCCCACTTAACTGTGTTAGCAATTTCCCGATCAATCATTCAACCCATCGTTCGTTCAAAATGCCTTTTCAAAAAGTTCTGGCAACCCCGTCTCAAATAATGACCACTTATGTGATATTTACGTACTTTTTGATGCCGGATCCCACTTAACTGTTTGTAAACAATGTCCGGATATGTCATCCGACCCATAGTTTGTTAGGTAATCAAAAAACCTTTTAAAAGAGTCCAAAACATTGAAGATCTGGCAATGCTGTCTTGAGTTATGACCACTTAAGTTATATTTATGTACTTTTTTGAAGCTGGATCTCGCTTAAATGTATGTAAACTATGTCCGGATCCGTCACTCCAGCGCTAGTTAAGTAATTTGAAGACCTTTCCCAAGAGTCTATTGAAGATCTGGCAACACTGTCTCAGGTAATGACCACTTAAGAAATATCTGTGTACTTTTTATTCCAGGTCTAAAATAATTCATATAAAATTTGTGTCCAAACCCATCATATCACACATTTTTGGTAAAGAGTGAGGAAGGCACCAACCACATAGGTGGATTAAGTTATTTTTTTAAACATATGTGAAACTCTAGATTTTTCTAGAAATTTGATTTTTTTAAATTTAAGTAGGATTGGAATTTAAAATAAATCAAATCACTAAACACATACAATGGTGTGTTATTTGTCTCCAGTTAATCACAATTCAATACCATTTCATAATCCTAATTACTTATCTCAGCATCATAGGATAATCCTCAAAAAGTTAACCACTCTTCCTTATCGCACACGATAATGGAAAAATATATTTCCCGGCCAGTAACTTTTCCCTTTTTTCCCATTCTGTAGTCTGACCATCGATATCCTCGCGTTCATTTTCCAGCAGATTTTATGTTTCCCTCAACGTTAAACCATCCAGTGGATGTTGATTCTCCCCCACCAGCATGCAAAGTGGTGTGTACCAAGTGACCAGAAGAGTTTTTCAACAGCTGAAGTTTGAGCAAAGGATATAAAAATAAATTAAAAAGAGATTTCCGCAAACTTTTTTCCCCTTCTTTTCAATTTAATTTTATTGCCGCACTGTCGGCGGTTGGCCTGCTCCACAGCTCATTTTGTAATAGCTGTTACTCAATCAAGATATGGGGGCTTAAATCTTGTTTGTTTGTGGTGGGAAGAAGATTGTTTAATGAACATCAGCTTCTAGTAAATCGTAGTGATTTTGATGTTGAAACCAAGTTGTAGAGTCACCAAATGGATTGGCTCATGACGTCGATAAGCAAGAAAAATGTTAGGTGTAAAGTGATTTTCACACTTTTCACTGCCATTGTCGATTTTTCATGTGACTTTCCCAGCAGCAACCTTCCATTGACAGACCAAGCTCCCGCTAACTTTTAGTACACTTACAGTTACCTTAACGGGGGGAAAAAGAAAACGATTTCGTCCGAATGATCTGGAAATGGATGTCTTTGCTATGCAAATGCTGATGGCGCGTGAAGAATAAATGAGCTTTCTTATCGGAAAAGGGGATTTTTCTTCATGACTTTTCGTTTGGAGGGGGGAATTTTTCCGAAAATACCGGCATTTGTGTGGTAGATGTTTTGTGCGTTTAATGACTTGAAACGGAGCATTTTTCGATACGGTGATAGCCGATTGAAAAATGATGGAAATTGAGAAAATAAAATGTATGATTTCTAGGATTTTATTTTCCTCAAAAAATGTCAAATCAAGTTTTTGTCGGTTGAATCAAGTTGTTTCCTGCACCATTCAACAACTTTTCCCCTCTACGCCACGATGCAACTGAATGCTCTGTAATTCCACAGAATGCATTTCCCTACCCAAGTTCGCCCAAATTTCCCAACGCTCGTTACGAGCATGCTCTGATGTTGCTGGCGCTCCCGCCGCCAGCGGCCATCGGCCATGTTTTCATCATGACAACATGCTTCACCGAAAAACTTTTGCTTACCAAAGTTCGCACTTTGATTCAGGACCCCTCGGGACACTTTCTGGACGAACTTATATGTGTGTGCTGAGTTTCGATGTTTATTCTTCGGCAAACCGTTGATGATGATTCCAGCTGTTTTGAGAGCACATCTCAAAAAGTTCGAACACAGAACAGGGCATTCATCGAAGTTCTGATTCAAATGCTTTGCGATTTTGGTCGACGAAATTGCTGAGCATAAATCACCTGGCACTCGGCGGAAACAACGCACACACCAGAAACACACGTGTCAGAAACTTGAAAACGCCAAGATTCTCGTGGCGAAGCTCGTTAGTGAGGGGGTGGGGATGGCCATTTTGTTGAAAATGTCTGTAATTATTTCTTAAATTTTGAATTTACTAGTGACTAAGTTAATTCACCATTTTTTCGATTGTATCACACACTTTTAAGGCAGGGCTTATTTCAAACGACTCCGACTCCGACTCCAGCTTTTATCAGATTGTTGACTCCGGCTCCGACTCCGACTCGAACACCTACGCCGTATTAAGAATATCTCTAATCTAATTTTATTAATAACATCACTCACATGTTCAGTTCACAATTTCACGAACATCGTAAACCGGGGTAAAATTTAAGTTCGGGGTAGCATTGATAGGTTGAACTTTAATTTTACAAAATGATAAATACGAATTAAATACAAACATAATGGTATGGAATCATACTATGCTTGGTAGACAAGTGTTCAGAGCAGCCATGCCAGATATACAGATAAATCTGTATTATACAGATTTTTTGAACCCGAAAATCACAAAAATCTGTATATACAGATTTTTTAAAATAATTTAATTTGAAAATTTCAATAATTTAGTAATTGAATTATGCTTTAATATGATTAAAAAGCTTAAATCTGTTGTAAAAAGTCTAAAAAAGCTTCTATGGCTTGGAATTTGACAAGATACAGATAAAATACAGATTTATTTTAAAGAAAATACAGATTTCCCATAAAATAATCTGGCAACGTTGGTTCAGAGTATCTCAAGAAGTTGTTTCCAACAAATTTTGAAATTTTTCAAACGTTAACTACAGATAATTATGAATACATTGATAATTCGGACTGTTTAAAAAATCTCAAAGTGTCATGTATTTCTCAATTAAAATAAGTTCAAACTCCAAAACGGACTGCATTATCGGATTCTTAGACATTATAAGTTTCTATGTTCCATGTTTTAAGCGTTATTGAAACAAAAATCAAAAATAATTTCAGATTCAAACACATTTTCAGTAGATTTTGCTATTTGAAAAATAATTAAGTAACCTCAAATTATAAATTAGATAAACAAATATTTAATTGTTAATTTTTTTCAAATTAAGCACTAAAAGAAACCTAGCTTTCATGCTCGATTTGACATATCAAATAAATTTGCCGGCTTTTAGACTAAAAGTCTACTTAAAAAAATCGATTTATGGTATTTATTTTTTGTTCAACATTTTTAAAAAATCAAAACCATATAGATTTTTGCAGAGAAATTGTAAACATTGAGTTAATCGAAAAATTTAATATATTCAATGATTATTTCAAAATTAGTTGCAACTATTTTTGATACGTGTTGTCAGTTTTAAATATGTTCAAAACGACACTTTGTTTTTTTTTTGTATTTACATAAAAAATGAACATGTTGATACTTTGATATTGTAGTTATACTGTCAATTTAACAAATGTTTTAAAAACGTTTTCAATTTTTTAAGTACTTTAATTTTTCACGATTTCACAAAAAACAGTAATTCTAATTTTTTCTTAGAAATTTCTTTTTTATGCACTCATAACCTTTTTCCTTTGAAAAAAATTGGCAAAAATTATTATATTTTTTATTTTATTTTTTAAAATTTTAATAGGTTAAAAAAAATTATTAAGGAAATTAAAAATTTATAGTTTTTTTTATATTTGTTGAGAATTATTTGATAATATTTGCATAATTATTTCAAGAAAATTTAAAAAAAAATAAGAATATAACGTTTTTAAAGTTTCTTAATCTTCTGGAATGATTTGGTTTTCAAATGTTATTATTTTAAATGTTCGTAATCATTTTAAGAATAAAATATAAAAAATAAGTTTTATAGGTCCTTTTATAATGTTACTTCTTAAATTTCAAATCTTTAATATTAAAAAGTGAGTATACTTTTTTTTAGCAAGAGTTTAATAAATTTTTGGTCAAATTTGAATTGGTGCAGGCAAAATGAGGCAGTCAATAATACATTGAATATTTTTTTGAGTTTTGACTTCAAAACCAAAATTATTTACTATTTTATGAGTTATGACACCACAAACATGGGTAATAGAGGATTAACAGGTTGTCATTTGGTGATCATAGTGAGACTTCACAATTTGAGGTATTCAATCAAAATAAAAATGTTTAAAAATATAATGGCATCTGAAAAATTTCTTGAGCCAATTCGGGATTCAAAAAGTAAATGTAAAATATATAAAAGTTCTGCTAATCGACCTGCATTTTAACAAATATTGAATAATATATAAGTTCATAAATTTTGTTAAATTTTAGATAACTCCGACTCTGGGTATATCAGAAATTTTCAACTTCTGCTCCAACTCCTGCTCATAAAATTTAGCCGACTCTGACTCCAGCTATTCAAGTTTTAACGACTCCGACTCCAACTCCTACTCCATGCCCCAAAAAGACCCGACTCCACCGACTCAGGCTCCGACTCCGACTCCGATTCCACAGCCCTAATTTCGAGCATCTCTACATTTTGAATACTCCCCGTAGTACAACCCCTTCTTCCAAACTGTTGTTCAAACTTTCAACAATTGAGCTGCTGACGAAACGTCTTCGCCCGTGATGCTTGCCGTGGGACTGTTGGACATAAGGGGTCAAATTGCAACCATTCAAATTTTCCCAACCCTTTCCATAGTGGCGGGTTTCCACATGGAAAACTTGGCACAGAAAATTGCACACATCGGAAATAATTTGAATGTTTCGTGTAACTTTTGAAATGTGCTCCAACTTTGCTCAGGATACTTAGCGAGTGGATTCGCTAAGGAGATTTCCTTAGTCGATTTGACGTTTTTGCCAACTGCTCCCCAGGGAAATATTTTTTCTACAAAAATCATCGCTGGTTTGGAATAACAAAGCACGCTGGAGTTAATTTTCCCCACAAAAACATAACTCAGTCTGAGGGTTCAAAACACTCCCAGAAAAACATACCCTTCTGTCGCCGAGTCTTTTGCGAGGATCTACGCCAACGGGAACATTTCCAGACTTTTTTTTGATAAGGTCCTATAAACATATGAAACACAATAGCTTATAGGACCTTTTCAAAAAAAACTCGAGATTTGTAAAACCAATATTTTCTGTTATTGCACACGAAATTCCCCATTACAATTGTCTGGATGTGAAAAGCTCCACCGAATGCAACGTCGCCGACGACGCAATTCAGCAGTCGTGGTTTTTCATCATGTATGATATTTTATGACAAAAAACCCGTGTTGTCTCTCCCCCGGTGCACACTTCAAACATCACAGCGGAATAGTTAGAGCGGGAGTTGGTTGACAAGAAGCAGAGGTTTTCCACAGTCAATTGCTACACTGCCCATGTTCGCATAAATGTCCCATATGCAAAAACAGCAAGCTGAGAAAAACGCATTTGAAGTTTGTCCCACACATAAGGCTACGTGTTAAGTTTTCACGGAAAAACTGGATTTCCTCCTGATTTCTAGAACAAAGTACTGGATGTTATAGGCTTTTCGGAAAGAGCACACGAGTTTGAACGAAACTGCATCAATAACTCAAAATCGATGAAAATGCATATGGGACATTTATGCGATCAGGGGCAGTACAGTGGCTGGTGGAAATTCAAAACTGAAAACTTTTGATTGACAATCGACAGTTGAGTGTTCTTTACCTGAGACCTCTCAAAACTGAAGATGCAACAATCACAAACTAGCAAACTTCTTCAAGTCCCATTTTTGAAACGCAAATTGGACCTCTAATTCAAGTGCTCACTGTATAGTGGCTCTGGCTCGTCCTGCTCCTGCTCGGGAAAGTGCCAAAACCTCAGAGTGAGTGAATTGCTTCCCCTCCCAACTGAGACGCGACGACAAAATCCATGCTGTTATTGAAAAATGGCAAAAGAAAGCACCCACCACAAGTCAGGAGCGGAGGAGCTGCAGTTAGTTAGTTTCCATATATTAAACAGCTGGGACTGTTTTTACTAGGGTCGCACTAAAGGTTAGGACAGACAGGATGATGGCACCGTGGTTGAGGGTTTTTAAAATGTATTTTTTTTGTGATTTCACTGGTTATCAGTGTGTAATTTTGAGGAGTAGTTTTAGATTAGTAATTTGTTAACCTTTTATATATTTATGCAACAAAAAAACCAGCAAATTTTAAATATTTTATTCAATTATACAGAAGAAATCTATGTATTCCTATCGCATACCTAAGGCTCCATAAAGTACGTCACGCTAAAATCAGCCAAAATTTACCCCCCCCCTCCCTCCCTTTGTCAGGCTTTTCCTATACTTATAACACGCAATGTCACACTTGCTCAGACCCCCCCTCCCCCCCCCCCTAGAGCGTGACATACTTTATGGATGACGCCTAATAAGATTTCTAAAGCAAAATTTACATATAAATGCAACAACAAGCAACAAGTATCACAAAGATTTTTCCATCACGAGTCGTACATTTATTAAAGAAGGCTCACCGAGTTGGATAAATACGACGACTGCTGAAAAAAAAAATCAAGTTTTACAACGAGTTCAATACAGTTTTAATGCAAATTCCGAAAAACTTCTTTGAATGGAATTGTATGCCAAAGTCCATGTATTCAGTCAATCCACCGTTTAAATCAAAACAATGTTAAAAAATATTACTTTTAAAAACAAGTGCAAAAAAGTTCAACTTTTTCAGCATCCATTTCAGTGCTGAAAAGTAAAACTTTTCGGCATTTGTTTTGAAAAGTGTTTCTATTCGAATCTGTTTTTTTTGGTAAAGATAAGTAGGCTGTTTCGTCGTTCGAGAATGACAGGAAAAGTAAGGAGTTTCACGATGCAATTGCGAAAAAAGATTTTTACGGTTTTGCAAAAAAAAAGTAAAATTATACAGTATAAAAATGTAACCAGCTCAAGATGCTTGCATTTTACACGTAAGTAAATTTACATGTTTTTTTTTGTAAGAAAGCGAAATATTTTTTTTTTTAAAGAAAATATTTCGATCGTGATTGACACAAAGTATCCTAACCTGTTAACTGTTTTCTGTTTGTACTGTCATATTTTATTTGCGATCAATGACATAGTTATAAAATAATTTATATCCTGTATTTTTATTATTAAATACTAGCAAATCCAGTTTCATCAGAGTTGTACTCTTAACTATTTTTTCTTTCTCCATTTTTTGGTTTAGAAGAATCATCTCATCTTCATCATCTGAATATCCGAAAATCTGTATCGTTTGATGTGATTTTTTTTAATTTTCGAATTTTTTGATAGTTTTAGGGGACAAAAAAAAAAAACATTTTTTGCACAACAGCATGATGAAAAATATTGTACCGGAGATATAAATTTTAGTAAAAGGGATTTTGAAAAAAAAAAAAATGCTGTCGAATAAAATATCAAAAAGATTCATAAGTTTTAAGATGCAAAATCAAATTTAAAATCAGTTATAGGCTTTGGAAAATGTTCAGTTTATTTTTGCAATTAAAAAAAAACTTCATGATGGAAAAGCACCCCTGCATAAATGTATTTTCGAAAAGCTGAGAAACAATTGGTCTGATTTTCAAATGGGGTCCTGATTTTCGGTCAAAGATCACAAATCACTTACTCATCGCCGAGTAAATCTTTGCCGACTGAAGCTCGCAACCTTTCGCGAGCGAACACTTCACTCAGGCTGCCAGCGACTTGCTCAATCGCTTCTCCCAGCTTCTTTGTCCACTCCGTCCGTCGACCCGAGTCACACACGAATACGTTCAGAGAGGAGAGAATCTATCAACATACCAGTTCGATGGAAATTGCTAGTAAATGTATGTGTTATCAACAAAATTGCAAAACATTTTTGATAACATAGATTTTAAGCAGTTTAATAACTGAGCAAAACAAAGCCGATCGCAAACTATTTCGACTCAGCGACTGAGCGACATAACGCAATTGGTCTCTCTGAACCATTCGCTGTACTACCCGATTGGAGTGAGAGAGAGAGAGCAAAGAGAAAGTATTCTGTAACGATTGGTGGGGAAGTTACAAACGGTAGGAAACGGTCAAAGCATTTTTTTGTCGCTTTCGATGTGTGGTCGCGAGTGAATGAGTCTTTTTGGAGTAATCAGGACCCTTGGATTAAATTGTGAATTTTGTAAAATTTTCTGCTCTTTTCAACATATTTTTTCAAAATTTAAGAACAAGGCAAACTGTTTTGAACGAGAAAAAACACACGTATTTTAAAACAAGATTTAAAAAAAAATTGAACTGTTTTTATTAAAAAGAGCAGGAAATTTTCACACACAACTCATTTTTAACACTGAAAATCGTACGTTTATTTTCGAAGATCACAAAACTCAAACTTTAAGAAGCTGTATCTCATTTACCAGCAGTTTAATCAACATAGAAAAAGAAAAACAACCTGGTAACGGAGAACCAAATTTTGCAATATCCTCAAACCTAGTGCAAAAAGATTGTTTTTATCCCGTTAATCATTTAAAAATCAAAAATAATACTTTACGTTTTTTGGGAATACGTTTTTTAGTGATGAAATGTATAATTTAAAAAAGTAGTTTTTTTTCTTGTGCTGATTTTTTTCTAAAATGTTCTTGTCATAATTTAAAACTTTGCAGAAGACACCAAATCAATTAGAAAATCATTTCTCAATTCACAATTGTATTGTATTGTATAAACTTGTATGAAAAAATATGACGCGGAATGGCCATAAGGAATGCATGGTCAAAGTTTAATCAACATAAAAAGATAAAAAATCTAAAAAAAAAGTTCTTCAGGATTTGGTCATACAATTAAGTTTGAAATTTTCATTTTATTACAGACACTGATATAGCTAATTTTTCAAAGAACTGTGACACTTTCAACGTCCACAATGAGTTTTAAATGGATTTTTGAATTAATTAAAAAAAATTGAGTCGAGTTCTTGACAAAAAAAATCTTTCTTGTCAACTGGGAAAATGTTGACTTTTCAATTTAGTTATGTTTTGGCATGAAAAAATGTGATCAGGAATGGTTCGATGGCATGCCTTTTATCGTTGTAATTATTACCATTACTGCAGACAAACCAAATTGAGAAACTTGAATTTCATATCCATAGACTTTTTATTTTGTTTTGAATTATAAAAAAAAACAAGATGTAGACGTCTTCTTTTGCTCATTGAAATTAAAACATTTGTTTTACCACCCAACCAAAGCATTCCATAAACACATTGTTCAACAACATTCCAAGATTTTTGTATGCCCACTTCAAACGGCAAAAGAAATAATAATCTGATTTTCCCTTGAAAGAAACGCGTCCACTTGTAGTGCGGTTTCGGTTTCTTGAAGTTTTTCCTTTTGCGAAAACCAGGCACAATGCACACCTTTTGAATTCACTTCCCCAAAAAGGAAAGACTGCGACTTTCAATGGCACAGGACGACGAAAAAAAAAATTTCCTTTCCGAAGCCCTCTCATTTCCATTTTTGTCAACAGTGATTTTTCTTCGTTCACGGTCGCTTCATTTGAATTTCATTTGCGCCGATCTCGAGTGCGCTTCATCTTGGTCGCGGTGGAAATTTGGTGGGAGGGAAGTCCTTTCAGGACTTTTTTATTTCCTCCATTCTGGTTTGTCTGGGCTTATCGGCCTTTCTGACCTCGGGATGCGCCGCTGACGCGGACAATTTTCAGCATAATGAATATATAAATGAATCGGTCTCGAGGTTCCGTGAGAAGGTGATACTTTTGTCAGGGGTGACCAAAGTCAGATTAGGATTTAGTTTAACGGAAATTTAAATGAGAAAGAGTGGAACGATATTTTGTAATATTATTACAAGTAGTCCATCAAAACTTATTGTAAAGTTTTCAATCCTTGGAAACCTCTGCCGTGGAATCCGAATCTGTCGCCATTGAAACCAAAAAATCCGCGAAACGATGATGATGGAGCAATAGGACTCCAATCCATAGGAACAAATGAAAAAAATGTCGTCCCTTAAAAGGAAACAGCTTTCTCTCTCTGTCTGTCATTTTGTCAACGTCAGCATAATGGGCTCATCTTCCGCACCTCTCGCAGCTACACGAATTCATACAATATTTGCCGTCTTACCAGAGAATGTCCTGCCACCACCCACTTGAAGTGTTTTGCCAAAAGCTTTGCACACAATTATCAGTCCGACTGTCACCCACCAGCCCAGCAAGGACACTCGGTCCGCCGAAACGATCGCTCTTCATTACGCGTGACTCGTTTTTTGTCACCCGCGAGGCTCGGCTTCTTTGCAGGACCGTGCACCGTTGAATTCGACATGTTTCTGGGAGGAATTTCTTTGCCAAAAGTTTGAATGAATTTAACAAAACGTTACTTAATCCACCTTAAGGTGGTTGGTGTCTTCCTCGCATTCATGTTGTATTTTAGGTTGTATTTACAAATTAATTTAATAGTTTTTTTAATTTTTTTAATTTTTTTTTCATTTTTTTATAATTATTGATTTTTTTTGAACAGCAATTTTCAATTCTTTTTTTTACCAACTCTCCAAAATAAAGGAGAAAAGTCTCATGAGTTATATATTTCAGTAAAAAGTTCGTGTAAATCTTTGTCGAGACAAAATGATGTATTCAGCAACATAATTAATACAGAATTTTTCCAGAAGAGACGCAGACACTGCTTAAGCAATGTGGCAACCGGGCGATAAGCATACGGGTGTGGCTTCCAATCCCCCGCGTGGTCAGACCAAAATCCGTACGCATGCTGTGCGACTCTCGCGCGTAAACAAAAAGACCCGGCCTTTGAGGTTATGCAAAAATCACCCTTTTTTGAGCTACAAAAAAACTTTTTCATAGCATAACTTTAAAAGTACTTCACTAAACAGAATAAAATTTAATAGGGGACCCCAAAACGAACAGAATAATGCGGATCCGGCCAAAATTGGTTCAGCCAGTTCTGAGATAATCGTGTGGAAAAAAATCATGTCTACACACATCCCCACAGACATTTGTTCAGAATTTGATTCTGAGTCGGAAGGTATACGTGAAGGTATATCTAGAAGTCGTATTTAAGAAGTTCATTTTTCGAGTGATTTTATAGCCTTGTCTCAGTGAGGTGAGGAAGGCAAAAATAGACAAGTTAGCATTAAGATGATTTTTAGGCATGGTGATTTTTCACGCTCAAAACTTTACATATTTACGGGGACCATAAGCACAAAATTTCTTCAAAAAATCACAGAACAGAAAATCTTATGTAAAATAACAAAATGTAATTTTGAATTTCAAGTCTTTTGCCTTCCTCACTGAGGTAAGGCTATAATCCTGCTTTAAAAATGAACATTTCACAGAAAGCTCGTAGACCCACCTTCATGTATACATATCGACTCAGAATCGAAAACTGAACAAATGTTTGTGTGTGTATGTATGTATGAGCATGAGCATGGGGAGCATGAGCATGAGCATGTGTGTGTATGTATGTATGTGACCAAAATTCTCACTGAGTTTTCTCAGCACTGGATGAACCGATTTTGATCAAACCAGTTGCAATCGACTTGGTATAGGGTCCCATACATCGCTATTGAATTGTTTGAACTTTCGATAACTAGTTCAAAAATAATGGATAAAAATGTGTTTTCACATATATCCGGATCTCACTTATATGCATGTAAACGATGTCCGGATCAATAATCCGACCCATCGTTGATTAAGTAATAGAGAGACCTTTCCAACGAATCTAAAACATTGAAGATCTGGCAACCCTGTCTCGAGTTATGATCACTCAAGTGATATTTATGTACTTTTTTGAAGCCGGATCTCACTTAAATGTATGTAAACGATGTCCGGATCTACCATCCGACCCATCGTTGGTTAGGTAATCGAAAAACGTTTCCAAGCTCATAACATTGAAGATCTGGCAACCCTGTCTCGAGTTATGACCACTTAAGTTTTATCTGTGTATTTATTTTTGTGGATCTATATAGCTGAAAATATGTGTCCAAACCACTCATATTACCCATTGTTGGTAAAAAGTGACGAAGGCATCTACCACATAGGTGGATTAAGTTTGTTTTTTTTTTTGATAATTTTGATACAAAAAGTATTACACAAAACTTTTTAAATTTTTAATGCTGTGATATTTTCAAATGTTTACAAAATACCTAGAAATAAACAGATAAAACTATTTTTATTTCTTAGCTATTTAGTTTTTTTTTTGCTGATTTGTGTTCCAAAAAATCAAAATTTGCTAAAGCCCTGTTAAGTTTTCTATTCAAAAATTGTAATTTTACAATGTTTTCGAAATAGTTTACATTATATTTTTTATTGTTTTTTCCTTGAAGATTTATTTTTTTATTTTTTGCTCCCCGGAAAAAAAATTAAGGAGGGGAGGGGGCAGAGGTTACAAACTTGAAACAAAATTTGCAAAAGCCTTAATAAATGAGCAAGTATTACAATCTTTCAAGTCAAACATGAATATTCTTAAAGTTCGATTCAAATTTAAAAAGTTCTCATATGTAAAAATGTAGGTAAATTGTAACAATATCTTCAAATTAGACAAAAAAAAACTATCTCTTCTGGGACTATTAACCCTTATAATCAAATTAAAAAAAAAATCACGGGACTAAAAAAATAATCTGAAATTATTCCCCTATTTTTATCATCAAAAATAATATAATGACGCAAAATTCGTCTGATCTTGAATAAACCAAATTTGAATCATTCTAATTTCTTTTGACATTCTTCCTTCAAAATAAAATGGTAATCGAAATGTTATTACAGGGAATCAGAAGAACATTAAATTAAATAAGTTCTAATGTTTTAAAGAATTTTGGAAAAAATGCTATCGATACTACAAATAGTGATCTCCAATTTTTGGTTTTCTTTTAATACAATGGAATTTTCAGTTTCTTCTAATAGCTAAGCTTATTTCATTTATTTAATTCTATTTCTCAATTGCTTCCTTTAACCATGGTTGCAGCAATATCGTCTCAGAGAATGTCGGCTGTATTTACTGAATGTTAGCTTTATAAGAATGTTGGCTATTATTCAATCTTTCATTTTTTTTTCAGTTATCTGTCGAAAAAAATGTTAGCAATCTTTTAAAAACCAAACACAATATTAAGGTTATTTAAAACATTGTGTTTGGAAAAGTTTTAAATTATAAAATGATGTTTTAGAGATTTACCAAGTACAATGAATTACATGTCGGAAAGTAAAATTTCATAGAAATTGAAATTATATGTGGTAGTAAAAAAAGTAACCGCTGTTTTCGAAATATTTTCTTTTTTGACTGATTCTTATTTACTTTATTCAGGAATCTATTTCTTGGTAAATGTTTCTAATAATTTAGTTTTGATGACTATTTTTCCTTTGAATTCTGCAAGAAGATTATGTCACGCTATTATATTGAAAACTAACATTTTTTAGATAAAAAGTGTTAGTGGATGACATTTTTGTTGAATGTGGTTACTTTCAAGCATTGATTTAAGAAAATAAAAATGTTGCATTTTATTTTTCATAGGATTACACGGACTTTTACAAATTTCAGGTTTTCACACTAACCGCAAAATTGTGAAAATTTACCAACCAAATAACTTGGGGTTTTAATTCAATTTTCAATTGCTTTTTACGTACACATTTCTGATGAATTATGCAATATATCTTAAGGGGTTACATACATGTAGAAAATCTCAATATTTCATAATTCCGAATATTTATTAAATCCTTTAAAAAGATGAATTCCAATCACTCCTGAAAGTTTCATGAAGATATGTCATGATTTAAGTGAGTAGAAGACGATTTAAGTTTAAACTTTTGCCATGCGCAAAGCGGACTGTCAAACTTTGTGAGCGTTTTTCTCTGAACACCGAGTTGATTTACGGGTGCCACGATATCTCGAGATGGGATAGACCAAATTGGCTGAAATTTGGGGTGAAGACTCTCAAGACATATTCCGTGTGCATGACGAAGCCCGATTTTGAAATTTTGTTTTTTAAAAAAATACAAAAATCAAAAACTGACGAATTTTTATATGAAAAACACAAAAATATTTTTATCTTTTTTTAAAATAAACTTTTTTTAAATCGGCCTTCGTCATGCACACGGGACCGGTTTAATGAGTCTTCACCAAAATTTTGAGCCGATTTGGTCAAAACAGTGTTGAGATATCGTTTTTTGAAACTGCTAACTTCAAATAGCTATATCTTGGCAAATATACAACCAAATGTGTTCCAATTTATTTTATTGATAGATGAAAATGTATATTTTAATGCCCTGAAAACAGATTTAAAACAAGTTTAAGCGTGTACTCAAACCAACCTCTGAAATTTTTACCGATTTACATGTATGTAACCCCTTAATATGGAACAAGATGTAATTTAAATGTTTAATTGAATGCAGTCATATCACTTTTGTTTTATAATTTTTAAACCACAATTTCAAGTTTGACTCAGACAATATTTTCCCTTTTTCAAAATTGGCTGAAATAATTTAACAAATGAAGGTTGGGATTATTAATTTTTAATAACCTAATACTATTTATAAAACACTCCTGCGTTTATATAAGCTTTTTGTCATCTGTGGACTCGTTTGTTTTTTGCCTTCCTCACCTTACTGAGGAAAGGCTATAAAATCACTCGGAAAATGAACTTCTTAATTCGACCTTGTAGACCAACCTTCACGTATACCTATCGACTCAGAATCAAATTCTGAGCAAATGTCTGTGTGTGTGTGTGTGTGTGTGTGTAGGGATGTGGGTCTGTGCACCAAAAAATATGCACTCGATTATCTCAGCACTGGCTCAACCGATTTGGACCGTTTTGGTCTTATTCGATTTGTCTTGGGGTCCCATAAGTCCCTATTGAAAAATATGAAGTTTAGTAAAGTACTTCAAAAGTTATGCTAAAAAAACGATTTTGGCGTATGTCCGGAAGATTGTAAAAAGGGTGGTTTTTGGAAGAAACCCTATCATGTTATACATTTTCAGAAAGGTATTTAAAAGACCATTCCAATGAGCCTAAAACATCAAGGATCTGACAACCCTATCAAAAGTTATTAGCACTTAACTGTTATTTATAAACTTTTTGGAGGCCGGATCTCAGATATTTCTGTAAAAATGATGTCCGTGTCCATCATGCGACCTGTCGTTAGTTAGATAATCAAAAGACCTTTCAAATGAGCCTAAAACATCAAGGATCTGACAACCCTATCAAAAGTTATTAGCACTTAACTGTTATTTATACACTTTTAGGAGGCCGGATCTCAGATATTTCAACGAAAATAATGTCCGGGTCCATCATGCGACCTATCGTTAGTTAGATAATCGAAAGACCTTTCAAATGAGCCTAAAACATCAAGGATCTGACAACCCTATCAAAAGTTATTAGCACTTAACTGTTATTTATACACTTTTTGGAGGCCGGATCTCAGATATTTCAACGAAAATAATGTCCGGGTCCATCATGCGACCCATCTTTAGTTAGATAATCGAAAGACCTTTCAAATGAGCCTAAAACATCAAGGATCTGACAACCCTATCAAAAGTTATTAGCACTTAACTGTTATTTATAAACTTTTTGGAGGCCGGATCTCAGATATTTCTGTAAAAATGATGTCCGTGTCCATCATGCGACCTGTCGTTAGTTAGATAATCAAAAGACCTTTCAAATGAGCCTAAAACATCAAGGATCTGACAACCCTATCAAAAGTTATTAGCACTTAACTGTTATTTATAAACTTTTTGGAGGCCGGATCTCAGATATTTCTGTAAAAATGATGTTCGTGTCCATCATGCGACCTGTTGTTAGTTAGATAATCAAAAGACCTTTCAAATGAGCCTAAAACATCAAGGATCTGACAACCCTATCAAAAGTTATTAGCACTTAACTGTTATTTATACACTTTTTGGTGGCCGGATCTCAGATATTTCAGTAAAAATGATGTCCGGGTCCATCATGCGACCCAACGTTAGTTAGATAATCAAAAGACCTTTCAAATGAAATGCGAACTATCGTTGGATAGGTTTTTTTTATCAGACCTTGCCGATGAGCCAGAAAAATTTATGGTCTGCGAACCCTATCAAAAGAAATTAGTAATAAAGTTGATTTGTTAAACATGTTAAGGGAATGTTGATATTTTTACTGAATGTATTGACTTTATGAATGTGAGGAAGGCACCAACCACCTAAAGGTGGATTAAGTAACGTTTTTATATATATTTTTACAATTCCGATGAACAGTTAAGCAAAAATATTTTTTCATTAAAACATCGATTGATTGAAAATTAATCATTGCAACACATTTTAAAACCCTTTTTAATAAGAATAATGATACCATGGCTTGTAATTTAAATTTTTCATTATTATTTTTTTAAATTTTCAGCCGTCTTTTGAGCAAATTTGCCTTTTTTGACTGTGTGAATTAATTTCAAAAGCTAGTCAAAGTTTATTTGGCAGTGCTGCCAGATATAAAAAAAAATCATGGTTGAATTGAGAAATCATAAAATTGCAGAAAAAATAATGTATGAAATTGAATGTTATGGTTAAGTTGTAGCATTTACCATTTTAATCAACCATTTATTTTTTTCCAATAATTTTATATTTTGACTAGGGGAAAGATACCGATTTCCATCACATTCAATCTACAAGCTTTTTGACCTATTCTCGTCACTTTTGCAGTTTGTCGCTTTCCAAAAAAACATTTTCAGATACACCAACAATAGAGAGTTGTTTGCTTACTTTTATTTTGGGCTATTTATTGTCATAAAACACTTGAACATAATACCTGTCATTCATGATCAAAGTTCTGATAGCCGATAGTAAAAATGGGCCGAGAAATGGTATATTTACCCTAATTGAAATATTTGCGACTAAATGCGGGTTTCTGTGTGTTAGCAAAATTATGTCCAAAATTCAGATGTTTTTTTTTTTAATTCAGATGTCGATAGTGGAAGTAGTTAAATTTTCCGAACTTTTGTGTAAAAATATGTAACATTTTTGAAAATCAACCCTACATAAAAATCTAAATAAAGAAAATAACAAAGGATATTGTTTCTCAAATAAATTGAAAAGATTGGTTACTTCTCATTTTATGTTCTAAAAGTCCATAGTATTTAGCTTCTTTGAAATACTGGTTATTGCAATTTAGAGCGAGTGAAAGAAAAACATTAGGTATTTGATACTTGGAATTGCGGTGAAATTTTTTTTACTTGAGAATTTAAATGCTGCAACCCTCCAGGACCCCACAGCTGGCAGAACCCCCCACTCTTCCAAGTTTTCAAGTTATTTATTTTAGGGATGTCTGCCAACTCAAGGAAGCGGCACTTTTCTTATCACCGCCAAGAGCGATCCGTTTCCATTTTTCTTCTTCAGCACGAGAGGTGGGTGGGAGAAAAGCTCCTTCTTCGAGCAGCTGGCCTCGACGTGACACTTCTTCTGATTTCCGTTCCGGGGCTTCCGGCTTCCACGCGGACGGTAGGACATTCCATCAGATAAATATTTCAGTTTGTCTCACAAAATAGAACCATCGCCGGGAAGGAAACTCGAAGGCCCTGCTGATTTGCTTCATTATGGTAAATTTTACAGTTTTTCCACGGCGCGGTGGTGGCTCTCCTTCGGGCGACATTAGCAGCGATATCTGGAAAACACGGGGCAGGACAGTGCTTGACAGGGAGCTCTTTCGATCGTAATGGACTGCCAGGACTGGAGATTGTGACGCCCCGGAAATAACCAGTTGGAGCACTTGGAAGACGTTGCGATAATTGTCAACCTGGCAAGTTTGGGAGTTCTTTGTAACTTGAGGAAAGCATCAGGTCATTTATTATTTGTGGCTTCTGAGAAGATAAATTAGAAGCTGTTTCTCTATGCTGTCTCTTTGACTCAAACCAGAGAATTCTTTAAAAAAATTGTTTTATAATTATTTCTTATTTCAGTGTACTGATTTTTCAAACCCTCAGCATTCTCCACACTAATAAAGACAAGTCTCACACCCAACGCGACGTCCATTTCTCAAACTCCGTGAGACAGTTATGGCCCATAGAGTGTTCAAAAGTGTTTAACTTCCTCACAATTTATATCCCGTCCCGGCACGCCGTACAATGCACTGTGCGCAGCTCTCGAGGTGTGATTAACACCCATCAACTCCATATCTCGGGGAACCTGGTGGTGCAGAACTTTATCCTTGCACGTTGCTACTACCTACTGCATGCCGTATGGCCACTATCGGTTCGGTTCGATCTGCTTTATAACTCTATTGTAAACTCCGAAAGACCGTTGGGTAAACCCTCGACTGTCCTAATCTTATTTGAAATAATTAAAATGGTTAAAAAATAATATAAAATTCTGGGAGACTCAATATGAAAATAAGAAGACGTGGAAGTCACGGAATGTAATTTTAATCAGTTGGGTCATTTGGGTTATTTGGGTCATTTGGGCCATTTTGGTAATTTTGGTCATTTTGGGTCTTATTATTCATTTTGATCATTTTGGTCATTTCAATGGTTTTGGTCATTTGGGTCATTTTGAGCATTTTGGTCATTTTAGTTGTTTTGGTAATTTTCGTTGTTTAGGTCATTTTGGTCATTTGGGTCATTTGGGTCTTTTGGGTCATTTGGGTCATTTGGGTCATTTGGACCATTTTGGTCATTTAGGTCATTTTGGTCATTTTGGACTTTTTGATCATTTAGTCATTTTGGACATTTGGGTCATTTTGGTCATTTTGGTAATTTTGGTCATCTTGGTCATTTTAGTCATTTTGGTCATTTTGGTCATTTTGGTCATTTTGGTTATTTTCGTCATTTTGGATATTTTCGTCATTTTGGTCATTTGGGTCAATTAGGTCACTTAGGTCAATTAGGTCATTTAGGTCATTTAGGTCATTTAGGCCATTAAGGTAATTAAGGTCATTAAGGTCATTAAGGTCATTTTTGTCATTTTGGGCATTTTGGTCATTTTGGTCATTTTGGTCATTTTGGTCATTTTGGTCATTTTGGTTATTTTGATCATTTTGGTAATTTTGGTCATTTTGGTCATTTTGGTCATTTTGGTCATTTTGGTCATTTTGGTCATTTTGGTCATTTTGATCATTTTGGTCATTTTGGTTATTTTCGTCATTTTGGTTATTTTCGTCATTTTGATTATAGAGTCATTTACGTCATTTAGGTCATTTTGGTCATTTTGGTCATTTTAATCATTTACGTCATTTTGATAATTTGGGTCATTTGGGTCATTTGAGTCGTTATGGTCATTTGGGTAATTTTGGTAATTTTAATCATTTGGGTCATTTTGGTGATTTTCGTCATTTTGGTCATTTTGGTCATTTAGGTCATTTAGGTCATTTAGATCATTGAGGTCATTAAGGTCATTGAGGTCATTTTGGTCATTTTGGTCATTTTGGTCATTTTGATAATTTTGGTCATTTTGGTCATTTTGGTCATTTTGGTCATTTTGGTCATATTGGTCATTTCGGTCATTTTGGTCATTTTGGTCATTTTGATCATTTGGGTCATTTTGGTCATTTTGGTAATTTTGGTCATTTTGGTCATTTTGATCATTTAGGTCATTTTAGTCATTTTAATCATTTTGGTCATTTTGGTCATTTTGGTCATTTAGGTCATTTAGGTCATTTAGGTCATTTTGATCACTTTTCCCGTTTTGGTCATTTTATTCGTTTTAGTCATTTTGGTCATTTTGGTCATTTTGGTCATTTTGGTCATTTTGGTCATTTTGGTCATTTTGGTCATTTTGGTCATTTTGGTCATTTTGGTTATTTTCGTCATTTTGGTTTTTTTCGTCAGGTCACTTTGGTCAATTAGGTCATTTAGGTCATTTAGGTCATTTAGGCCATTAAGGTAATTAAGGTCATTAAGGTCATTTTTGTCATTTTGGGCATTTTGGTCATTTTGGTCATTTTGGTCATTTTGGTTATTTTGATCATTTTTGTCATTTTGGTCATTTTGGTCATTTTGGTCATTTTGGTCATTTTGGTCATTTTGATCATTTTAGTCATTTTGGTTATTTTCGTCATTTTGGTTATTTTCGTCATTTTGATTATAGAGTCATTTAGGTCATTTAGGTCATTTTGGTCATTTTGGTCATTTTAATCATTTACGTCATTTTGATAATTTGGGTCATTTGGGTCATTTGAGTCGTTATGGTCATTTGGGTAATTTTGGTAATTTAAATCATTTGGGTCATTTTGGTGATTTTCGTTATTTTGGTCATTTTGGTCATTTTGGTCATTTAGGTCATTTAGGTCATTTAGATCATTAAGGTCATTAAGGTCATTGAGGTCATTTTGGTCATTTTGGTCATTTTGGTCATTTTGATAATTTTGGTCATTTTGGTCATTTTGGTCATTTTAGTCATTTTGGTCATTTTGGTCATTTTGGTCATTTTGGTCATTTTGGTCATTTAGGTCATTTAGGTCATTTAGATCATTAAGGTCATTAAGGTCATTGAGGTCATTTTGGTCATTTTGGTCATTTTGGTCATTTTGATAATTTTGGTCATTTTGGTCATTTTGGTCATTTTAGTCATTTTGGTCATTTTGGTCATTTTGGTCATTTTGGTCATTTTGGTCATTTTGGTCATTTTGGTCATTTTGGCTATTTTCGTCATTTTGGTTATTTTCGTCATTTTGGTTATAGAGTCATTTAGGTCATTTAGGTCATTTTGGTCATTTTGGTCATTTTAGTCATTTTAATCATTTACGTCATTTTGATAATTTGGGTCATTTGGGTCATTTGAGTCGTTATGGTCATTTGGGTAATTTTGGTAATTTTAATCATTTGGGTCATTTTGGTGATTTTCGTCATTTTGGTCATTTTGGTCATTTTCGTCATTTAGGTCATTTAGGTCATTTAGATCATTGAGGTCATTAAGGTCATTGAGGTCATTTTGGTCATTTTGGTCATTTTGGTCATTTTGATAATTTTGGTCATTTTGGTCATTTTGGTCATTTTGGTCATTTTGGTCATTTTAGTCATTTTAATCATTTACGTCATTTTGATAATTTGGGTCATTTGAGTCGTTATGGTCATTTGGGTAATTTTGGTAATTTTAATCATTTGGGTCATTTTGGTCATTTTGGTCATTTTGGTCGTTTTGGTCTTTTAGGTCATTAAGGTCATTAAGGTCATTTTGGTCAATTTGGTCAATTTGGTCATTTTGATCATTTTGGTCATTTTGGTCATTTTGGTCATTTTGGTCATTTTGGTCATTTTGGTAATTTTAGTCATTTTGATCATTTACGTCATTTTGATAATTTGGGTCATTTGGGTCATTTTAGTCGTTATGGTCATTTGGGTAATTTTGGTAATTTTAGTCATTTGGGTCATTTTGGTAATTTCGGTCATTTAGGTCATTTAGGTCATTTAGGTCATTTTAGCCATTTTGGTCATTTTGTTCATTTTAGTCATTTTGGTCATTTACGTTATTTTGATCATTAGGGTCATTTGGGTCATCTGGGTCATTTTAGTCGTTATGGTCATTTTGGTCATTTTAGTCATTTTAGTAATTTTAGTCATTTTGGTCATTTAGGTCATTTAGGTCATTTAGGTCATTTAGGTCATTTAGGTCATTTTCAGCATTTGGGGCATTTTGGTCATTTTGGTCATTTTGGTCATTTTGGTCATTTTGGTCATTTTGGTCATTTTGGTCATTTTGGTAATTTTGGTCATTTTGGTCATTTTGGTCATTTTGATCATTTTGGTCATTTTGGTCATTTTGGTCATTTTGGTCATTTGGGTCTTTTTGGTCATTTTCGTAATTTTCGTAATTTTCGTAATTTTCGTCATTTTCGTCATTTTCGTCATTTTCGTCATTTCGATCATTTGGGTCATTTGGGTCATCTGGGTCATTTTAGTCGTTATGGTCATTTTGGTCATTTTAGTCATTTTAGTAATTTTAGTCATTTTGGTCATTTAGGTCATTTAGGTCATTTAGGTCATTTAGGTCATTTAGGTCATTTAGGTCATTTAGGTCATTTAGGTCATTTAGGTCATTTTAATCATTTGGGTTATTTTGGTCATTTTGGTCATTTTGGTCATTTTGGTCATTTTGATCATTTTGGTCATTTTGGTCATTTTGGTCATTTTGGTCATTTTGGTCATTTTAGTCATTTTGATCATTTACGTCATTTTGATAATTTGGGTCATTTGGGTCATTTTAGTCGTTATGGTCATTTGGGTCATTTTGGTAATTTTAGCCATTTGGGTCATTTAGGTAATTTTGGTCATTTAGGTCATTTAGGTCATTTAGGTCATTTTAGCCATTTTGGTCATTTTAGTCATTTACGTCATTTTGATCATTTGGGTCATCTGCGTCATTTTAGTCGTTATGGTCATTTTGGTAATTTTAGTAATTTTAGTCATTTTGGTCATTTGGGTCATTTTGGTCATTTTGGTCATTTTGGTCATTTTGGTCATTTTGGTAATTTTAGTCATTTTGGTCATGTTGGTCATTTGGATTTTTAGGTCATTAAGGTCATTTTGGTAATTTTGGTAATTTTTGTAATTTTGGTAATTTTGGTAATTTTGCTAATTTTGGTAACTTTGGTAATTTTGGTAATTTTGGTAATTTTCGTAATTTTGGTTATTTCTGTCTTTGGGTCATTTTGGGCATTTGGGTCATTTTGATCATTTAGGTCATTTTAGTCATTTTGGTCATTTAGGTCTTTTAGGTCATTTAGGTCATTCGGGTTATTTCGGTCATTTTGGTAACTTTGGTGTCACTTCCGAACATTTCGAGGTTATGTTGAAATAAATTTCTAAATACATTTCTTCCGAGGGTTAACACCAACTCCTTTCACAACAAGTAACATTTGAATAGGCTAATAAACTACTTGGTCCACTCTGGCCAAGTAACAACCCCCGGTAAGGCACCACCAGGCAGCATTGTGGCCATTGTGTCCACACGCGAGGGCCCAGGGTCTTTCCCAACGTACTTACCATCACGACATAGACCCTCAAACTGGCCCCGACCATCATCATCCTCCTCGCCCAGAGAGAGAGAGAGAGAGAGAGTGCAACATTGACCCTCGTCTTTGGACGGCCGGCGAGCAAGATGTTTAGGGGGTCTTTTGAGTCACGACTTCAAATGGGCACATAATTTACCTCACGCGCCACATACGGAATCTCGCTGCGGAGTCCTGGACGCGCTTTCTCCGAAGAAGGGATGCCTGTGGGGTTCAGGAATGGTGAGGTTTATAAATATTGCTTATTGTTACGTATTAAAGTGTTTGCATTTGAGGAGCTAGTTTCGCGGGAGAAGAGATTCTTCCGTGTTTGAATTTCTTTCGAAGAGGTTTAGACTTGAAATTATATAAGGAGGAGACCCCGATATTAAGTCTTATCTATTTATTCAAAGAAGAAGTAATGTTTAGAACAAACTATTTCGACTTTTTCAACGAATTGCCTTGACTCAACTACATCAACACAATTTAAATTGTGCCATACCGCCTTTCCGGCATGCATAGTTGATAGGCTCATGCTCCATAAATAATGCCATCCCGATACTTCCCCCTCAGCTGACGAACCTCGCTTCCCTTACATGGTCACGAGGCCAATCTCCAACTTGGGTCAATAGGGAAATAGGCAATAGATTCTCCCCACACTCCTCCTCCCACCAACCATCGCGCGCGAAAAAGAGTTACACCGTTCCAGAAGCGGGGGGAGAAAAACTTTTTCCCTCCTCCTTAATTGAGTTAAAAATTTAAATAACCCACTTTCGGCTGATTGGACCTCCACCTCGTCAACTTCCCCGAACCGTAGGTCGCCGCTGATTGCCTCTATTGGTCCATTTAAGGACTACTCCACCACCATGGTACTACACTGAGTCACGGTCTTGGTCGACGGGGCTTTTTGGGCATCTCGCGACGACGACTTTGCCGGCCATGGAGCAGGAGGAAAATTCATGAGCTGAATATATTTAACGACCGATATCGATCGCGTTCGAACCTTTTAACTAACTACCTGAACTATTGGCCAACTGTTGGAAACCCTTTTGCGATGATGGAAGTGTGTTGGAGTGTATGTGTGAGCACACGGAGGGAAATGCGCGCAAATATTTGCTTCCGAAATTATACGGTTCAGTCACGTTTCGAGTTTTGTTATCCTTGAGCTAGTGAGGGTGGCATACCGGAGAGTGGAGTAGCAGCGGGCACAGGGATCCCCGTGGCCATCGAGTGGGCCACAACGGTAGGTGAGCGCGAAGGTAACCCTTTGGTGTTTGGCGCATGGTTCCTCTGGTGTAACGCGGGATGCTGTGTAGTTTGGAACCAGAAACGAAGGAAAAGAGTTATGTAGTTTGGTTAAAAAATTAATTACGGTTTAATTTTTAGAAAATAGCTAAGTCTCAATGATGAGCAAATCAAAAATAACGTCTTTCTTTTAGATCTGAAAGTTTTATGAAAATATTGCATTAGGGAAGATCCATTTGGCAAAAAGTTTCAAGAGACGGTCTGAACTTTAGGCGGAAGATTCTGAATTTAAAAATAGGCTTATGGTCGAAATTTTAGTCATATCAATGCAGAGTAACCCATCGGCCCAGGGGTTTTAAGTTTTTGACCTTGTACGAAAAAAAAACGATAAAAAGCTTTCGGGTATTAAATTTATAGTCAAAATGTGAAAATTTCATCGTAATGGTGCATATCTGGCGATTTTGTAAAACAAAATGATGTTTTTTGTGGTTTTCAGCAGAAAATTGTTGTTTGAAAAGAACACACTTCAATGTTCCTTAAACGAAATTATGGAAAATTTGCCTAAAAAATAAATAAATAAATAAATAAATAAATAAAAAAAAATTAATAAGAAAATTGATAAAAAATAATAATAATGGCATTGATTTTTTTTTTAAATTCGATTTTTTCATCATTCTTTCAAAAGGTACAGATTTTTGAATTTAAATATATCATTTTTGTATGAACAGCTGCCAAATTTGTATGGAAAATTATATGGACAAACTAATAATGAAAATGACTTCTTTGGGCATACCGAAGGCACCAAAAAAGTTTCTGCCGTATTAAAAAATACAAAAAAAATAAATCGAATGACCGAAATCTCAGAGAATTGCTCAACAATATTTTTTACCGCTTATTTTATGTTCATCTTCAATCAAGTTTGAATTATCCTCACCCATATTGATCATGATGCCAACATGATTTAATTCTTGTTGCTGTTTTTCGTCTCGAAAAATTGTGAAAATGATGGTTTTGCCAAGCAAAGATCCACTATGATTAGTGAAATTAGTAAAACTGACTTGACAGTCTGCGATCAGCAGAAAAGCGAGTCAGGCGTGCGTCCCTCACAAACCAAAAAAGTGCTTAAAAAGTGCAAAAATGCCTCACGGCAAGAAAAAGAGGCGGTCCTCTCCAGCAGGATCGGCAGATTTGAAGAAGCTAAAGAATGCCGAAGCGCTACCTGCAAAGCCAGGCAGTTTGAGCAAGGACGCTCAAAATTCGCCTGGAAACCAGTTCGCTACCCTCCCTGTGGACGTGAGCGAGAAGGAAGAATTTGAACGACGGGAAAAGTTGCCACCCATTTTTGTGAAAACTTCGTCATCGGATTCGGTGCGAAAGTGGCTGACCGGGTTTATCAAATCTGGTCTTTTACGAGCTTCCATTCGCTTGTGTGCTGATGGACTCAAAATTCTGCTACCCACCAGAAAGGATTACAACTACGTTCGGGAGTTCCTGAACAACACAAAGATTCAATACTACAGCCATGACGATCCAGGTAAACGCCCCATGAAACAAGTCCTCCGAGGCCTGTAAGACATGGAGTGAGTGAGTGTGCTGAAAGAAGAGCTCAAAACTCTTAAGTTGAACGTGATCGAAGTCTTCAAGATGACGAGACACAACAAGGACATCAAGTATCGTGATCAACTGTACCTGGTTCATCTCGAGAAAGGATCGACAACGCCGTCTGAGCTGAAAGCAGTTCGGGCAATTTTCAACATAATCGTGACTTGGGAACGTTATCGTCCAGTGCACCGTGACGTGACGCAATGTTCGAACTGCTTGCAGTTTGGACATGGTGGAAGGAACTGTTTCATCAAGAGTCGTTGTGCAACCTGCGGAGGTGAGCACAAAACTCAAGCTTGCGAAACAATCAACGAGAAAATCGAAGCGAAATGCTTCAATTGCGGCGGCGACCATTCTACTAAGAATCGAAGCTGCCCAAAACGTGCTGAGTTTGTAAAAATTCGGCAGCAAGCGACGACGAGGCACCAACCAAATCGTCGCAAAACACCACCAGCATACACGGACGTGGATTTTCCTGCTTTGGCATCACCTGGAGCGGGATCTGTTCGAGTGGTTCCAAATCTGCAGCCATTGCCGTTGAATCAGCGGCAAAAAGTTGCAGAGATTACAACACCTCCTGGTTTCAGTCAGCAACCGAAGGAAAACCAACCAGCATCAACGGATGAAGGCAGTAGTGACCTGTTTTCACCACAAGAACTTCTGAACATTTTCATCGAGATGACAACAACACTGCGTGGTTGCAAAACTCGTGCGGAACAAGTAAGAACGCTTGGAGGATTTATCTTAAAATACAGTTCGTAGTTTACTCGTTCTAATGATTTTGAATATTTCAATGAATTTACTTTTTTAGTTTTAAGTTAGGATTAGTTGTTAAAGTGATTTTTTTTTCTTTTTTACCCAAATGTATTCGATTCAATGCAAAAATGAAAAACAATTTGAAGTAAATAAATGAATGTGAACAGTTAATAAGAAAACAAAAAATATAACAAAGATGAAGAGCATGTAGCCATAACACTTAGAATGTAAATGAAATGTAATTATTATAAGAAAGTTCAATAAAGACATATTTTATTTCAAAAAAAATATTTTTTTAGTGAAACTGACTTTCATCGGGAATTTTTGCGTCGGTTATTTGTGATTGAAAATAAAAAGAATATCATAGATTAAAGATTAAAGATTTTTTTTACATTCATGAGACAATACATTTAAACAGAGTGAACCATCTTCAAAGAAATTGTTAAAATATGATCAAGGAGCTAAAAAACAACCAGTACCAAAATTCAAAAAACTTGTATTGATAAAATCAGAAAAAAATAAATATTCATTTCATTTATAGTGAAATTGCAAAAGCTTTGACATATTGAATTTTTGAAGATATTTGAAGTAATGATATAGTCAGAATCTTTTGACACTCATTATTCTGCAAATCAGGGTTACAACTACAAATTCAGATTTGTAAAAAAATTATGAACATAATGGAAAAAATACTTTAACAATATAATGGAAATTATATTTTTTCCAGCTTTTTGGTAAAAAACCAGCACAATTTGGAGCAGCAAATTGATTAATATTTCGCAAATTTGTAATTTGTGAACTATTCCATTTTACTGTACTAACCCCCTTTTCAATTACAACCAAAGCTTAAGGACAAGAGGTTTAAATTTAAAATTTACTAGCCTACTTGCATTTTTTTCTAAAACTATACAAAATTATTCTTTAGTCAGAAATTGAAGATATAACGACAATTTTTATGATTTTTTTTTGTATTTTTGATTTGGTTGAAACTTTGTGAGTGATTTCTTAATAACCAAATAGGCAATTTTTAATCATTACACGTTCAAAAAGTAAAATATAAAAGTATAAAAAATTATGGTATAATATTTGCCCATTTTGTGTTATTTTACCTATATTAATGTTTCAAATAATAATATTCAAGGGAAACCGATGAAAATTGTATCAGGTCCTGATTTAAAATTACACAAATTTTTCATGAAACAATAATGTTGGTAAAGTTTCACAAAAGTAGTTTATAATCAACAACAAAATTTCAGCCCTTCCTATATTAAACTTAACTTTTTTTTGTATAGTATCTTCATACAATTCTTTATATAATTTTGGCATGTATGTAGACTTTTTTGATTCCCTCTTTTTATTAGTTTGGTTTGTGATTTTTTATGCTATGATTAACGTTAAAAATTAAAAAAAACTTATATATTTTTAAAAAGAATTCTATTCTTAGTTTTTAAAAGGTGCACTGGTTCTCAATAAATTTATGAATTGTCAAATTTAAAAATACTTTTCTGAAAATTTCAGAAAAAAAAATCAAATAAGTGATTAAGGTTACCATGGCTGCGACGTTTTGAAAAACCAACCAGAGAATTGAAGTTTGAAAAATTGACAACAATAGGTCTTTTAATAAAGAGAAAATTGTCAAAAACGACCTTTTTGCTTTGTACCATGTCTGATTTAAATAGACAAAAAAAGTTCACCAGACAACCGCGCTACAAAACGCACCATTTGCGACATTAATATCCATAAAATTAATTCAAATATCGTCGGCGAAAGAAATATTTCCCCGACGAAATATTTATGACCACTTTGCCGGCATCCCTTCCCCACCCGTCCACCCACAACAGCATCGTGAGTGGCGAAATGACAAGTGTGTGTGCGCCTTCGCTCGGAAAATGACAAATTTGGAGGCCGCGGAAAACGCTTGTTTACCAGCCAACATTGTTGCCCCGAGGAAAAACCCCTTTCTGCCGCGTGATCAATCTAGGTTAAGTGCACGTTCCCAAACGCGATTGAAATGCTAGCGGAACGCCATTTTCCGGTTCTAATGCAGCCACGTGGTACCAAATCTAATCAAAGTGACTGCAAACAAATTCAACCCACACACACGCCCCCAATCACAGGGAAAAAGGTTTCCGGCGAGGTTGGAAAAAACTATACTTTACAGTGTGAGATTGGCGATGGCCGAGAGAGGGGGAAAATAAATGTGATTCAATCATGCAAGGGCCATTACTTTGGCTTCACATAGCAAATGGCATGCACGTACATGTCATCAATAATGTTGAAGGAATTATTTCGATAAAATCTGTTTTTAAAATCTGGTATGCCTGGAAATTGCCTTGTTGCGCTGAAGGATACCGATGATGGATTGGTTAATGTGATTGGTTTTTGCTTAATTTCCATGTCCTTTCATATATACAAACTTGGAAAAATCCTTAGAATTTCGTCAAGTAAACAAAAACCAATTTAATATTATGAAAACAACGCAAACTTTAAAAATTATAGTAACTTTATAAACTGTCCAAATATTTGCCCGAAGATGAGTGGATCAATATTATGCCAAATATTTTTTTTTTGAAGATAAAAAATTAAACTTTTCGTTCACATTTTTTTTATGATTTGAAAATTTTGTGTAAATGGGACTTATAAGTAAAATTTGACTTCCGAGTTGATGGCTTACACCAAATTCATCAGTATCAGTTGAATCATTTCATCATATCACAATATATTTGGGTAATTCTCCGCCAACTCACACAGCAGTTGCCCCGACCCCCTTTCGATTTGCGTGAAACTTTGTCCTAAGGGGTAACTTTTGTCCCTGATCACGAATCCGAGGTCCGTTTTTTGATATCTCGTGACGGAGGGGCGGTACGACCCCTTCCATTTTTGAACATGCGAAAAAAGAGGTGTTTTTCAATAATTTGCAGCCTGAAACGGTGATGAGATAGAAATTTGGTGTCAAAGGGACTTTTATGTAAAATTAGACGCCCGATTTGATGGCGTACTCAGAATTCCGAAAAAACGTATTTTTCATCGAAAAAAAAAACACTAAAAAAGTTTTAAAAATTCTCCTATTTTGCGTTACTCGTCTGTAAAAAAATTTGGAACATGTCATTTTATGGGAAATTTAATGTACTTTAATGTACTAGATTGACCCAGAAGGGTCATTTTTTCATTTAGAACAAAAATTTTCATTTTAAAATTTCGTGTTTTTTCTAACTTTGCAGGGTTATTTTTTAAGAGTGTAACAATGTTCTACAAAGTTATAGAGCAGACAATTACAAAAATGTTGATATATAGACATAAGGGGTTTGCTTATAAACATCACGAGTTATCACGATTTTACGAAAAAAAAGTTTTGAAAAAGTTGGTCGTCATCGATCATGGCCGTTCATGGTCACCCGCGACAGACACGGACGACGAAACAAAGAGAAACGCAAAAAGTAACTTTTTCAAAACTTGTTTTCGTAAAATCGCAATAACTCGTGATGTTTATAAGCAAACCCCTTATGTCTATATATCAAATTTTTTGTAATTGTCTGTTCTACAACTTTGTAGAACATTGTTACACTCTAAAAAATAACCCTGCAAAGTTAGAAAAAACACGAAATTTTAAAATGAAAATTTTTGTTCTAAATGAGAAAATGACCCTTCTGGGTCAATCTAGTACATTAAAGTACATTAAATTTCCCATAAAATGACATGTTCAAAAAAAATTTACAGTCGAGTAACGGAAAATGGGAGAATTTTTAAAACTTTTTTAGTGTTTTTTTCGATGAAAAATACGTTTTTTCGGAATTCTGAGTACGCCATCAAATCGGGCGTCTAATTTTACATAAAAGTCCCTTTGACACCAAAATTCTATCTCATCACCGTTTCTGGCTGCAAATTATTGAAAAACACCTCTTTTTTCGCATGTTCAAAAATGGAAGGGGTCGTACCGCCCCTCCGTCACGAGATATCAAAAAACGGACCTCGGATTCGTGATCAGGGACAAAAGTTACCCCTTAGGACAAAGTTTCACGCAAATCGAAGAGGGGTCGGGGCAACTTTTCCCGATTTCGTGTGAGTTGGTAGAGAATTACCCATTTACTTCTTCAAAATGCAGATTAATGTTCCCTCGTTCCATAAATCTCCCGCATGACGAACCCAAAGCCGGAACCGCCACTGACCACACACGACGCAAAGCCAGCCAAAATTGGCCATCTCGTAAATAGACCCCCGAAACCAAATTAATAAACGTAATCCGTTTAAGATAACTGTGCGCGCCCCGGCACTTTCTTACGTGGGCAGCAGGCCATTCCTAGGAAGTGGCTTTGAAAATTCATAAAATGCGCCTTTTTCGGCACCCTTGGCCCGGAACGACGTGTTTGGTGTAATCACGCCGATGATGTATGCTGCGCGATGATCATCATCATCGTCACGATTATGAGCGTAATTTATGGACAAACGTGTGAGTTTGGGGGTCACTCTGGAAGAGATGTGGTGGTTGGGTAGATTTGATGTTTGGCTTGATAGCATTCCTTAATTTTGATGTTAACTCCAACGCTTAACGAGGTTGCAATCAGTTCAAAGTGAATCAAATTGGATGTGCAATCAAATTTACATGATTGAACCTCTTTGATGCACACACACTCTAATCACCGTGGTGCATTTGATTCCGTGATCCTAACGACCTAATCGAACTGTGTTTCACTGCCCATTCGAATCGATAACACACACACAGTATTGCAAGTCACAATTACCAACCTGGTACCACATCACCGCACCTTCATCAATCAACGCGAGTGCTGATGTAGGGCTAACTTTAGCTCTACCAAACGGATATAGGGCCAAAAGGTAGAAAACCTGTGGAAATGGCATGCAACGAGAGAGAAAAGAAAAAAAAATCCAGAACCATTCGTTCTAGCCATTACCCGCTAATTAAGCCTAATGACTTCATTGCATGGGATTGTGCTCGACAATTTGTACTACACTCTCTTTCTCCCAACTCGATGGATATTGTTGTGATGGGAATCAAAAGCGCCACTGCACGACAAATGTGACCCAGGTTGAATTTGGTTGCAACTACCGCCACCGCAAAACGGCGGCAAATCATAGGGCGCGCTGGGAAGGCTTGATCGTTCTTGGCATAATTTGAATTTCAAAGCGCTGAAAGAACCAGCAGAAAAAAAGTGGAACTTGAAATGTCAGCCACCTCTTCGGCGGAACATGCAATTCTAATGTGAGGTGGCTTTTGACAAAACAGAATTGTAGGGTGTTGAAATATTAAGTTATGCATCAGCAGCATAAAAAGCTTACCGACACGAATTACCGTTTGGTGGGAGGCTAACCGTAACCAACGTTTCACGGTGATTTCTAGTGGCACTCAACTTTGCAAGTTCGTCATAAACTGAATAGTAACTTTGACTTCGACATTGCCAAAAATTAAAAAAAAAATCATGGCGATCCTAATCCATACAACAAATTTAAAAATCTTCAAATGAAGGTTTAAAATTACAAAAGATAACCTAAAAAATTCCCCCGGTCCAATTATTTTTTTTTAAATATACAAACATTTCAAACAGATCTCAAAATGTATCTTTACCTTCTTCATCTTTGTCAGAGTTTCTAAAAAAATAACTTCGCGGTCCTTCTTCAAGAAGGACCGACAAGACAACATTTTTTCGATGGATCAACTATGGTACCCTTGGAACGAGCTGTCAAGTAGGACCTTTTTTATAAACCTTTGATTCATTGAAAGATAAGTTTCTACTTGACAGCTCGTTCCAAGAGTACCATAGTTGATCCATCGAAAATACATAGTTGATCCATCGAAAATCTCGTCAATTTTTTTTGTGTATTATAATGAGAAAAAAAGTGATAGTAATTGTTTTTTGATAGTGTTTTTTGCTGTTGTACATCAAAATTTTCTTAGAGCTGTAGGACCCTATTGGTGTCTTCAGAAAAGTTGTAGATTATGATGAGGGCAATTCAGAAAAATACAGCTACACTATAAAATTTGCCAAATTTTTAAGTAACGTGCTAGCCTTAATTCAGAAATTGACAAAACGTTTTTTTATGGAGCAATTCCATGTCAAATAGGGAATCGGTTGTACCCGACCCTCTCCGATTTCAATGAAACTTTGTAGACATGTTATCCTAGGCATATATAAGCCATTTTTGTGTATATGGAGCCAGTTACACTCGATAATGACATTTGAGAAGGGCATAAGTGCTTTCAATATTTTTGTATTTCGTAATTTAAATATTGCTATATCTCGAAGCCGTTGCATCGTATCAAGAAGTGGTCAAAGACAAACTTATAGGAAATTTGACAGGCTTTCCAAAAAATACAATGAAAGAAAAAAACACTCCACTTTAATGAGATTTTTTGATTTTTAGGTTTAAAAGTCAAATTTGAAGGTGAGCTTAGGGTTACCAGGCCCGAAGAGTAAAAAATCTGGCAAAAAATCTGGGAAAAATCTGGCAAGCCACTTTTCTCAAAGTAATAAGTAATTTTTTGTTCAAAAACTGTGTATTTTAACTTTTTATACATTAAAGCTTCACAAAATAAAAAAATACGTCAATAAAACAATAGTAAAGTAAATCTTTCCCTGTTCCTGAGTGGAACACCCTTGAAGAGTATCGGGGCCGGCATTTACAAAGCGGATTCAGTGGCAGTTTCATTCTCAACTTAATGTTAACATGTTAAGGTTAATGTTAACATTCCATAGGTCGCCTCCGATACACTACCTTCCCTTTACTAAGCAATCGATTCCAGAAGGGAAAAGATCACCAGTTGTGTTGGTCCGAGCCGGGATTTGAACCCCAATCTACCACTTACGAGGCGGAAGCGTTACCACTGGGCTACGTGGCTCGGAAAAAATAAAACAATGTGAGGAAGAAATAGAAAATTATTTTTTCTAATCGGCGCTCAAAAAATCTGGCAATACCAGATTTATCAAGCAACCTGGCACCCCTGGGTGAGCCCACGATTTTTTTTTTCAATCAAAATTTTTGTGAAGATAGCCTAAAATGTTACAAAAAGACTCACGGAAAATGCAGGATGGAGCAGCTCACCTAAAAAAATACAAAAATCATTTACTGAAACTGTTTTTTTGAAAAGTGCTCTAACCCGGGCAGACGGTAATAACAAAATTAATAATATTTCAATAACAAATCCTGTTAAAATAACAAAAAGTGTTATTATTTTATCCTGAAGTTCAACTTCAAGAAGAAAAAATAATAACAGTTTCTGATAAAATAACAAAATTTGGTGTTGAAGGGATATTATATTGAAAATGTTAAATAAGAGGAAAATAAAAATGCTAATAAGAGGAAATGTTATACATTTCAAAAACTCTTCTAATAACAAAATTTGTTATTCGTTCGGTATACTGACTTAGAAATAAAATTACCATAAATCGCAAAAATGGAAAAGTTTCTAAGCGTCCATAACACAATCTGTTATTATTTTTTCTTTTGTTAAAAATGTTTAGATCTTTGGGATAATTTTGTCTAATTTCGAACATAGGCACCATGATTTGCGAAATATCAAAGGTGCAGTGCTTTAGTTGTCACCAGTACCCATTATTTTGGGTGCTTATAATGAGCACCCCAGATTGAAGGTGCTTATTTTTTGCAACGTTTTTTTTAAATTTCGGCATTAGGTTGATGAAATTTGTTTGTAGATCTGGAGATAATTGCAGTAGCTCTTAGTTTAAATGAAGAATGAAGAATCTTGCTTCTTGGCATTTTTTGAAAACTGGAAGAATTGCCGCAGCATTTCCCTCAGAACGGAAGAAGTGGAAGCACGGATTTGGCCTTAAGAGAATTGACGGATGACATTTTTGAAACGTTTCTCATAGAGATCGGGGATTGTGTCCAGCGTTCAAAGTGGCTCTTCATTAGGTCTAAATAGCTCCACCAACAACATCTTGTATTACTCACGGTTCAATTTCACATTCTTCTGTCTCATCTTTTTGAAGGATTTGGTGCCTCCACGCCAATTGACCCTATTCCGGGTAGAAGTTTAAATAAAGTCGCTTGAAGACAGTGTTTTTTACCAATTCGGAAGTCTGCTCAAAAATAGGACTCGAAGCCGTCTTCTTCTCATGATCTACACTCACAATTCGGTCACTGATGTCTAATTATGGCCACATTGTAACATGCCATTGCTTCTCAAGAAGTACAGAATCTGCTGGGGGAACTGACCAAAACCAAATTCTGAATGACAATGTTGACAACAGTTATTTTTTCTGTGGTAACAAAGAAAGACAAGTCATAGTTACCTTGTTTTAAAAATATGCACCAGCACCGCACCCAAATATTTTAAAGTTCGGTGCTTATCGTAGTTACCTTACTACAAGTGCAGGTACCTATTTCTCTTCCCTGGGGATAATTTTGTCTAATTTCGTCGGGGTCATTATTTTGGTCATGAAATGGGGTCCTTAAGCTAAAATTATTTTAAAAAGTTGAAATTTTGGAAGTTGATTTTTTAATTATTTGATATACCCCCTAAGCGACTTTCCTAAAATTGGCTAGAACTATGGGATAATTTAGACCAATTTCGTCGGGGTCATCATTTTGGCTATGAAATGGGGTCCTTAAGCTAAAATTATTCTAAAAAGTTGAAATTTTGAAAGTTGATTTTTTTAATTATTTGATATACCTTCTAAAGGACTTTGTTTAAAATGGTTAGAACTATGGGATAATTTTGACCAATTTCGTCAGGGTCATTATTTTGGCCATGAAATGGGGTCCTTAAGCTAAAATTATTCTAAAAAGTTGAAATTTTGAAAGTTGATTTTTTTAATTATTTGATATACCCCCTAATGGACTTTGCTAAAATTGGCTATGACTATGGTATAATTTTGACCAATTTCGTCGGGGTCATTATTTTGGCCATGAAATGGGGTCCTTAAGCTCTTTGTTTAATTTTGTTTTATTCCCTAACGGAATTGATTTATTTATTGAGAATTTTTGAAGTGTGAATAACAAAAACTGTTATTTTTTTCACAGAGCCAGGAAGTCGGAGCTGACGTTGAAGTTCTAGCTGGAGTGAGACCTCGGAGACTGCATCGGATTCATCTAATTTTCAGCAACTTTTACTTGGAGTCGGAATCTGTGAAGTCGGGTATTTTTGGAGAGCTGAAGTCGTCGTTGACGTCATATCCTGCTACCAGAGTCGGAGTTGTCTTCAAAGTATGGATTCAAAGTCGCTTGGAGGTACCCGACTCTGCAGCCCTGACTAGTACAGAGGAGTTATAGCAACTGCAGGTTTATTCGCAAATTACAAATAAACCAAAACAATAACTTTTTTTGTTATGGAGACATACCAGTTCAATAACATTTTTTGTTATTATGCTGCTCCACCTCTCCGCACAAAATAACAAATCTTGTTATTCCTTCATGATTCCTTCTGTGTTATTGGTTTGTTATTGCAATAACAACATAATAACAGTTTAAGTTATTCTTCGAACAAATCTTTGTTATTAATTTTTGTTATTTTAACAACTAATCCGATCATCCCAACAACATATTTCGATCTTCTCACAATATCAAAAACTGACCTTCTCAAGTTATTTCCGTCTGCTCGGGTTAGTTGTGAAAATAACAAAAAAAAAAATAAAATAAAAAAGATTTGTTCGAAGAATAACATAAAATGTTATTTGTCTGTTATTGCAATAACAATCCAATAACAAATAAATCATAACGACGAATAACAAATCTTGTTATAAATAACACAAAATGTTATTGGCCTAGCTTTTTCAATTATCAAAAAATGTTATTCCCAAGTTATTTCCATCTGCTCGGGTAACAAGTTCCATACTACTTTTTTTTTCAATTGCAAACATTTCCATTCAATAAGTTTTTCAAAAAGAAAAAAAAATATTGGCATTACATGCTTTTCTTTAAAATGATATAATTCAAAACTGCACTGAAAATTTCAGCTTTTCAGCACCGAAAACAGTGCTTAAAAGTACTACTTTTCAGCATTGTTTTCTTGGTACGGAATAGTAGGCCGTTTCGTTTCACAGCGGAATTGCAAAAAAAAAAATTAAAAACTTTTAAACCTTAAATGAAAATTTAAGAACAAGCAACATACATGGATTTAAATTCACTTTCCTATATTTATAATCATATTTAGCATGTTTGGGCTCGCTCAAAAATAATTCGAATTTTTATAAAATGTAAATAGAAAAGGGCACTTAAATGTTTGTTTTTGTGAAAAAAATATTTTTTTTAATTCTTAAATATTTTGAAAACCAATGATTGCAAAACAACTGGACTGTGCAATGAATTTAAAACACTATATATTTATCCAAATTTTTATCTTATGACCTGCAATTTCAATTTTAATTTTTATTTTTCTAGTCAGCAAATATTAAAACAGACAAATAAACCAGCTCAAGCCATTGTAAATAACAATTAAAATTCCAGTTTTGTACCACGGACCTCTTTATTTGCTTCATTCCTTAAAACGTCCTTCAATTAAACAATAAATTAATTCCCAACACAATGACCAATTAAATTGATGTCTTTAAAGTGATCAGCATTCGTAATCAAACTCTTTGATCGAGTTACTCAACGTGAGGGCCAACATTGGTTCCAACAGGTATGTAAACAAACTAAAACATCAAAATTATAATGATGAAAGCGTGACACAATAATATATTCTGGGGTGTTATAATGCCTCGAGCCAAAAAAGTAGGTTTAGAAGTTTTGTGCTGAAGAAAACTTTCTGTACCGCTCAAGTTATTATTTGTTCACCTTCTGTTCGAGGTGTGTTTAACATTCAGTTGAATGGCTCCTCCAATTGTCGCCCGGGGCTTCCAACAAAGGAACAATCAATTACTTGTTTTATTGTGTTGACAGAAGTTTAGCTTGTCACTGGCGTGTCATTTCGTGTGTGATTGTTCTCTAGAGCGAGAAACAATCATTCATCGAAGTTGTTCGAACCAAGTTTTTCTAAACTTCCCGCAAATGGTTCCATTGTTCCCGAAAAACTGTTCGTTCTCAGCGCAAACAGTGCCAAACCGAAGTCACACATCCTGGGCCGTAGATTCAATCATTTGATTAGTTTCCCCAGAAATCGTCAACTGCTGCGTCGTGTGCGTTTCGCAGCGTAAACAAAGCCGATACGGGAAATAAATTCTGGCAAATTACAGTGCCCTCAGTGTTGCTGGTTGACCAACACGGCCGCGTTGTTCTAAACTAGCCCAGCGGACATGACCAGGAAATGCGGGCTCTCGTATATGAATGTACTGCTGTTGGACGCTGGAATTCGGTGCAACAATAGTGCAGTGTGTTGTAGACCCTCGTGCAGTCAGTTTGGCGAGCAATTCCACACACTGGATTCGTTTATGGTTTGGAGATGTGTCAATGTAATGCAGATTTGGCAAAAAAAGGGTTTTAATTTTTTTTCGAAATTCCTTATAGGAACTTTTTTTAATATCTGGAGTTTTTTTTGAAAAGGTCCAATAAACCAAATTTCAAGTTTTAGCTTTTTGGGTGTTTTTGAAACCGCCTTGAGTCAGGGGTATCAAAAAATATCCAAAAATCACAAACTTTAAATTTGGTTTATTGGACCTTTTCAAAAAAAAACTCCAGATATGGTTGCAATATTTAGTCATGTAAAAAATTCAAATAGTCATGACTTTATGGCAAACGAGCATAACATGGACGAAATATAGCAATATTTTCACCATCAGTTAGAACTGACCACGCTGTGTGACCCCCTGCCTGACTAGTGATATCAGCTGATGCTGGTTTGTAATTTCCCTAACGTGGGAGCGTGAATGTTTGAGTTGCACAGCCACAGTTTGGTTGGAAGGATTGGAAATATTTTTTTTAAGCAATAGCCGATGGATGAATGTAAAATATTTACAAGATAAAGACGAAAATATGTATAAAAAAATAGTATGAATTTGTCTGTCAACTCTCTTGCTTTAATTATTTTAAGTCAGAATCGGGGTTGTCAGGTTACCAGGTAAATCTGGAAAATCATAATTTGTCAAGCTTCCGCTGAGGCTCTTCTTCAGACTTCGACAGATTTTGTTAGTTTTCAGGTTCCTGCCGATTTTAACTTCATTCTTGACCAAAATGAACTACTGGCACGTTTTTTCTTTTACTTAAGTTATGTCTAAATAATTTTGCATGTCAGATTTGTTATCGGCATATGGGCAGTTTCTTTTTTTAAATTTGCCTCCGTGAAGAATAAAAATCCGAATGATCTTTGCTATGTTTCATGCTGTCTTACAAATGTCATATGAGAAAAAAAAGTTGTGGTCCATTTTTTCCTATTTTGATTATTATATTAAATTGTCATTTTGCAGAACTTTGCTCCAAGTTTATTTTTGCTTCACTTTGTTTGAACTGGGTGGACTGAAAAAAAAACCCTTACCGACAGCAAGCCAGGTAAACTCACCTAACTTATACAAAATCTGACTTAAATTTCAAGCGAGATTCTATGGCCAGTTAAGTTCACACTTTTCTCATTGAATTTAAATTTTTAAATGGAAATTTGTTGAGAAAAAAAATATTTTGCTAAGCGGTACTCATCTTAAGCCTAATAAGCAGTCGTGTTTGAATGATGCTGGATAATCTGGAGTGTTCCTTGAAATTTACTAAAACCAAGAACACAAACGAGTAGAGCAACTATTTGTGAAAATTTTTGTTTATTTTCACTTTTATTAAAAGTTATGCTATTCCTTTCATAAGCATTTAAAACAAATATTTCCCAAATGCATTCTAGTCAGTCGAGTGCATTGGGCCTATTCTCCTATTTTCAGCTTAGTTCTTTTTTAACACACACGAACACACACACGAAAAGTAGCATTTATAGAGAAAATTTCCTGGCATCACTGGCTCACTCCAACAGGCGCTGCTGGTGGTGTTGGTGGCTACCCTTTGTTCTTTATTTGCCTTCGCATCTCGCTCGGTTTTCTTCAGCCTTCGATTGGAATGGGTCGTCAAAATTCAAACTTAAAAAGACTTGGTGCGTTTGTTTTTTTTTTTTTTTTATGGCGATTGCGAATTATTTACATGTTTCGGGATTATTTTTCAAATGAGTGACTAACTAATGTGCAAAAGAACATGTTGTCGGTAGTTGGAAGCAATTTTATGTCTTAAGCGCTTTGAAAGCGCTAGCGCAAGTGAAAAGATATTGATGGCGACTTTCGTTAAACAGTTAGCCTCTCATCTTGGGTGTGCCACCAAAATGATGAGAGACGGTCTCGCAAAATAGAAATTATGATCAAAAGTGCATTAAATTTGATCTTTTTGGCCAGTAAATGGCAGTGTCTGTGTTTTTAAAAATCTGTCCATTACTGGATTGATTTGTTTTTTTTTTTTATTATCTCATACAACGACGAGCCAGTCTTGTGGTCATAATACTATGAAATTCCTTTTTATTCGCAAGAAAATAACATAATTTCGTTATTTTTTATAAATCGATGAATCATGCTAAGTCACAAACATTTAAATCTATGTTGATCTTTACTGATTATTTAAATAATATAATTCATTTAATATTGGTTACTCGATGCAATACTTACGTAATAAATGCCAGTTTATAAGAGTTTTAAACTTAGAGAAATTCTGTGACCGAAATATTCGATAATTTTTTAACCCGGCTAAAACTTTTTTTGGTGTCTTCAGTATGCCCAAAGAAGCCATTTTGCATCATTGGTTTGTACATAAAATTTTCAGCAGTTGTCCATACAAAAATGATACGTGCAAATTCAAAAATCTGTATCTTTTGAAGGAATTTTTTGATCGATTTGGTTGCTTTGTGCAAAGTTGTAGGTATGGATATGGACTACACTGAAAAAAAAAATGTATCAAGGTAACATTTTTTTTGTATGTTTTAATTTCACTTTGAGTGACTAAAACTTGATTTGCAAAAAAAAAATTTGTTTTTTCTTTTTGTTTTGGTTCAAGGGGCATCTACCAACTTTTCAGAAATTTGCAGACTTTACAAAAAATCTTTGACCGAGTTATGAGTTTTTGAATTAATACTGTTTTTTTTTCAAAAAATCGAAATATTGTTCGCAAAAAATGTTCAACTTCATTTTCGATGTAAAATCGAATTTGCAATCTAAAAGTACTGTATTGAAATTTTGAAGTGCACCGTTTTCAAGTTATAGTCATTTTTAGGTAACTTTTTGAAAATGTCGATCTCAGCAACTAACGTTCCGATTGTTAATGTTATAGGGGAAATATACCCATTTTAATCACTCTAAGCCGTTCGACCAATTCTCATCACTTTTGCCGTTTATGCTATTAAATCAACATTTTCAGATGTATCAACAATGGAGAGTTGCTTGCTCACTTTTATTTTAGCTATTTATTACTTTGGAACAGTCAAATTACTTTATAAAAGCTGTAATTCATGACCAAAGTACTGATAGGCCGATAATAGAAATAGGCTGAAAAAGGGTATAGTTCCCCTAATATGAATCATTAGTGAAATTTCCAATGATTATGAAAAAATATATTAATTATTTTTAATTCAAGATTCACATTTCAAAAGGGCCAAACATTTAATATAACGTCCTTTTGAAATGTTATTTTTGTTTACAAAAAATGTTTTCGAAAAGATTTCGGAAAATTTCACGAACGTTTCATATTTTTACATTGAATATCGGACCATTAGTTGCGAAGATATTGACATTAGAAAATAGTGGGTTGTTTGGGTGAGACATAAAAACACCAATTATCCTGTTTTTAAACCTTTGCCTGGCGATATCTCAGCATTTAAAGTTCATTTAAAAAAAGTTCAAAAAAGCAATTACTACTATTTTCTATTAAGATACCTGATATTGATTCAAAAATTCTTAACTCGGTCAAAGATTTTTTGCACATTCTGGAAATTTCTGAAAAGTTGACATTTGATGTCCTCGAAAAAAAAACAGAAACAAAATAAAAAAAGTGTTTTTTGCCAATCAAGTTTTAGTGATAACAAGTGAAATTAAAAATCACCAAAAAATCTTTTTCCGTGTATCATTTTTTTTTCAGTGTAGTACTTATCCATATCTGCCTAAGATCTTCATGTATCATTTTTGTATGGACAGCTGCCAAATTTGTATGGAAAATTATATGAACAAACTAGTGATGCAAAATGGCTTCTTTTGGCATACCGAAGCTATCAAAAGAGTTCCAACCGGATTAAAAAATACAAAAAAATAATAAAAATAGGCCGATTTCGAAGAGAATTGCTCACATGCTTTGTTCAAGTTATACTTAATAATTAAAAATTGATTTTTAAAATACGAATACACTGCCGCTTGATTTACTTAAACCGTTTTCTTACTGTCCAGCGAATTCGTGACTTATGAAACAATCCATATGGAATTTTCCTTCCTTCAATAATTTCGCCCAAATAGGTAAATCACACCGGAAAACCAATTATATGTGCCATAGGCAACCATCCCAAATGGCAAACGCAAAAGCATGGTAAGAAAAAAAAATGAAGACAGCCGAAGAAAATAAGTGAAATCAATATCCACCGCACAATGGGCCACATGCCAAATGCCACCGACCAAACATTTCCCTTCGTGTGTCACATTTGACCCCGTCGCCCAAACGTACGCTTTCCGTGTTTTTTTTCCCATCCGTACGCTGCGTACGCTGACAGGCCGGGGAAAGTGAAAGGAGGCAGCCAAGCCGGGAATGTTCAATAAAAGTAAATCATCGGGGCTGTGTACTAACGGACGGTCCAACTCCAAGAGGGCCGACCAACCATGAGCAATCGAATTATTGGCACACATATATTCTACACGTGGGAGAAACCAATAATACTAATTTGATATTTTTTGCGTTTTTTTTCGCTTCTCTCGTTGGTCACAAGGCTTTTTGCTATATCTAAGAAAATGATGCTTCTTAGAAAAAGTTTCCATCGCGAAAAACGAATGTCTTTCTTTCAAACAATTTCATTTTTAAATAAATTGTGAAATAGTCTAATATTTCTGCCAGCAATCATCAAGTTTTAATCTCAAGAGTCGATTTGGAACAATTGGACAATATTTTATGAAATTACACTGATATAAATTCAGAGCTGTGTTTTTTTTTCTTGAGTTTCATCCTAATTTGATCAATTGCTTATTGCTTATTTTTATGGATTTTCTTAAATCTTAAATAAAAAATAGAAATATTTTTTTTGCAAAAGTTTGAGTTAAAATCTCAGTTTGCTAATGGCCATGGAATCACTCCTAATCCCCTCCACAACCTTATCCCCCATAAGAAGGTCAGTTTCCAACGGGCACATGACCACATTTCCCATACGTGAGCATGCCCTTTCGGTGTCATCCTTAGCGAAAGAAGTCGCATGGTACTTGTTGCGGGCCTGGGCTCCGTACAAATCTCTCAAATTGAACCAAGTCCAAGTCTTGGGCCGTGTGGAGAAATGGCTATCAGAGCGGTGCACATCTTGCCGTACAGGAGGCCAGAAGCAACGGAACGCATCTTCAAAAAAAAAAAAACTTTCTACATAATAGTCCTCCTCTCAGTGGCTAGTCAGTGCAAGCGGGACATCCATCTCTTGAGCAGGTCGGTACTAAATCCAAGAAAGGGAACCGTATGGAATATAATGGTCAAATAAATATCTTCGTGAGCGGGAAAACCATGGTGGTGGACAGTGGGAGTGGGAGGGTGGTCAAAATTTGAGAAGTTGAAAACTTACTTTTTTAACTGAGGTTTTGATTTTAAAAGAAATTTGTTTAAAAGATTTTTTCTACAAAGTAAGCCCACAATCCAGTATGGACGTGATGTGTACTGCAGAGCGTATGAATCTTCTTCTCCTGGAAGTAACAACCACTCATGAAGTCTCTCTAGCCGGGAAGATCAGCCAAATGCCACAAGCACGATCCGCTTCTGCTTGACTGTAGACAAGGAGCGTGTCTTCCCGGCTCTTTATCCAACAACAACGTCTGCTGGAGGAACGCGGCATGGGCAATAATTGAAAATGAAATAAAATACAATAAATAAAATAAGAACCTGGTGGCCAAGCTCGGATGGATGGACGGCCCGCAATGATGACGACCTGTATATGGGTGTTGTGTAGTTGAAGATTTAGATAGGAGCCGTGGGTATGTCAGAGTGTGGCCTATTTGAGCTATTACTCGGTTGATGGTTCAGCGGCTAGGGTTGACCCACGAGTCAGTTGGAGTGTAGTTGGAGCTTTCTTAAAAACTAGAGTCGGACGAGAAGTTGGCTAATCTTCAATAAATTTATATAAGAGTTGTTCTTGAATCAGAGTTGAAGTCGGTGGAGTCAGGCCTTTAAGGACAACTGGAGTTGGAGTCGCTAAAAATTTGTTTTAAATTGGAATGAAATCTTGAATGTCTTTTATCTCTTCTTCAGAACCACCCCAAATCTCTGCAAATCATCGCAAATCGTAACCACGCCACACACACGGCCAGATGTCCATTCAACCAGCCAGTCCACAGCCAGTGCGAATTGCTTCGTAACGGGTCACGTCGGTGATAATTTTCGCGCTCCTTTCAGCGAACCTCGCATCAACAACCTGCTGCATCGCTTCTCGCGCAGCAGCACACAAACCCGGTGACCTCGAATACGAAGGGAAAGACTTTTGCACACGTTGAGGTCGTTGAAGATCCCGGCCGCAGAGTCTCTCTAACTACTCGCCATTCATTCAGCAAATTGGACAATTTCACATGTACCTGATGACGATTGTGGAACTCCATCAAGGAGATTGCTGCGAAGCAGCGGAGAAAAACGTGCTTTTCCTGAACGTGTTCTTTAGTGAGTGGTGTGAATAAAGGGAGGTCGGCAGGTGGTGGCAAACGGTACGTTGCCATCCGGGAGGTTGCGCTAGGTGTTGCTTTGACCTGGAACAGATGTGAGCGTTTCTCCAACTGTACTTTTGAAGTTCAACGAAAAATCTATCCCTACTAGACATTTTTGAAGTTGATTTCAGTAAACGCATCAGTTTCGTCAAGGTATCATAGATTTGGGCTACCTGAACACGCTCAAATCGACAGATTTGTGTTTTAGTGTATTTCTTGCGAAAGAATAAAATTGAAATGTTGGAACCCCTTCTAAATTCAATTCTGTCGGAGTTTAGGGGGCCCAAATAAATCATACCTTGGGATCAACTTAAAAAATGTCGAGTTGTGAAGAAGTTGGAACAGTTTGTTTGACCCTTTATGCTTAAAGGGTTACATACATGTAGAAAATTCCAAAATTTCATATTGCAGAAAATTCACTATTCACTAAAAAAATGATTTTCAATCACTCCTGAAAAAATCATGAAGTTATTTCGTGACTGAACTGAGTAAGAGACGATTCAAGTTCACAACTTTGCCATGCGCAAAGCCAGGGCTGCGGAGTCGGGTTTCAAGCGACTCCGACTCCTGCTTTCTGAGTTTAGCCGACTCCAACTCCGACTCCGGCTTCGGCCTTCAGCTCCAACCGACTCCGACTCCAACTCCGGCCTACCAACTCTAGCCGACTCTGACTCCGATTCCAGCTTTCAACAAATTGTTGGCTCGGACTCCGACTCCGACTTCACACATTTTAAAAAATTTCAAAATATAGTTAACTATTATATTAAAAAAAACGATAAATAGAATTATTCAATAACTCTTTAAGCGTCAAGTTTTCCTCAAGGAAAATAAGTTCGAATCACATAACGTAAAAAACGTTTCTAGGTTACAAGTTTAATACGTTTTTAAAACAGAACTAGAAAAACAGTTTTGTAAATAATAATAATAATTTATTGAAAACTTATAAATATGGTAATAGTAGTTTATGCAACAAGTTGCAAAAAGAGGATTTTTTCAGCACGAGTCGTACATTTATCCAACGAGGTTCACCGAGTTGGATAAATATGAAGAGTGCTGAAAAAATCAAGTTTTGCAACGAGTTCCATACAACATTTTTTGCAATTCCAAAAAGCACACACTGAGTGAAATTTTATGTCAAATTTTCATGTATTTTGTCAATAAATCGTTTAAATCAAAAAAATGTTCAAAAGTGTTACTTTTCGAAACAAGTGCTGAAAAGCTCAACTTTTCAGCACCCATTTGAGTGCTAAAAAGTAGAACTTTTTAGCATTTATTTTGAAAAGTGTTGCTATTCGATTCTGTTATTTTTTGGTACAGAAAAGTAGGCTATTTCGTCGTTCAAGAATGACAGGAAAAGTAAGTAGTTTCACGACGGAATTGCAAAAATATAAATACTTACTTGTTATTTTTTTATAACTGATGAAAAGAAACCTAGCCTTAATGATCGATTTCACATATAAATTTAATTTGTTCACTTTTAGGCTGACATTTGTAAAAGCACAGTGACTCTCAAAGTCACCTTGGATTTTTATATATAGCTCAATTGATTTTTATTTAAGACGTACATGTCCATCACGCCATGGCTGAAGGAGATTATTATTGCAAATCAATGCACCTGAAAAATTTCTTCGTGGAAAGGACGCTTAAAGGGTCCTTTTCAAATATCTGTGACATAAAAAATATTTTATCAAGGGATTTTTTAATAATTTTTATTAATTTGTATTTTAAGGAGGCACGCGATACTTCTTGAACCTTCACCTAAAACGAAGCTTTATGAATGATCGTGAACCTCCGATAAAAAAAAAAATGCTTTCAAAAGCACACGATTGAGTTTTTGGGGTTAAAAATTCGAAAAACTGGTCAAAAATGGTCAAAACCATAACTTTTTCGATAAACTTTTTTGTAAAATTCTGATAACTCGTGAAGAATACATGCAAATTCCTTATATCTATACATATTTTTTTTTTGTTTTTGTCTGCTCTACAACTTTGTAAAACATTATTACATTCTTAAATGTAACCCTGCAAAGTTAGAAAAAACACGTAATATAAAAATGAAAAATTTTGTTCTAAATGAAAAAATGACCCTTCTGGGTTATTTTAGATTCAATAAGTACATTAAATTTTCCATAAAATGGCATGTCTCACGATTTTTGACAGTTGAGTAACGGGAAATGGCAGCGATTTTAAAACTATTTTTAACTTTTTTTTATACAAATTTCGTTTTTTCGGAATATTGAGTAAGCCATCAAATCGGGCGTCTAATTTTACACAAAAGTTTCTTTGACACCAAATTTCTATCTCTTCACGGTACCGCCCCACCGTCACGAGATATCGAAAAATGTACCTTGGATTCGTGATCAAGAACCAAAATTACCCCTTAGAGCAAAGTTTCACGCAAATCGAAGAGGGGTCGGGGCTACTGCTGTGTGAGTTGGCGGAGAATGACCCATAAACATTATGAAAAAAAATCTTACCGTTGTTGAATAATATTTGGATAATAAATTAAAATCCTATCATTTATAGTATACATTTTTTATTATGTCCTTAGAAACTGAAATCTTGCGATTCTTTCAACAATAATTTGCAATGATATCAAAATAGTTTGCCCAAGGATCAACACTTACAGAATTCAGAAGAGAAATAGTAAAAAAATAATTGATATATTTAACATATTCAATGATTATTTCAAAATAAGTTGCAACTTTTTTGATTTTTTTGTCAGTTTCAAATATTTTAAACGTGACACTTAGATTTTTGTACTTAGTTACAGGGCTGCGGAGTCGGGTCATGTTTCAAACGACTCCGACTCCGACTCCAGCTTTCTGAGATAAGCCGACTCCGATTCCGACTCCGGCTCCGGCTTTCAGCTCGAACCGACTCCGACTCCGACTCCAACTCCGGCCTACAAACTCTAGCCGACTCCGATTCCGACTCCGACTCCGACTCCAGCTTTCAACAAATGGTTAGCTCCGACTCCGACTCCGACTCCACATATTTTAAAAAATTTAAAAAGTTAGTTGACTATTATTTTGAAAACATTGTTGAATAGGATTACTTAAATACTCTCTAATTGTTATGTTTTTCTCAAGGAAAATAAGTTCGAATCACAAAAGTGAAAAAAAAACTTTCCAGGTAACAAGTTTTAAACGTAATTGAAGCAGAAATCAAAAAATATCTCCAGTTTTTAACGGATTTTAGAAGATCAATTCAGAAGTATGGACCAAAATTTTGCCGACGATTTATGTTTTTTAAAAAATAGTGATTTTTGTAAAAAAAATAAATCACGTATTTAAAATTTTTCGACCTCATTTTTCGAATACAATCGAATTTGTAATCGAAAAGTACTTTACAAATTTTTTTATTAAGTGTACCGTTTTAAAAATATAGTATTCAAAGTTAAATATTGTCCGAAAAATTCCGGTTTTTTTTTATTTTCGAAAATAGTGTCCATGATTGTTCATTCCTGAAAATATCTTTATCAAAAAGTTCAGAAAATTTCCTACTATTTCGTCTAAGAAGATTTGACCACTTGTTGCTGAGATACAGCGGATAAAAGAAACAGGAAAATTGATTTTTTTTAAGTCTATCCCAAACAACCCTCCATTTTCTTATGCCTATATATCAGCAGTCCGATTTTCAATATTGAAAAATGAAACATTCGTGAAATTTTCTGATCTTTTCGGAAAAAAAAATTAATGAATACTAACATTTTAATAGGGCCAAACATTCATATTTTTAGAAATGGACAATCATGGACACTATTTTAAAAATTAAAAAACCGGATTTTCGGCATAATTTTGCTTTGAATGGATATATTTTTAAAACGGTGTACTTACTCAAGAAATGTGTAAAATACTTTTCGATAGCAAATTAGATTTTACATCAATAATTAGGTCAGAAAATGTTAAGTACAAGTTTTCAATTTTTACATAAATCACTATTTAAAAAAAAACATGACTCGTCGGCAAAGTTTTGGTTCATACTTCAGGATGGCTTGATGCAGGGTTTTGTCCTCTGAAAAAAAAGCAAAAAAAAAAATTCTTGAAAAGTTAAGTTACAGATTTTCGAATATTTACGTACCATTTTTATATGAACTTCTGCCAAAATTGTATTGAGATAACTATGAGTGAATCATTGACACAAAAAGGCTTCTTGTGGGAAGGCCCCCATAAAGTTTGAGTCAAATAGCAAAAAAAAAAGCAAAAAATAAAAAAGGTTGAAATCGGCTGATTTCATAGAAAATTGCTCATCTGATAAATCTATTTAAAAAAAAAGAAAAAAATGGCAACGCAATGCATGCGACTTCAAAAAACAATTAAAAAATAAGAAGTTTTATGAATTAACCTGCATTATAACAAATACTAAACAATAAAAAAAAAGATAATTTTTGTTGAATTTTAGATAACTCCGACTCCGACTCCGGGTTATCAGGAATTTTCGGCTCCGACTCCGACTCCGACTCCAGCTCGTAAAATTTTGTTCGAGTTTTGACGACTCCGACTCCGACTCCGACTCCAGGTCCCCAAAAAGACCCGACTCCACCGACTCCGGCTCCGACTCCGACTCCGACTCCACAGCCCTGCTTAGTTATAATAAAAATGCGCATGTTAAGTTTCAAGTAGTAGATTGCTATAATCGTTTGATGAAAGAGTTATACTCTTAGTGAGTTTTTTTTTATTATTATTTTTAATCTTTTGATGTACCTCGTAAATTTTTTCCTGAAAAATTATTTACATAAAACCTTCTAAACGTTCGCTTTCCGGGTAAAAAAGACAAATTATGAACAATAATAAAAATAACCCAATCCAATAAAAATATTTATTTATTTTTTAAATAAGGTATATGAAAATTAGCCTTCGTCATGCACACAACACTTCAACAAAATTTTGAACTGAAATGACACTCAAATGACAGTTTACATAAGGTGTGAAAGGGACACACTCTTGGTTAAAAAAGTTATGTGCCCTAATGAAATGGCAAGCACGAAGTGTTGAGATATCGTGGCACCTGTTTTTTGAAACTGCTAATTTAAAAAAGCGTTATTTCGGCAATGGTACATCCAAATTTCTTCATATTTATTTTTTTAATAGATGAAAATGTATATTTGAATGCCTTGCAAAAAGATTTAAAAAAGTTTAAGTATGTGCTCTTACCAACCTCTGACATTTTTGACGATTTACATGTATTTGTTCAGTTTAAACTGACCTAGAGTGCCCATATTTGACCTAGATCCAACTTTTCAATCGAAATGAATTTTAATCAATCTAACTTTTTTCCCAGTCGGCCTGGGTTCGATCCCAGACGGTCCCGGTGGCATTTTTCGAGACGAGATTTGTCTGATCACGCCTTCCGTCGGAAGGGAAGTAAATGTTGGTCCCGGACTAACCTAAAAAAAAAAAGGTTAGGTCGTTAGCTCAGTCCAGGTGTAGGAGTCGTCTTCCTGGGTCCTGCCTCGGTAGAGTCGCTGGTAGGCAGTTGGACTAACAATCCAAAGGTCGTCAGTTCGAATCCCGGGGTGGATGGAAGCTAAGGTGTAAAAAGAGGTTTGCAATTGCCTCAACAATCAAGCCTTCGAACACCTAGTTTCGAGTAGGAATCTCGCAATCGAGAACGCCAAGGCAATGCTGTAGAGCGAATAATTTGATTTTGATTTTTTTTTTGAACTTTTTGTTACATCCTACTATCTATACCCTAACTTTACAGCACACAATTGCACCAGGCCGATATGGTTTCAATCTTCTTCCTCCTCCCCCCTCGTCAACTCCGATCCGGCCAAGACGGCACCCGGCCATGGTGTGAAACGTCGAAGCCGGAGTTGATTAGGTCAAAACGCTCGTGAAAAGATGCCCTGTGTGCGTGCCAGTCGTGTGGCATAGTTTAGGATTTCCCTCCCCACGTCGACGACGGTGGTTCCCGGAAAAGGACAATTTATCGATAACTTCGGAGTGCAAGTGTACAGTGAACGACGCCCGCACGGGTCCCCGGGGGTAATTGGATACTTCGCCGGCCACCACAGCCCGGAGGGATTAAAAGGTTATTAGGTAAAACTATTTTCAGCCATAAGTCAACGGGGGAAAATCAGGTTGGCACACGTTTAGGGAAAATCGAATTATACCCCGGGCTGACGGTCGTTGAAGGGGAAAATCCCTGGCAGCGGAGTGCGGAGTTTTCCCGGGAAAGCATCGACTGCAACGCTCCAAGGAGGGATTTACGCACTGTGACAGGCACCAAACACACCAAGTAACAACACTAGCGTGACAGTAATGTAAGATAAACAACTCATTTGGTGGGGGATTTTCCGCGGCAAGAGGATTTCCGAGCGCCTAATCCACGGATTGCAGACAGTTGTGGCGGAAGGTATTACCTTGGTTGGAAATGTTGGAACGATTTGTCGTAATTGAATTTAAAGTCCTGGGCTTTCCACAGGGTTTCCTGCGAAATTGGAAGACAATCCCACTGAAATATGCAGCGCAAACAAATTAGCTAACTAATCACGAATTGAACGACTGCCTCTCGACTCATCACATGTCGAGTTCAATTTCTGGTTCCAGGAAGGACAGAAAGTTTCAGTCTCCACCAGGTCAGTGCTTGAGCTCGTTTGTCCCATCTACCCGCTGAAAACACTGAACAAATCAACTCGAACGCTAATGGAAATCCTCTAATTTGCAACATTTTTCTCCTTTTTTTTCAAACCCACCGAACAACAAACTCAGTCAGTCAGAGTCTATTAGGCGTCGTCAGGTTAGGTCAGGGTTTTTTTTCCCCCCTTCTGCAGTGAGGGCGGGGAAAAGTGCACGAATGACACGCGATCTTGGCTGGCAGAGGGAGAACATGCAAAGGTGCAACTCTTGATGTTTCATGAAGGGTGTTGGTGGAGGCGTCGGTCGAACGATTCTAACGTTATCCGTCTTGAGTCTCACCCACATTTGAACGGCGGGGAACCCTGGGAAAGAGAGAATCCTGCTGGGTTGTTTAGGGCTAGATGGGGTGTTATGAAGATGTTGGTTAAAAATTTTGTTTCGATAATAAAAGGTTAAAATTGAGACATTGGAAACTATTTGCCATACCTTATTTATTTATTTAATATTATTATTCAGAATTATTCTTTGTTAAATCACTAGAACATTATACATTTTTCTTCAAAGTATATCTATAACTTTGAAAGTGGTAACAGAATGACAGAGCAGGTACATTTAGGACATTTTGAAATTGGTAAATTTTAAGGTTAATTTTTTTACAACCGAAAAAAGACCTTTTTGAGACCCCGACTTTGACGACCTGTATCTCCGGCAAATTTCAACCAATCAGGATGCTCCGGGTTGCATTAGACAGGTACTGTACTTTGACTACAAATATTAACATCAGGGCCAGACGATCTACCTTGAAATCCGGAACATCCGAAAAGTTCATGTTTTACTGTTTTTCACGTATATGTATATCATATAGTATACCAATACTCTCATGATAGTTGAAATTTATCCATAAAACTTACTTAAAACACAATACACGATTGCCAGAATAACTCTGGAGTGTTAGTGGGCACTTCCGGGTAACCTGGAACCAGTTCTCGGGTACCCGATGAACGGCCAACTTGAATTTTTTTGTTGAAAACCCATCATGTTGCATATAAAACTTCATGAAATTAAAAGATATGTCCATCTTTGGTAATGCCGTTGTTCGCTGAGCCATCCTGGCTAATCTGGAACCGGTTACCGGTGGCCCCTTGGGGACACTTCCGGAATGTGAGAGAAACCCTATCATCCGACATATCAAACTTCATGGAATTGAAAGATATGTCAATCTACGGTCATGCCGTTGTTCGCTGACCCATTCTGGTCAATCTGGAACCGGTTACCGGTGGCCCCTTGGGGACACTTCCGGAATGTGAGAGAAACCCTATCATCCGACATATCAAACTTCATGAAATTGAAAGATATGTCAATCTACGGCCATATCAATGTTCGCTGACCCATTCCCGGATTCCCGGTGGCCACAGTGACCAAATCCGGTTTTCAGGTCGGTTTCGGAAAGGGGACGTTCTAAGCTTTCATTTGTGACTAAAAGAAATCGGTTGAAAACTGGATTTTTGATAATTTTTTATATGTTGGGGTCGAAAGGGACCCCAATACCTTATGTGTGATTTTTTTAATGCCAAGGGAAGGTCAAACATTGGAATTGAAGAAGTGTTTTTAAAAGCATTTAACACCAATTTAGTTGTTTGTCAATCATAAGGCTGGTACATATTTTATTAAAAGTTTTTGTCAACCAACCCCCCCTCCCACCCTTCCCCCCTTCAAAGTTGGTACGAAAAATCAGGGGGCAAACAAATGTTTTTAAAAAAACTTAAAAATCTTAGGACCCTTGATTTTCTCAACAGTATTTATGGTTAATCAAGCCTGAAAATATATTCCTCGAAAAAAAAAAGAAAATTTCATAATAGTTTGTCAGAGGAACTTGGAATATTTGACCTCTATTTGATATCACCGCAACTATTGATCCAATTTTCACTGACGAAATACGTAAGATTTCCTGGTCTTTCCATTACAAATGAATCAATTTTTTAAGATGAAGACATTATTATGCCATTTTTGAAAAATTGTCTTACATCTTAAATTAGGATAACATTTTTATTGGAATGATCAGAAGATTTTACGATGGAAATTTGGAGACCACTTTTCTGTTCCCAATATTCAAAGTTTCGTAGACAAATGTAAAGGAAATGTTTGTTTAAGAGATAAAATAAGAGGACAGCAATCAAAAGTACTATAAAAACGGTGCAATTTTTCAATGTTTGTTTTAAATTCTATTGGATGTTATATCCAATTTCGTTTTGAAAAATAAAGTGTTTTTTATCAAAAATGTTCAAAAACTGTGTTTTGAACATCAAGCATTCAAAATTGGTAACATCGTATTGTATTTTTCGAATCAAAACCGAATTATGACTTCTTCGGATTTTGGAATGTACCCTACAAAGTGTTTTTTTTTTTCTTCTTAAAATTATTTTTACTACCCTATTAATTCAAAAAAATCAATTCAATTCAAAAAATTACAAAAAATAATCAGTGTTCAGAATTTTGGAGAACCATTCTACTCTCATATTTTCAAAAAGTTTGTTGCCGTACAGTAGCATATTTTTTTGTTCAGAAAAACATACATTTTGTCATTTAAGAGGCAGTATTTGTAAATATTGCTCGATTTGTTCTAGAGGTCGTATCGAGGTGCTTCGATTTGGATGAAACTTTCAGCGTTTGTTTGTCTATGCATGAGATGAACTCATGCCAAATATGAGCCCTCTACGACAAAGGGAAGTGGGGTAAAACGGGCTTTGAAGTTTGAGGTCACAAAAACATAAAAAATCTTAAAATTGCTCGCATTTCCGTAAAACTTCATCAATTCCATCTCTCTTAGATGCATTCGAAAGGGCTTTTGAAGCCCTTCAAAATGTGCCATAGACATCCAGGATTGGTTTGAAATTTTCTCTCAGCTTTTGCAAATTACTGTCAAAAATGGATTTTTTAGGCAATTTCATGGACTATAAGCCTATGGTATTGGCCAATTACAGTTTTTCTCATAGTTTTTTCGATTTTTCTACAACAAACAATTTACAACGTTAGTTTTTGCCCTGTAGACCTCCATAGCGGCACTTTTTGTTCTCAATTTTGTTATATTCGGAATCTTCGGACAATTTCACGTAAGTTAGAAGTATTGGAATTGTAATTTAGGTTTTAAAAAAATAATTAAAAAAAATTTTAAAAAAGAAATAGATTTTATTTACCCTATGATCAATACGTCAAATGCTGTATCAAGTAGGCGAAAACCTGTTCTACCCCTAATCCAACAAATTTTAAATTGATAAAACATGTTTTAATTCATTCTAAATGGCAATTTTTCCAATCAAATTTACAACTCCACTACTTCTAATTTACGTGAAATTGTCCGAGGATTCCGAATATGACAAAATTGAGACCAAAAAAAGCCGCTATGGAGGCCTACAGGGCAAAAACTAACGTTGTAAAATGTTTGTTGTAGAAAAATCGAAAAACTATGAGAAAAACTGCGATTGGCCAAAAAGTTAATACAGTAGGTTTATAGTCCATGAAATTGCCTATCTTTTGACCTGTGGAAGTATGGGTGTTGGAGGCTGTTGGAAAAAGATATTAAGGTTTTAAAATAGTAGTTTATGCAACAAGTTGCAAAAAGAGGATTTTTTCAGCACGAGTCATACATTTATCCAACGAGGTTCACCGAGTTGGATAAATACGAAGAGTGCTGAAAAAATCAAATTTTGCAACGAGTTCCATACAACAATTTTTGCAATTCCAAAAAACACACACTGAGTGAAATTTAATGTAAAATTTTCATGTATTTTGTCAATAAATCGTTTAAATCAAAACAAATGTTGAAAAGTGTTATTTTTCGAAATGAGTGCTGAAAAGTTCAACTTTTCAGCATCCATTTGAGTGCTGAAAAGTAGAACTTTTCAGCATTTATTTTGAAAAGTGTTGCTATTTGATTCTGTTATTTTTGGAACAGAAAAGTAGGCTATTTCGTCGTTCAAGAATGACAGGAAAAGTGAGTAGTTTCACGACAGAATTGCAAAAAAATCTATTTTTGAAAGTAATTTGCAAAAGCTATGAGAAAATTTCAAACCAATCCTGGATGTCTATGGCACATTTTGAAGTGCTTCAAAAGACAATTCGAATGCATCTAAAAGAGTTGGAATTGATGAAGTTTTTCGGACATGCGAGCAATTTTAAGATTTTTTATGTTTTTGTGACCTCAAACTTCAAAGCCCGTTTTACCCCACTTCCCTTTGTCGTAGAGGGCTCATATTTGGCATGAGTTCATCTCATGTATAGACAAACAAACGCTGAAAGTTTCAAATAAAAAAAATCTCGATTTGCTTGAATAATATCTAAAATGTGTCAATGAATCATACAGGATTGATGATTTCTTAGTTTAATGAAATTTTTGAATTTGAACTAACATTTCTTAAACTAAAAAAAAAAGACGGTCCAAATTTTAAATAAAAATATTCAACAAATTATTTCAACAATTAAAACAAAATTTAGCCCCATCCAACCCTTAATCACATAACTGGGGCACTCATCAATTTCCGTGGAGGTAGCCAGCCAGCGTTGGACCTTTGGAATAAAAAAAAATCGTCTCGCATGTCCAGACGTCCATCGTGTGCCTAGGGCTCATTAGTTGGGGATAACAAATTAATTTTCCTCGCTGGCTGCTGCTGCTGCTGATCCCGTCCTTCCTTCCGTCTTCCGTCATGAACCCTTCAAGGGGCCATTCGTCGTTCGTGCGCGCTCGATCATCATGCAAACGAGGCTTCTGTTCTTGCTGTGGAAGGAGGGGGTGGTGGGATTCAAATTGGCGGGCACGAACCCCCACCTTCCACTTTTTTGAGCAACGATTCCAGCACCGACGTATGACGGATGAAAGTTGGAAAGAAATCCAACACTTTATGTCAATGTTCGTTTCGTTCGGGAAAATTGCTGCTGCTGCTGAGCACTACTTTATTGGGAAAATGGCTCTCCCAGTAACTACATTAATTAATTACCAAGCTCTTAGGACTTGTTTCTAGCTGCGACGGGATTCTGCAGACTTACATCGCAGAGGATATCGTGTCACGCCCAGTTATGAAAGTTATAAAAGCACTTTTGCAGCAGCAGCACCAGCAACTAATTAAGTGCAGTGTTTTAAAAATTCTTTGCCTTTTTATTAGTTTCGTTGCGTTACGGTTTCTGGAGCCTCGGAGCGGGAGGAGATTCGCTTTGATGTTGGATGTTGGTTGTCGCCAAAGTGGCTGGAGCATTTCGGTCGCACTTTTTACCCCCCGACGATGGAAATTAAATTATACAATGTTGTAGCTGAGGGTGTGTGCGGTGAAGATGTGCGCGCAAGTTAATTAGCGATTTTATAAGTTGTTACGACTTGGCTAGTGACGAAACGCAGCGAGGCCAATTGTCGAATTAATTTTATGTGAAGCGTTTGACGCGTTTTAATTAATTAGCCGACATGGTGGTTGAGTTGTAATTTGGATGTGTGGGAACATGGAAGCTGTCATTGATTTAATAAGGAATCTGGCATATAATTTTAATTTGTTGCGTGATAGATTGCAATGTACCGAATCAGAGAAAACGTTCCCGAGCAGACGGAAATAACTTGGGAATAAAATTTATTGATGTTTGGAAATACTAGGCCAATAACATTTTAAGTTATTTGTAACACGATTTGCTATTCGTCGTTATGATTTTTTTGTTATTGGATTGTTATTGTGATAACAGGCTAATAACATTTCTAGTTATTCTTGGAACAAAACATTGCTATTATTTTTTGTTATTTTAAAAACTAATCCTATCATCTCAATATTAGTTGGAGGTATTCTTCTATAACGTAAAATGTTTTTTCAAAGTTGGTTTGGTTTTCAATCAATATCAGATCAATAACAAATTTTGATATGTTTGTTCTGTTATTCAACTCCTATGCAAAAATTGATTTTTCAAGAAGAGTCCATAACATTTTTTGTTATTTTAGCAGTATTTGTTATTGAAATGGCATGAATTTTGTTATTGCCGTCTGTTCGGGATATCTGATTCGTAAAGAGCAGGCCAAGCACCAAGTTGCATTTTTATATAAATAACCAGCCCGCACATGGGAGCAATTTTCTCAATAATGAGCTTATTTTTGCAAATTAATTTTCTGTGTTCTTTTTGGGTAATTCTCTACCAACTCACACGAAATCGGGAAAAGTTGTCCCCACCCCTCTTCGATTTGCGTGAAACTTTGTCCTAAGGTGTAACTTTTGTCCCTGATCACGAATCCGAGGTCCGTTTTTTGATATCTCATGACGGAGGGGCGGTACGACCCCTTCTATTTTTGAACATGCGAAAAAAGAGGTGTTTTTCAATAATTTGCAGCCTGAAAAGGTGATGAGATAGAAATTTGGTGTCAAAGGGACTTTTGTGTAAAATTAGATGCCCGATTTGATGGCGTACTCAGAATTCCAAAAAAAACGTATTTTTCATCGAAAAAAACGCTAAAAAAGTTTTAAAAATTCTCCCATTTTCCGTTACTCAACTGTAAAAAAATTTGGAACATGTCATTTTATGCGAAATTTTATGTACTTTTCGAATCTACATTGACCCAGAAGGGTCATTTTTTCATTTAGAACAAAAATTTTCATTTTAAAATTTCGTGTTTTTTCTAACTATGCAGGGTTATTTTTTAGAGTGTAACAATGTTCTATAAAAATGTAGAACAGACAATTACAAAAAATTTGATATATCGATAGCGGTGTGCTCTCTTATACTAACCGACATTTTGGTAGTTGCGAGAAAATCGATTTTTAAACTTTGAATTACTGTTTCTGGAAAACTGTTCAACAAACAATTGTTCTAACAATTTTAAAGTATGCACCTGACATTACTTAAAGATATTGTGAAATATAAAAACTTTTGAAATGCTAGAAAAATTTTGGCAGAGAAAATACGAAAAAAAATCATGCTTGCAATTGGCACAAGTGTGTTTTGGGAGTCAATTTGTATGAGATAGCACAAACGTGCACAGGGCTTTGGTACAAAATCGTGCAAAGTAATTTTATTGTTAAAATAGTTCAAATTAGTTGTTTCAATGTTATTTTTTCACGAGTTGGTTAATTTAAGCGTAAGAAAAACATTTTATATCAAAACTTTTTTCAAACACTTATTTTAGTTTGAATTTGGTAGGAAAATTAACCTTTTGGAAAAATTAGCATTTAAATCAATATTTTTGTATGAAAAAATTAGTGAAATAATATTTTTTATGAATATAATTGTAAAACCATCCATTAAACAGCAACTATGACGAATACTAGGTTGATGTATTCCTAAAAACATAAGAAAATGATGTTGTAAAAACTTTTAGCTAGTTTATTTTATTTCAATTATATCATACGACCTTTCAAAAACGAATGGTATCCAAGGCACAAACCGTTATTTAGATTTATGGTGAATTGCAGTTGGAACAAGTGTGTCTCATGCAATGGAATCGATGAATGTATTGAATAGAACAATTGTGCCCCAAATAAATTAAAAACGTAATATTTTAAAGTATGGACGACCCATACAGTTGTGCCAAGTGTGCACATCAACTATGGGAGATGTTGTTACGTCGTTTTTGATGCATGGACGACCCCTTCAGTTGAGCTAGGAGTGCACAACGACTTGAAGAATGTTAAAATTTGCCATTTAGGTTGGGCTAAGTGGGTAATGGGTTGGGGAAAAATGTTGTTACGTTGTTTTTTTTTGCATGGACGACCCCTACAGTTGAGCTAAGAGTGCACAACGATTTGAAGAATGTTTCAAATTGGACTTTTGGGTTAGGCTAAGTGGGTAATGGGTTGGGGAAAAATGTTGTTACGTCGTTTTTTTGCATGGACGACCCCTTCAGTTGAGCTAGGAGTGCACAACGACTTGAAGAATGTTAAAATTTCCATTTAGGTTGGACTTAGTGGGTAATGGGTTGGGGAAAAATGTTGTTACGTTGTTTTTTTTTGCATGGACGACCCCTTCAGTTGAGCTAGGAGTGCACAACGACTTGAAGAATGTTAAAATTTGCCTTTTAGGTTGGGCTAAGTGGGTAATGGGTTGGGGAAAAATGTTGTTACGTTGTTTTTTTTTGCATGGACGACCCCTTCAGTTGAGCTAAGAGTGCACAACGATTTGAAGAATGTTTCAAATTGGACTTTTGGGTTAGGCTAAGTGGGTAATGGGTTGGGGAAAAATGTTGTTACGTCGTTTTTTTGCATGGACGACCCCTTCAGTTGAGCTAGGAGTGCACAACGACTTGAAGAATGTTAAAATTTCCATTTAGGTTGGACTTAGTGGGTAATGGGTTGGGGAAAAATGTTGTTACGTTGTTTTTTTTTTTGCATGGACGACCCCTTCTGTTGAGCTAAGAGTGCACAACGACTTGAAGAATATTAAATTAGATTTTGGGTTAGGCTAAGTGGGTCGTGAGTTTTTTTTTTAAATCTTTTTAAGTACTTTGTATGGGATTTTGTATGAGCTTTATTGTGCAGGTAACATGTAAGCAAAGTTTCAGCTACGTAGCCACATTTAACAAGTGGGTTCCAACCCAAAAGACCAAATTGAAAACATTCTTTAAGTCTTTGTCCACTCTCAGCTTAACTGCAGGGTTCGTTTATGCAAAAAAAAAAAATACTACGCACCGTTAGTGGGGGTGACACTGGATCTGGGGGGTGAAATTGAGTCAAAGTATTTTTTTACGGATTTTACCATTTCTCAGGTGCGTCTCTATGACTCTAAATTTTGTTAAAATGGTATAATATGGTATAGTAGCCCAACCTAAAAGTCCAGTTTGAAACATTTTTCAAGTCGTTGTGCACTCCTAGCTCACGTACAGGAGTCGTCCATGCAAAAAACGACGTAACATCATTTTTCCCCAACCCATTGCCCACTTAGCCCAACCCAAAAGTCCAGTTTGAAACATTCTTCAAGTCGTTGTGCACTCTTAGCACAACTGAAGGGGTCGTCCACGAAAAAAAAACGACCAACCAACCAACCCTAAAAGTCAAATTTAAACATTCTTCAAGTCGTTGTGCACTCTTAGCACAACTGTAGGGGTCGTCCAGGTAAAAAAAACGACGTAACAATAATTTTCCCCAACCCATTACTCACTTAGTCCAACCCAAAAGGCAAATTTTAACATTCTTCAAGTCGTTGTGCACTCCTAGCACAACTGAAGGGGTCGTCCATGCAAAAAACGACGTAACAATAATTTTCCCCAACCCAATGCCCACTTAGCCCAACCCAAAAGTCCAGTTTGAAATATTCTTCAAGTCGTTGTGCACTCCTAGCACAACTAAAGGGGTCATCCATGATAAAAAACGACGTAACAACATTTTCCCCAACCCATTACCCACTTAGTCCAACCCAAAAGTCCAATTTGAAACATTCTTCAAATCGTTGTGCACTCTTAGCACAACTGTAGGGGTCGTCCAGTTAAAAAAAACGACGTAACAATAATTTTCCCCAACCCAATGCCCACTTAGCCCAACCCAAAAGTCCAGTTTGAAATATTCTTCAAGTCGTTGTGCACTCCTAGCACAACTGAAGGGGTCGTCCATGATAAAAAACGACGTAACAACATTTTCCCCAACCCATTACCCACTTAGCCTAACCCAAAAGTCCAATTTGAAACATTCTTCAAATCGTTGTGCACTCTTAGCACAACTGTAGGGGTCGTCCAGGTAAAAAAAACGACGTAACAATAATTTTCCCCAACCCATTACTCACTTAGTCCAACCCAATAGTCCAATTTGAAATATTCTTCAAGTCGTTGTGCACTCCTAGCACAACTGAAGGGGTCATCCATGACAAAAAACGACGTAAAAACATTTTTCCCCAACCCATTACCCACTTCGCCTAACCCAAAAGTCCAATTTGAAACATTCTTCAAATCGTTGTGCACTCTTAGCACAACTGTAGGGGTCGTCCAGGTAAAAAAAAACGACGTAACAATAATTTTCCCCAACCCATTACTCACTTAGTCCAACCCAAAAGTCCAATTTGAAATATTCTTCAAGTCGTTGTGCACTCCTAGCACAACTGAAGGGGTCGTCCATGCAAAAAAACGACGTAACAATAATTTTCCCCAACCCAATGCCCACTTAGCCCAACCCAAAAGTCCAGTTTGAAATATTCTTCAAGTCGTTATGCACTCCTAGCACAACTGAAGGGGTCGTCCATACAAAAAAAACTACGTAACAACATTTTAAACTAACCTACAGAACCTAAGTACACTAATCCTAATCAATGGGTCGTCCAAACAAAAAAAACTACTCCACTAAACCATTTTAACACACTTCACCTAACTGATAATTCCTTCTCGCTTCCAAATGTGCACACTTGTGCTATTTGCCTTCCAAAATAGTGCTCCATAATATTGCTCAAACTAGTAAGGACACCTGGCAATTTACCATAATATTATAGTGTAATCGTATTTTTATGGATTTGCGTGTTTTCAAAAGGTCAAGCCATGATGGAAAATAAGAGAGCACATCCATGACGCGTTCGAAAATGTCAGTTAGTACAAATGGTTGCAAGGCGATATTTCCGCGTAGGAAACGAATTTTTCAGATCTGTTAGAAGCGTTTTGTAGGGAATTTAATTAGCTAAAAGATGGCATCATTAACTCATTTTGGCCCAATTTTCAGTTAGAACATTAGAGCACACCGCTATCGATATAGACATAAGGGGTTTGCTTGGAAACATCACGAATTATCGCCATTTTACGAAAAAAAAAGTTTTGAAAAAGTTACTTTTTGCGTTTCACTTTGTTTCGTCGTCCGTGTCTGTCGCGGGTGAACGGCCATGATCGATGACGACCAACTTTTTCAAAACTTTTTTTCGTAAAATCGCGATAACTCGTGATGTTTCCAAGCAAACCCCTTATGTCTGTATATCAAAATTTTTGTAATTGTCTGCTCTACAACTTTGTAAAACATTGTTACACTCTAAAAAATAACCCTGCAAAGTTAGAAAAAACACGAAATTTTAAAGTGAAAAATTTTGTTCTAAATGAAAAAATGACCCTTCTGGGTCAATGTAGATTCGAAAAGTACATTAAATTTCGCATAAAATGACATGTTCCAAATTTTTTTACAGTCAAGTAACGGAAAATGGGAGAATTTTTAAAACTTTTTTAGTGTTTTTTTCGATGAAAAATACGTTTTTTGGAGTTCTGAGTACGCCATCAAATCGGGCGTCTAATTTTACAAAAAAGTCCCTTTGCCACCAAATTTCTATCTCATCACCGTTTCAGGCTGCAAATTATTGAAAAACACCTATTTTTTCACGAGTTCAAAAATGGAAGGGGCCGTACCGCCCCTCCGTCACGAGATATCAAAAAACGGACCTCGGATTCGTGATCAGGGACAAAAGTTACCCCTTAGGACAAAGTTTCACGCAAATCGAAGAGGGGTCGGGGCAACTGCTGTGAGAGTAGGCGAAGAATTACCCTTTTATTTTGAGGCAACATTTTTAGTCCCTTTTCCATGACCAAAGAAGACATTTTGCATCAGTTCGTCCATACACGTCGTCTTAAAATTCTGTCTGCTATGCATTTCAAACTTTATTTTTAGATGTAAAACTCAAATTTGCTCACAGAAATTTCTTTATTGTGCACCATTTTCAAGTTTAAGCCACATTAATCTGTTTTTGTCAAAACCGTTTCTTGTTTTAACTGCAGAAGTAATGACCAAACTTTACCATCTCTTTTTTTTTTATTTTGAGCATGAGCATGAGCATGAGAGATCACCCATGGTTGCCCCTCCGTTGCTGAACAGAACCGTAATATCCTTTCAGCACTACTGATCATAGGCTTCGACTATCAAGTGGTGTTTCCCTTATCAACAGCATGTATGAATGCGCTGAAAAGATAAAACACCATGATTGCCAAAACAAGATCAGTTGCGAATAGGTAACAGTCATTGGCCACCAACGGCGCCCGCCATGTCAGTTTGTAGACCTCGATTTTAAGGGACGGGAATGTTAGTTAGCGCAGGTTGCTACTAGGGCAGCTGATTTACTCTGTGCTTACACCCCACGAGCGCCAGGAACCTGAAAACTTGTTAGTAGGATAGGGTGTTTGGTCAGGATTCATCATAGAAGATGATGATGCGACCCAAAATCATAGTGTTTGTTGAAAGGTGTTATTATTCTCAAGGCAAACAATCGGATGCTGCGGATGAGACATTTCCCGTTTAACTGTTGTTAAATTTTTAATTAAATGGTTTAATCTTAGACAGCCGGCTGTGGAAAGATAAAACCAAATAATATTTATTTATAAAATGAGTTGTTAAACGCAATGCTGCAATGATAGCGTAGTCTGATTTTTAATGATATAATCATTTAGTTCACAAATTTGTTACGGAATAGACGCGACGAACTCAACCATCAAGTGCCTTCCGATCTTATTTCTTTTAGCTAGATAAGGTATTGATTTTCGTTCAACCCCCTGGCACCACTGTAAATGGCTAGAACGTTTGACAGTCACCAAAACCTCGAAGAGCCCACGTAGTAGTATTAGTGAAGAGCCCACGTTGTTTATCGTGGGCTCTTCACTAATACTACTGCGTGGGCTCTGTGAGTGTAGCAGTATTGTCTGTTTGTTTACACCAAATTTTCAAGAAACATCTTTTTTTGTGTGTGCAAATCTGTTACGAAAAAAGAAGAGAACTGTTGCTTCCGATTGACCGGGAAGATTTGCCGGGTAGTACTGGACCGGGGATTGGCCAAGTCCCGCTGTTGATCCTTCCGAACAACTCGCTGCGATCTCCGGCAGGGAGTAACCGACCAAGTGCAGAAACATTAGTGATTCTGGTGATTGTGGCGAAGCTGGTCTTTCCGAGCATCCTTCGATAACCTTCTCCGAGGACTGGCCCACTCCCGCTGTCGACTCGCACAGGGAATCGAAGGAAACGCGTGCTTGTGTAGAATCCGACCTTTCGTGGACTCACAAGAAGTTCATCGCGAAGTGGTCCGAACAAATCTGAACTTTGAACTTGCAAAACCATCTTCATCGCCACTTCGCGGGGCATTTATCCATAGTCTCTGGCGGATAGGGTCCTTCGGGAACTTGCGTTTGGAAATCCGTCCCGTGTTCCGTGCCGTTTTTTTTCATGGAAATCATTTCAACATTATGAAATAACAAATATGAAATAATGCCTTTTTATACCACGCGGTTTGTTTATTTTCAAATTTTGACAGTAAATGCGTTCTTCACGTTCTTCATCATCTTTGTCGTCTTCATGTTCGCGTCGAACATTTAGGTTTCATAAACATGGCCGTCGTGACAGAGGGCTGTTTTCGTTGCCTCTCGAGCTTTTTTTTTTTTTTTTTATTTTGAAAAGATCAGAAAATCAATTACTAATTCGTTTAAAAGTCATTGAAGATTGGATCAATATGGTTGCAGAGAAACAGCCTGTAATGTCACTTTTTCAGTCTAAATTGAGGTCAAATTACAACATAAAAGAAGCAATATTCAACCTTCCAAAATTACACCTTCCAAATTACAACAAGGTCGTGGGTTCGACCTCTCAACTCCTTGTAATTTTTCTACTGTGAAACAGCTCGACATTTTTGAAGTTGATGTCAGTGAACGCTTCAGTTTCGTCAAGGTATGATAGATTTGGGCTCCCTGAACACGCTCCAATCAACAGAATCGAATTTTAGTGAATTTCATGCTTATAAATAAAATTGTAAATTTCGAAATAAAAGTACAGCATCTTTGTAAGCAATCATTCGGTGTCACATTTATACCCGAAATTTATGGTTCTACCGACCAGAGCATGTTCAGGTAACCCAAATCTACCATACCTTGTCGAAACAGAAGCTTTTACTGTCATCAACTTCAAAAATGTCGAGTTGTGTTCCCCACCGTCCACAGAATTCGTCCTTATTCAAATAAAATGCAAATGAAATTCAATTTTCACCATTGACGAGCTTTCTCAAACTCGCCTCAAAGTCCCCTTCCTCAAAATCATCTCTTATTAGCCATCCGAACTCATCAGAACTCGTTCATCCACCCCTTTTTTTCCCCCCGGAGATGATGGTCGGAAGAAATTAATTACATCTGAGAGACACCACCACCAGAACCAGAACAGGACATCGGCCGCCACCAGAACGAAGCAGTCAGCTGCGCGTGAAGTGTGCGTGTGGAAAATCTCGTCAACTCAAAGCCGTGTTTCTCAAAACTGTACGGAATGGTTCTCGAGAAGTCGGTGACTGGTTGTGAGATGTCGTTGTAGGGGAGAAATGGGTGCATTACTTTTTGAGAAGCAATTTTTTAAATAGTTACATAAAATCACTCAAATATTTTATTTTTTTATCTTGTGTGGTCAGGGTAATTCTCCGCCAACTTAGATTTTCAAACAAATAAAGGCCTTTAGGTATTCAAACAAATAAAGGCCAAATGGAGATCCTAAACGGATCAAGATTCCCCTCTTTCTCTAATCCTCAAAATTCAAATAAGCTCCAGCTTATGCTAAAGAGTTCGCACCGTCCGTTCCGTACCGTGTGTGTAATCTTAAAACGCAAACATGTACCAGTGAATGAAGTGTGCTAGCGTGTGTGCGCAAACATGGGCCCGCGTACGAGCGAAATTTCCATCTTCAAAGAGCGAGGTGTCAGTTTCCATGTGCCAGGGATCTGCCTTCTGGGGCCGTGTCCAGGGTAACGCCTCGTGGGGAGTCAATTAAGACAAAGACGGGGAGGAGAGAAAACACGACGACGACAGTTCCCACTAATTCAGAGTTTCAGTCGAGAGAGAAGCTGTCGGCAAACTTCCTGCCGGCGAGTGTGACGTTTGATCTTGCGGCTCAAAATTAAATTTAATAAGTCAAAATGTTTACTAATATGCTTCACGGGGCCGGAACCTCCGGGCGTGATGGAGGTGTCGAGTGAGATTGTGGGAATTTTTCGAGGAGGATTTGAAGAAGTGGGTGGGGGCCTTGTAGAGGGATTACCAAGATGATGATGCTAAGTGATGACACGGTTTTGATGGGATCTGTCACCCTGGAAGTGATTTAACATGGTGCAGATTTATGAAATGGAGATTGCCATTTTTGGTTATTTTGACTTCAAAGTATTCAATGAAAACCACCAAACCATCAACCAACCGTTTCCACTCGACTGCCACTCAAAACAATCAATACCTCAAGTGTAATTTTCCGAGAAATAAAAGAAGTTAAATAGCTTTACCAAACTGTAAGAGGAGGAGGAAGCACCACAACTGCTGTGGAAAACACATGCATGGCTACATAGAACCCGGTTCTGATCCCACCCATCAGCTGGACTATAACCAATGCTGTTGCAGTGCACTTAGCAGTTTAGCAGCTTAAAGTCGCATCCCATCAAGTTGGTTTGTTTACACAAACGTTGCATAGAATGAGGAGGACCTTGGGACAGGAAGCGACCGATTGAAATAAGTTGAACCGATATTGTGTGTGTCTTCAACTAGTTGAAGGAGGGCATGGCGTGGGTGTTTTTCTCTCTCTCTTTTTTTCGGAGGGTACCATATCCGGTGTCAACTGGTGGAGGTGATGGACGGACGGGACGGTTAAGCCAGCTGAGGTAACACGATTGACTGGCTAAATATGCTGAGCCCTAGGGATGACTTACTGGGTATCTGATGCAAATGTGAAACTTGAACATTTTTTTTTATAATGTCCAGCTTAAACAGTTCGGAATTTTTAACCACGAATAATCGAATCCTCGGCAAGTTGCTTGTCCCATCGTGGTGTGATATTATTGCTCCTCTCACAAGTTGACATCCACAAATGCATTTTTTTTCGAGAATGTTAAATTTTTCCCATATAAATTAAACCAATTTCTGTTTTGAAAATTGTGAAAATCATGTACTTTTCAACTCCAAAATGTATATTCTAAGCACATTTTACTGCCAATCCCTCTCCAGTCCAGGGGGCATCATCAACCTCACAAGCGCAGGAAAAACTTTTCCCACTTCACACCTGATGGCTCTCGTATTGTCCTGATAACGGTTGAGGTACACTGCGAAACTAGCTTTTTTTCTCTCCGCCATCCAAGGGTTGGAAAACTTGTTCTTGTCTCTCACGAATGTGGACAAGGGTTGTTCGTATTTGCACGCGCAATAGAGTGTAATTAGAGCGAAATCGAAGTCCTCGAGCGAGGAAAACTTGGTCTTGGCGGAAAACCACATGTCAACAGGAGGACGATTGTTGGTGGCGAGACACTGTGAAATAATTTTCACAGTTATTACACCATAATTGATGCTTTTAAAATGTTTGAACATCCAGGCTTATCCATGAAAATTTTATCAAAATAACAAATTTATGGTACATTGTAATTTTCCACCGTGTTCTTATCGGAGCAGCAACTCTAACAAAGCTGCCCTCAGGGAACCTCCATCATCAGGTGCAAAACTATGTGACGAGAAACATCCTGGGAAAAGTAATTCTTCCCTTTTCCGTCATCACCACACACACACTCCCAGGCTGCACATGCAAACATTACGATGCTGTGTACCAACTCTTCCTGCAAAATGTCTTAATCAATCGCCCTGGGGTATGTACTCGACCTCTTCTCCGTCACTCCAGGTAACACTGACTGACAAGCTCCATCAGAGATCGAAGGACTTCGGATTGTTTCCTGGGCGACCACCGGTGTGGAACTCCAACACAGTTTGATTCCGGCAAACTCTTGGAAAAGTTAATTTTCTCCCAAGTGCTTGCGCCAGAGTGCAAATATGGCCCGGGAGGGTCAAAATTGGATCTAGTCGATTTGTTTTCTGGTTGAGGGATGTTCGAGTGGCTGTGCTCGATAAGGGGTAAGGATGTGTTTATGTGTCAAGTATCTCTAGGCGGTGGGTTTATTGGATGTAATTACGATGCTGGTTGGAGCCCAGTTGTATTGTACACACAAAAAACTTTTTCCGAATGTTACATCATTTATGATGTAACACTTTTGCACGTCATTAAACATTTAAATTTAAATGCAATTTAATGTAAATTTGCGACAAATTATACGTAAAAACATGATTTTACGTGTGATTCAACCGTTTACGTCCAATCTCAAGTTTACATAAACTGAGATTACATGCGATTCATTTTTTCCGTGTCGAGTAAATTCACATATTTTTTTCTGTGTAGATATGGTCCCTAATGAGCCTTGTTTCTTGGAGCATTGGGTAAATTAATCACTGAGGAAGTTTTCGACAATACATTTTTTTTAAACAAAACCAAAACCCAAAACCCAAAACCCAAAACCCAAAACCCAAAACCCAAAACCCAAAACCCAAAACCCAAAACCCAAAACCCAAAACCCAAAACCCAAAACCCAAAACCCAAAACCCAAAACCCAAAACCCAAAACCCAAAACCCAAAACCCAAAACCCAAAACCCAAAACCCAAAACCCAAAACCCAAAACCAAAACCAAAATTTAAAATAATGGGCGATTTTGCTAAGTACATAAATCAAATGTTGCTATCTTTTCAAGAGAATTGCACATTACAACATTGTCTCCTCTATTAATTAAGTCTCATTTGGTCTCCATGATTGATCGGATGGCTCCCCCAATTTGGTCATCTGGAGTGGCAACATCAAACCACTCAAACTCCCGGTCAGGTGAGAGCTCATTCGAGTGGCAATCGTCATCGCATGAAGCACTGAACTCTTCGATTTGCAATCAACCAGAAGATGATGAAATTCCTCCGTGCCCAACACAGCCGCACAGGCTTTCGACATTCGACGGATCAATTACGGGAGGAATTTTAATTCATGTTTGGCTGTCCAGCTACCGCACAGGTTCGTGGAAGGGGAACAGTTGCCACATGACACCGATTTTTATCGGTGCCTGATCCGATTTGGCATAATTTCCACTTTTAAACTTCGGGCTGCTTCTTTCCGCGAGCAGGTTGGACGGACTAGACTCGACGACGACTTACCTGTCGAAGAAGGTACGGCAGACAGTCGAGCACAAATAAGATAATATTATTATAGCTTTTATATTCCGTTCACCTTTTTCGCATGGTGTGGGAGGCAGGAGTTCTCAAGGTCTTACCGATTTTTTCAATTTTTGCCTTTTAGAAAAAAAAAAACACTGTCTCGAATTATTGGAACTAATTTTATTTAGATTATAACAAGTCAAAATGAGTTGTTTCACCTTGAGATATGCGTTTGTAGTTGAATAATTGGTATGTATTAAGAAATAAAGTGCTCTTAAACTTGTTAATGCTTAAATATTGCTACCAAATCGTCGCTGTCGTTCTAACTTGTCGCACGTGCATTTTGGGCCAAATTGAGTTAAGAACGCTATTTTGTGCAGCACACAATGTCTCACCTTTTGACTTTAATAGATCCTCAATAAAAACCGAAAAAACTCCGTGCATTTTTGTCACTTTTCATATGAAAGAAGTTCCAATCTTGTGCTATCTTGACACAGCCTAAAAATTGATGTAAGTATGACAATTGACCAAAAGGATTTCAGGTCAGAACGCGTTTGACACACGTACAAGTTAGACTACCGTAAACATTCTCAATTATATTACGGGACTCCGGCAACCAAATTCAACAAAACTTCGGGGCAATGCACAGAATTAGGTATTCCAGCGTGACGTCACGAGTGCACACGCACACACATTTTCAATGAGACACACGTGAAAAAAATGTAAACAGTGCAGCCAAGCTGTCAAATTTCTAACCTAAAAATTGAGTCGGCGTAAAACCTAATAGTCAACCATACAAAACGTGTTTGTTATTGTTTACATTGCGAGCTCGCGTTTTTCTCGGAACGTCAAAAAAACAAAAAACGACAAGTTAGCACGACGGCGTCGAAATATAATTCAGACACTACTCGTCCTGGGTATCCGTATCGAGCAGCTTATTGATCGGTACAATTTCTTTCGTGCTCCACGGCTCGAGTGGATCCGGCGGCGATCCGCCACCAGTGTCCATCATCTGCCGATGGCGCGGCCCATGGCCGCTGGGTGCCGACTTCATGCGTTTGTCCTTCTTGGCCGCCCGTTCGCTCTCGTTCGAAGTGTCCGGCGAAACCTTGTTGTTCCTGCCGCGGCCAATGCTGTGCCGCGGTTTACCCCCCTTGGCCTGCTTCTTGCTGCTTTCCGTCGAGTTGCTGTCCCGCTCCGGCGAGGATCTGCCCGGCCGCTGGTGGAACCGTTCCATCCGTCGGTGAACCTCCTCCACCGTCACGCCCTCGTCCGGATCGTCCTCCCGTGCTTCTTCGTCCACGTCGTGCTTCAAATCTTCCGCCGAGCACTCGTACGCCGTGTTCAGTGCCCCAAAGTCATCCTCCGGAGCAGCAGTTCCGGCGGTGGCCGACACCGCTTGGGGACCCCCACCGGGGATCGTCGTCGTTTTGTCGTCCCAGGCAATCATAAACAGTGGATGCTGGTCGGTTTTCTTCTTCCTGGAGGTTGTTCTCGAAACGGCCGATCTGGCACGCCGGATCAACGAGATCTTGCCGAGGACGGGCTTTTCGGCCGCTTCACTGTCGGTGTCTTCGAGGGCTTCCAGGGTTTTGAGGAACTCGCGTTCCTTCACTGGGTCGACCACGTCTTTCGCGTCCAGGAAGGGATTCAACTGGCCAACGGTCTGCTGTTGCTGTTGCTGGTGTTCCTCCTGCCGGAGCTGGCTCTGTCGGTTCAGATCGATCTCGTACACGTGGTCCAGGGTGGAGGCATCCGTCGCCAGCGTACGGCACGTTTGCGCGTAGTGCTCGTCTATCGAGGTCGATTCTGAAAGGATGAGCAGCTCCCGCAGCGGATCCTTGAAGCCTTTCGCCGGGAGGAAGTCATCGTAAGCCGGCGGAGCACTGACCACGGACTGGCGCTTGACCAGCTGGGGTGCCGTAGGAGCCGCAGTCTGCGCTGTTGTCATCGGAACGCCTGGAGCAGGTTGCGCGGAAGGAACGATCGGAGCGGAGGATTTGACGGTGGTGACGGGAGGTTTCGTCGGGTCGATCATGAGGGGACCAACCGGTTCCGTACTGACCATCACGATATCTTGCGTGAACGACATCACGTCAATGGCTGCCGTGATCGCGAACGGATCCTCGTCTTCGTCGTAGATCTTCTTCCTGAAAGTGAATAGTCGTTAACTATTAACTAATTACACCTCCTAAAAAGAATACTTTTTGGAAATCTTAGCCGGGGAAGTGATCGACGATCGACCCCACATAATCCGGCGCAGCTCCTCTCCCGTCATGCTGCGCTTCTTCAACTCGTTCAACGTCACACGCAGCACACTCTTCCAGTTGCTGACCGCTCCCTTGCGCTGCCGCGCTCGCGTCTTGCTCTTACTCTTGATCACCATTACGCCGCGAATCTCAAACCGTGGATCGTCCGAAGGTCCCAGCCCGATCGAGTACTCTTCCAGATACTTTTTGGCGTCCTCCTGCTTGACGGCACGCTCCAGGTTGACCACAATCTTGGCCCACTGCTTCATACCTTCCTTTTCGGCTTGCTCAATGACGTACGCGTAGGTGTTACCCATCATGGCGATCAACATGTTAAGCAGCAGAATCGGCACGAAGATCATGAACGTGATAAAGACCGTTTTGGCGAGGTTGGGGTACGTGGTCAGGTTCAAATCGGCGTACTGAAAGAAACAACGGTTAGTGTGATCAAGTTCATCTCCGATCAAATCGTACATCGTAATCGCCAAGGGTCGTCTGGAACAGCCCCATCCAGGTTCCAAAGTACGTGCCAAAGGGTGATTCGTCCGCGTTGGGGTGACCCTTGTACAGGAAGTAAAACGCTTGCGAGAATCCGAACAGTACGATCGTGTAAATAATGCCGAACGTGAACATGTCACCGGTTATCATAGAAAAGATCATGGTTACGAAGGGTCCAGTTAGTCCGATTGCACTGAAAATTTAAAATCATGAGTTAAGGGTCGTATTTATTGAAGGTCGACAATACAAACCCGGCGAAGAACATCAACAGAAACCAGCTGCCGGGGACGGCAAACAACAACACCGCTTCCTCAGCTTCCCTATCGCCGAGAATCCGCAGAGGTATGCAGCACAAAATCATCAGGTTGGAAATCAAGAAAATCGCTTTAGCGGGAGCTCCAGCCAGCGATTTGAGGAACGATATAAACCCCTGATTCTTGATTTCTTCACCCTGCTGAACTACGACATAGCTCAGCACGCCCATCACGGTGGCAACTTCAAACCCGTACCGAAACCACGTGGTCAGGTCAATCCCCTCGTCGTCGGTTGTATCAGGGGAATCAGTAACCCCATCGGTGTCATCTGCATCGTCATCATCCTTGAAGACATGTACCGGTCGCAGGTAAATCGAGCACGACAGACAAAACAAGTGCAGTGCAAGGATAAGCAAACGCTTCAAGAACTGATTCCTGGCGAAGGTTTTCCACTTCTCGTCCAGCAGACGCTCCACGATACCACCGTCCAGCATGTTCAAATGTTCCTCCTTTGTTCCGTTAAGGATGATGAACAGCGCAGAGTTCCAGTTCGTCGAACCATCCGGCATCAACGTGTCCAGCGCGTTCAACGGATACCCGGAACAGGTGATGTTACTGTACCGCCAAAACTCCCTCGCCGACAGCTCCAACATCTCACGGAACACCTCGTCTCGACCGATGCGGCAGGCCAGCGTCAACGGGGTCAGTCCGGCCTCGTTGACGATCCCGTTCTTGCAGGGTAGCTTCGGGTGCCGCAGCGCGTACCCAAACATGTCCAGCTTGTCGCACACGACGACCATGTGCAGGATCATGTTTCCGAAGCTGTCTTGCGCGTTCGGATCTGCGCCACACTCCAGCAGCAGGTTGTAGACCGATTCGTTCGAGCAGCAAGCGGCCCAAGCCAGTGGGTACTCGCCTAGAAGGGAAAATCTCTAAAATGACCCAAAATCATCACAACTTGACAAAAAGATGACTCACCCAGGTAGGCCAACCCCTCGTAGTCGGTGGTCTTGGCCGGATGCATCTTCTGCTGGTCCCGTGGAAGGAAGAAGCGCCCGATGGCCCGCTGGGACACATCCGCCCCGGCGTCGATCAGATCGCCAACGAGTTCGTTGTTGCTGTACGCGATCGCCAGGTGGAGTGCGCTAGCGCCCAGGTACTCCTCGCCTTCCATCACGTCGATCGACAGCTCCGGAAACACGCGCAGCAGAATGCGGGACAGTCTGGAAGGAAGATTCGTTTACCGCTTCGATTACACAGTTATAGGTAGCTGTACTCACTTGGTATGAATCTTAGTGTCGCAGATGATCAACACATGAAGTAGACTCTCCCCCAGCAACCCGCGATACTGCATCTGCCAACAGGCCTTATGATCGACCCACTTCCCCAAAGGATCATGCGGAGACAGCGACGCCTCAATCGGAATCACAACCTTCGAACGAAAAATCAATACCTCCCCAAAAATTCCCACCATATTACGTAACCCACCTCATGGTTATCCATATACTTCCACCGCAGATACTCCGCCCGATTGATAATCTGACCCCGGCCAGCATTATACATAAACACCCCAAACTGTTCCCGGATCAGCTGCTCCACCGCCTTCTGGCCGCCCATCTTGAACGCATCGATCAAATCGCCACCACCCTTGTAATTGGCCATCTTGTACAGCAAACACTGGCCCTGGACGTTCGTGCTCTGCGAAATCACTTGATCCAGGATAGCACCACCCTGCGGAACGTTCTTCTTCTTGCGGCACATCCGCCGCCAGTCGAACTTAACCATCTTCCGGGTCGTCCGGAACCGGAACCGGACCGAGCAGAACTTGCAAAGGTAGCGCTACAGGAATATCTGTGGCTGGGACCGAAACGCAACGGAACCATCGAGGTGGAACGGTAGTCAAAGACTGAAATCGGCCTAGGTGGTGAAAAATCGAAACGGATTCAACAACGGCGCGTGCATAACCCGGAACAACCGTGTTGGCATGGTTGCCGGAGCGCGCGCGCTCTTGTCGATTGACATGATAGTTTGTTATGAAGCTTGCTGGTAGCGTTGTTTTTTCACTTTGTAAGGACACCCAAAATCTTTATCTTAATACCAAAAACCAAAATCTTTATGTTGATGAAGACAAAATGACCATTGATTGAATAAAGTTTGACTAAATTTAAATGGTGAAATGAAACATTACTATCGATGTTTTTGGAGATGCTTTTGGAAAAGTTTCTAGCGGAATGTGTCTTTAATCAAGTTTATTAAATTATTTTTTCATAAAATGGAGATCAAATTAATCAATTATTAGAATTTTAATAAAAAATATCATAGATATGATTAAATAGACTTGAAACCTTTTACTACAAACACATGTTCAAAATGTTCTTTGTAAAAAGTTGTCCAAACAGTAAAAAAAAAAACTGAATATCAGCTATTTCAAAGGATTTTTGGTAACTTTTTCCTTCAGTAGATTACTCGATTCCAAGGGTTTCCAGAAGCATTTATTATTAGCCAGGCTGCTGATTTATTTTTGAAATTACTGGGTAAAAATAATTATTTACTTAGATTGCTTAGTTACTTTCATTACGTAAATTCTTTAATAAAAAGTATTGATTAGTATTGAATAATTTTGAGTATCTAATTTAATGGCTTTAAACGAAGTATTACAATAAAGTTGTTTTAAAATTGCTCACCTGATAACTCGTCACTGAATATCAAAAAAAGGACTGAAAGTATTAATTTTTGACCAAAGTTTTAAATGGTGCTTACAAATGTTTTACAAATATGGATTTTTTTAAATATTACTATTTTTCCTAAAAAAATATTTACAACAGTTTCAAGTTTATACATTGAAAAAAAACATAATAGTTTCCGAGATATCGTAAGTTGAAAAATGAGGACAAATTTGCGTGTTTCCCAAAAATAAAAATCATGGATAAAAAAAAAGAAAATTTTAAATTATTTGCCATGGATGTGTTGTGTTGTTTACAGTTGTTTGCAGACATTAGTTTGATGATAATCAAAGTTTTGACGATTTTTTAATGAACCCTTTTTACGGTATTGTACAACGAAATTTAAAAAAAGACAAAGAATTTTTCACTGGTTAAAAGTTATTTGCAACGTGGTAAAATGAATTTTACATTGTTTCCAGGTGATTGCAAGTCAAGTTCCATTGAATTTTTGAAGATTTAAAAAAATGGCCTCTGATTTTCTAGCCAAATATTTTCATACCTCATTTTTAATTCCAAATTAGATTAATAAATTATAATTTTAAAATAAAAATTTAAAAAAAATATGTTTTTCTAAAAATTATAAATTACTGCATATTTTGGGATATCAGTTTTTTCCCCTTTACTTTACTTTATGAGCGCATATACAAAGTTTGATCGATATAAAAAAATGATGAAATTCAAGTGAGAAAAAAAACAAAATGCGGTTAAAAATTTGTGATTTTCACGCTGATTTCAATTCTAGTTTTTGAAAATAAGCCGATTCGAATCTCGGACACGTTAAAAATTACCCGTAAATTAAATGTAATTACTCTAATTAGCATTAATTACTGAATAATATATGAATTAGCGGATTACCAGCTTAAAATCCATGTAATTAATAATTATTTGCCAGAGTGAGGCATTGCTCGATTCTTCAAGTACCCGTAAACTCTGTTCCCAACTTTGAATTAATCAGCTGTTGAAAGGTAGTCCGCATCTCAGCTTAGAATAGTAACTTCACACAAGTAATTTTTGAGTGCATTGAAAAAAATAAATTTTAATAACAGTTTTTTCGATTAAAAGTTTAATTTTAATTTTACAAACAAGTGATTGTTTTTTCAGAAAAAGTTGTTTGTATTTTTGATAGTAAATTTGCAATAAACACACTTTTCGAATAGAAATTTTAATTTATAACAAAGTTGAGTTTTTTTTTTCACATAACACAGATTGAATGGAAAGTCAAGTTTTAGGAAAAAATACTTTCATTTATTTTCTAATGTTTTGTTGGTTTTTGATGCATTTTTTTAAATTAATTAATTAATAAATTAATTTTTAATTACAAAAACACTGTTTGAACAAACCTTGTCCCCTTCAATTAAATTTAATTTTTTTATATATTCTAGCAAACAATAAGTGCCGTTTTTGAGCTTTTTGTTTTTCATCATTTCGTAAATTTTGAAAACAAAATTTTTGACAAGCTCAGAAAATTCTCTAAAACTTTCTATTTTGAACAATCGTGATCCGATCTTTGGTAGCTAAGAATTAATTTAACAAAAAATAGTTTTTTTATGTGCTAGTACATTGCACATAATTTTCTCAGCTATTATTTTTTTTTTAAAGACGGATGAAGATGATCTGTATTTTCTAATTAAAAAAATACAATTTTTACTTAAAACATTAAGCTAAAAATTTATTCAACTCGAAAATAGTTCATTTGATAAAAAAATGAATATGAAATTTTGTTTTCAGGGGAAATTTTAGGAACCTACTTTTAAAAATTACTAATTTTTGTCATACCCTGTAGTTGCCCCTTTTTGTCCACTAGAACCTTTCAATAAATGAAAAAATCGAAGGGGATTAAGTTTATCGAAATTGAATCTATGTGATGAATAAAAAGTTTTAGTTTCCGGCTTTCTTTTTTTTTAATCATGCTAGATATTTTTCTTTTGTTCGGACCAAAAACCATAAATTTTAATAAAATTTGTATTTGCAGAAACTAATAAAAAAATCAGGCTTTTTCAAATGCTTTCGACTGATTGAATATTTAACATCATTTAAAAAACATTGTTTGCACCCTCGTCGCTTTAGCGATATAGGGCAACAGCATTTTTCCACGTTCATGTTTTTTAATGTTTATTTCACTGTAATCTCAATTTGTACTACGAACAAAAATATGGAAAGAAAATGAATTTCTTTCCATAACAATATTATTAACATTTTCGGTTTTTGTTTCTCTGATATCAAAAATGGTCATTGATCTTTTGCAAGTTCTAAATCCTATTTATTCATATTTTTTTCAAATCAAATAATGATTTTTGTTCGGACAAAGGCTGGATTTATGATCTGTTTTAATGTTTTCTAGATTTTTTCAAATAGAAAATATACTTGAGTGGAAAAATATGATAATAATGTTTATATTTTGAGAAATTTTTTCATATTTTTGAAAGGATAATTCATACAATATACATCAAGGGTAAACAAATATTTCAAACAAGTATTGGTAATTCTATTTGTTTTGTTGAATACTTATGTCCTTGGAAGTGCTTTTCTGAAGAAAAAATAAAATCACTCAAATTGGATAACGGTCTTTTTATAAAAAAAATTGTAATGCACTTCTCGATTCAATGTTTAAAAACTTGTAAATTTTTTGTAGAGCTATTTTAATTTTTTTACATAAAATTTTTCCTTTAAAAGAAATGGCTTCTCATCAGTACCTAAAACTTTGTCGAAAACATCAAATTGATAAGACAAACCGTTCTCTAGATACCATTTTTTTGAACATTTAAAACTGTTCGAAGTCTCAGATAATTGCTCCATTAAATAATATTTCAATAAAAAAAAACCGTCTAGTTTTTCAAGACTAATCACATTTAAGAATCCCTGTCCCGTCAAGTCAAACGCCAAGAAACCCATTCGGCGAAGAAAACGCAACGCCAACCTTGCCCAACGAAGAAGGCGTGTGAATATCGGCGTATGAAATGTGATACTTTGACTTGGAGGAGAGCAGTAGCTGGTGCTGCCAGTTTGCATTTCTCGTAGTCCACCTCGAGTGCAGCCCCGACAGCAGAGCCAACCCAAGTTAAATGGCGGGAAATAAGGCATTAAGTGATTGACACCTAACTCGGTCGTTTGGATGCATGTGACGAGATTGACGATATGTTTTTCATAAAGGGTGTTTCATGAAAATATTTTACTTTAAGGTTTCTTGGTTTTTCGTGTTATTCTACAACCGATTTTCCCAGGATCATTTGTGGTCGTATAATGCAAAGCTCTGGAGGTAAAAGCCTGGAAACTGTCCCATTTCCATCCTGTTTTTCTTCTCCTTAAAACATCAACAAAGTGTAAAAGTTGCAGCTTTTCCCAGTGGCACTATTGTAGCGTCCGTCCAGCAGCGCAATTTCCTTTGGGATCCTGGCCAGAAGTGCAGCGCGTTGCACAAAAGGACACCGCCACCACCTCACCGTTTTGTGGGAAATTGTGGAGCTGCTGCACTTTGACGAGCTCGGGTGCAGATGAGAATAATGACCGGGTATTGTGCCACGTAGGAGCAAAGTTTAAATTTAAATAGAAATTTCAAAACGTCACTCGCATTGTTTGCTTTAACTAGAAAAAGTTACGGGGTTGAGGAGGGTGCAAGCTTTTTGGATCGGTTTAACTTTGCCCGGTAGGGTTGAGATGGACATTGTGGCATGTTTTTGGAATAATTTGAATATTAATGTCGTTACTCATCGCACTTGGAGCAAGATAAACAACCTTAATATTAGCTTTGGTTGACCACTGACCTGAAGCAAACAAACAGCAAAACTAAAATTTCCGAAACTGATGTTTTCTAGAGAGCAAAAAAATATCTGAAAATAACAAAATTACATTCATGCCATCGTTTTATTGTAACCTCACACAGAATCAACCGTCTAAGGCAAGATGTATGTTCGTTCGGCCAGAGTTGCCTGCAGTCAGTGTAAGCATGTGTGTTTGTGCGTTTTTGGTGTGTCATCAGCAGATTTTTTCGGTTTGAACCAAAGCGAAAGCGGTCGTTTGTTAACTTTTATGAAACGCATTGTGGTGAAGGGGGTAAACACAAGTTACTGAACCATCAAGAGTAACTAAAAAATCTTCCATGATAAGACAGCAAGTTTTAAAATCAGCAATAAAAAATCAAAGCTACGTCATTCCCACCCAACCCCCTCATTCCAATCCAGCCGAGCTTCTACCATGGGACCGATTCAGCGAAGAAAGTCCCCAGCACAATGTTGCCAACACACTGTTTGCTGTTGTTGCTACTGCGTTCAACGCTTATTATAGCTCAGTGTGCAGAGGAGAGAGCACTGTTGCGACTTTTTGTGATGTGTCCTGGCAAGACCCACCACCAACCGCCCTCCATCTTGAGCTTCTCACAAAAATCCTTCACGACCAACAACGCAGTCCATAAATTACACCGTGGAAAGCTTTTCATCTTCACGAAACAAATGAGAAACAGTTGCTGAGAGAGCGGCAAATCCATGGGTGATTGCAATTTTCTTTTTCAATTCAATTCGGTTTTATTTGTGAATAATCAAGTTACAATGAGTTCATTTAGGTGCACAACAGAGTTTTGGTGTTCCTTTCAGCTGTGTTTAAATCGTTATTCAATCGAAAAATTATTACTTATAACTATGGAATAGACAAGAGTAAGAAAAAGTTTTCAAAAAACTTACAGAAAGTGCAATAGGAAAAGGATAGATAGAGAGAAAGCTTAAAACTAGATCACAGACAAAAATAATCAATTATAGATGTGCTTGATCATCAGCTCCCCGAGGGCCAGAAATTGCTCCGCCTTGTTACGGCAGCTCCGAAACCGCGTCATCATCTCCCCCGCGAGAGCAAAGAACTCCGGCAGGGAAAAGAGATCTTCCCCGGTGACTCCTTGCTGGGCCGCATCGCCGCTACTGGCAGCGACCACGCTGGCAAACGAACGCCCCCATCCAGGAGGGATCGCTGGGTTGTCCGCTGGAACCGTACGCTGTCCAGCTGCAGGAACGGCTGCGTTCGTACTTCGCTGAGGAGAGTGAGACGCTGCTGCTTTCTTCTTCCTCTTTTCCTGCTCCTCGAGGTAGGCCTTGCGCGCGACGCATCCGCGGTAATTGCCGGTATGGTTGCCGTCACAGTTCGCGCACTTTACGCGCGGCTTGGTTTGTTCTGCCTTGTCCCCCAAGTCCGCCTTTCGTGGCAGTGCGCACGCCTCCGAGAGGTGCGACTCACCGCACTTCACGCAGCGGGGCCGGAGATTGCAGTTCCGCGAGCCGTGGCCGAATTTCTGGCAACGGTGGCATTGCGCTACGTCCGTCGGGTTCTTGGTGTAAAACCGCCAGTTTACCCAAAAACCGTCCAACGTCTTAATCCGCCGCAGGTCTTGGATCTTGACGGTGCCGCGGTCGAAGTACAACAGGTACAGGGTATGCGTACCCGTGACTGTTGTCTTTCGCGAGAGCACTTTTATCTCCCGTGGCTTTATTCCCGCGTTCGAGAGGTGTCGCTTCAGGTCGGCGATCGGACGGTCTTGGTAACCCTGCAAGACCACCTTAACAGGGGGCTTCTCTGGGTCGTATGTGTAGAAGTTGAAGTTGCTACGCTTCAGTTCTTCAAGCACCAGGTCGAAATCTTTTCTGTTCAGTGTGATCACTTGCACTGCCGACTTACCGATTTTCAGACAATATCCGAGGCCTTCCAGCAACTCGTCAACATCGTCCGCCAACGTGTCCAAAACAAAAATTGGAGGTGGTCTTCGTTCCGTTGGAGAATTGTTCTTTTTTGACTTCGGCACTTTTTTCCGTGCACGACCATCATCGTCGTCGTCGTCGTCGGTAGTGCTGCTACCGTCGGTGTTGTTGTTGTTGTTTTCTTCGTCGTCGCTCAGCATCTGGAACTCGTTCCTGATGGGGATGTTGGCGGATGTTGATGTGCCGCTGGTCGTGGCACCGGAAGTACCGGAACGGGTTCGCACTGGTGATCTCGGAACATATCCGGGATGTAGTAACTTTTTGTCGATTCCTTCTGCGCTCACTCTCCCCTGCGCGATGGCGGTCGACACGGCGTTGGTTTGTTTACCTTTTTGCACACGGCCGGTAGACGAACTTCGCGGGTTTTTCGAGGCCGCACTCGAACTGCCACGGCCACGGCCGGCCCTTGGCATGCTGGTGGAGCAAACTCGCGGCTAATCACGGTAAACTACGGCGAAAAAAATCGAAAAAACGATGGAGCACTGAGCACTTGACTGCTGCTTGCTCTCGTGCGTGCAATTTTCTTTTAAGATAAAAAATATGTTCTTTTCCATCTACGATTATTTCACATTTTATTTTTATTTTTAAAAATCGGCTGTTAACCTAAATTTAAACTACATGTCTCCTTCATGAGAAATAATGAATTCAGATTCCAAAAAATGTTCAAAAAATTGTTTTTTTATACAGTTTCTTGCAACTTAAAAAAAAACTAAACCCACGATGGATCGCATGAATGATCCAGACATTATTTTTTTTTTCAAAATACCATTTTTGTATGACCAACATAAGCGCTTACAACTTGGGATAGAATTGTTAAATCTTCGATCTTTTGTAATCATTGCAAAGGTCTTTTTTTAGTATTTTATCAACCCATCCAACGATAGATCCGGACAACGTATGCTTTCTAAATTCTGAGAACCATTCAAAAATGTGTATAAATAACACTTAAGTGCTAATAACTTTTGATAGGGTTGTCAGATCTTGACTCTTTTGGGCGTGTTGGAAAGTTCTTTTGATTACTCATCCAAAAATGGGTCGCTTGATAGCTTAGACCATCATTTTATCAAACTATGTGAGATCCGGCTTCTAAAATGTGTATAATCAACACTCAAGTGCTCATAACTTGTTATTGTTTGGTCAGATCTTCAATCTTTTGGGCTCGTTGAAAAGGTCTTTTGATTATCCATCCAACGATGGGTTGCATGCTAGATCCGAACAACGTTTTCATCCAAAATTCTAAGATTCGGCCACAAAAAAGCGTATAAATATCACTTAAGTGCTAATAACTTTTGATAGGGTTGTCAGATCTTCAATCTTTTGGGCTCGTTGAAGGGTCTTTTAAATACTTACATAATGTATTACATGTCGGGTTTTTTAAGAGGTTCAAGAAGTTTTAAAAGTTTATTTATTCATAAGAGGGTATTTCCCTTTTCCATCATTTCCTTTAATTTCTAAATTTTCTGAATATTTCTAAGAAAATAAAATAAAATTAACTGTCTCAGTTGACTCCATTCACTGAAAATAGGTTCGTTAAAATTCAACGAGATAACGTCAAGAGAAGTATTCAGGCTTTTTTACGAAATCAGGACATACCTACTAATTCTTCCTATTTTTATTTTGTGTATGGTTGGAATTCTGAAACAAATATTTCAGATTATTCAAATCTAAAACAGATAAGTTTTTTTTTTCATGTGATTAATGCGACTAATGTGACACTGGCTAAAAATTATGATTAATTAACCTTGAAATAATATTAACCTTGAAAATTGCTTGAGCTTGAGAAATGATTTTTTCCTTTTTTTCAGTTGCAAATCTGGATTTTCTTTCAAAAATGTTTTTTTTTGCAAAAAAATACAAATATTTTTAAAAGTTTTTTTCACCCTCCTTCCAAATTCGGGCCAAAAAATTAGGGAGCAATAATTTTTTTTTCAACAGACTTAAAAATTTCATAGGAAATGCATTCACCTGCGTTTAATTTTTTTTGGTCTAAAATCTTTTAAACTTTTTGTTTGTTCAAAAATCTGTTAATATTTTGTAAATTTTCGTTAAAAAGACCGCAAAAAGTTATTTTTTACTATTATTTTTTGTTTTCGTCAAATCTTATATTAATTTGGAAAACTTTAATAACTTTGGGTTCTTGCAGATGAGCATTTCGTCGCCATCGTGCTAACTTGTCGTACGTGCATTTTGGGCCAAATTGAGTTAAGAACGCCATTTTGTGCAGCTCACAATGCCTTACCTTTTGACCTTCACAGATCCCCAAAATTCGATTTCAATCCTGAGATATTCAACAAAAACCGAAAAAACTCCGTGCATTTTTGTCACTTTACATATGAAAGTAGTTTCAATCTTGTCGTGCTATCTTGTCACTCCATGAAAATTGATAAAAGTGCGACAAAAGGCCAAAGGGGTTTAAGGCCCGGAAAGTCACACAGAAAAAAAAAATGATGGTAATATTCATCAGGAAATGGTGACAGATTTTGTGGCAAAATAAATGATAAATTTTACCCCAGAAAATGATGAATTTTCATCAGTTTTTGATGAATATTCATCAGGTTCACATTTTTACACATTTTTTATGTAATATTACACAAGTGAAGAGGTAATATTCAACCTACCAAATTTTAAACATTCCAAAATTCAACTTTTTTTTCTGTGCAGGATGCGTTTGTCGCACGTACAAGCTAGACTACCGTAAACATTTGTAATTATAACTCGGGACTCCAGCAACCAACTTCAACCAAACTTTGGGACAATGCACAGAATGGTGAGCCAAACAAAACGTGTTTGTTATTGTTTACATTGCGCGTTTTTGAATATTCAAGGTTAAACATTAACGTCAAAATGGTGGGTGCGACAAGATAGCACGACGACGTCGATTTATTAAAACTTCGAAAATTTTCTAGAGACTCCTTCTTTGTCGAAAGAAGCCACTTTGCATAATTATTAGTATTTCGAAACAATTCTCCATTCAATTGTTCTGGAATTTTTCAATCATTCAAAAATCTATGTCTTTAGAAGGAAATTTCTGATCGATTGTAGGTTATGATTCTTTTCACTTTTCAGAGAAATACTCCTCAGAAGGAAAATGATTTTTTTCGATTGTTTTCACACTTTTTGTTAAAAGGCAAAATACCCTAAATGAGTATTGAAATTTATTTTTAATTTTTCGTATATTTTGAATTAAATAAAAATGTAATAGTATGAAATTATATCCATATGGGGGGTAGAGAGCAGACCTAAAATTAAAAAAAAAAATAAGTGTTTACGTGATTTATGAATGGTCCTAAATTCACCATTTTTTCAACTGTCGATATTTCGTTCGATTTTCATGGTAAAAATAATAAACTAATGTGAGATATTTTCGATAAAAATATGAATCTCGCCTTTATTGTAATAGAGCCTGAAAGACTTATTTTAGACATTTTCAAATGTAATGCTTGATTTGCAAACATCAAATATAAATTTTACTGAAAATAGAGAAACTAAAAGGCTAATTATGTGACACTGAACAAATTCAAATATAACAATATTTAACTTTGAGAGGCATCTCAGCATCCAGCAGTCTGACCAGCAAAGTCTCGCATCGTTCTAATGATTTTGAATATTTCAATGAATTTACTTTATTTTAGTTTTAAGTTAGGATTAGTTGTTAAAGTGATTTTTTCTTTTTACCCAAATTTATTCGATTCAATGCAAAAATGTAAAACAATTTGTAGTAAATATATGAATGTGAACAGTTAATAATAAAACAAAAAGTTCAACAAAGATTAAGAACATTTAGCCGTACCACTTAGAATGTAAATAAAATGTTATTATTATAAGAAAATAAAAAAAAACAAAAATAAATGTTTCATTAAATTTGAAAAAAAAGTAACTACAAAATGCAGGAATTTGATTAAGTGTGTATACGTATGTTCAAATAATCATAGTTTGTTTTTATATTTTGCATTAAAGTTGTAACAAATGTGTGCATTTACATGGAACAACTCCATTCATTCTCGTTTCTCGCGTGTGCCAAGCAGCTGTTTTTCTGTGTGTATATTATTTCTGTGCAGAGCGCGCTCTTTGTGGTAAGAAAAGTTAAAACTTTTCCCCATCATCATCTCCAGCTAAACCCCGCGTCACAACCAATTGGTGCTAAATCAGAACTTGGGGGGTCTTTGGTCTTTCGCCGAACCACCCACCCAAACCAGCTGACAGCTTTTATTGCTCCTGCAGGGCGCATGCAAGGTAAGCTCTTTCGTTGCAAATTTTCTCGTAATGAAAAGTTTTCGGGGGATGCGACAGATTTGCTGGGGGAGGAACAAGGGTACAAGTGGGGGAGGGGTGGTTAAATTGACCACAGCCGCAAAATGGGTCCTCCTGGAGGAGGGTTGGGGCTTCTAATTGTAACAAATGACACGGCCAGGCCACAAATATCACACTGTTTGGGAAAATTAGCTTTCCCTTCTGCTTGAAACCACGGAAAAAGGGGGAAGGAGAGGTTGACGCAACCGTAAAAATGTCCAAACAATACTTGCACCGCAGTTGGGTGAAAATCCCAACAGCATTGTGGGTGGGGGAGTTTTTTTTAATTAAAATCAATTAAACGCGAGGTTGCAAATCGTCATAATTGGGAATTTTCCGTGGGGAAAGTTGTGAGAGTTTCTGAGGGAGACTGCTGCATGGTTGGTATTGACGTGTTGGTTGCATGCAAAATTAAATTCCAAACCACTTAATTATCAGAGAATGTTCAGTGGCACTGAACCGCAGATTTTTGTTTTGACGAATGGTTTGCGTGGGAGTGCTGTTTAACTGTGTTGTGTATTTTTACAATGACAACGGTTGGTTTTATGATTGATAAAGAATAGCTAGGTGTCAGGTTGGTTAGCCACAGAATAATAGCAGGACGTGTGAATGTTTGATTAATTTAATAAAATTTAAGGTTTTTTGTCATGTTTCGTAGATGCACAGTAAAATACTGTGTAAATTTGGAAGGTGTTATTTTCGAAGGTTAAATATTACCTCTTTTATGATGTAATTTAAACTCAATTTAGACTGCAAAAGTGAGATTGTTACAGAAAAGTGGTAAAATTACACATATTCAGAGGTAAAATTACACTTTTTTTTTCTGACATAAAAGATGTACCCCTTCGCAGATGTAATATTACCATGATTTTTTCTACTGTGTGTTCTAACATAATAAAACATACATACCGTAAAACGGGGTGACTTTTACAGGTTTGAAATTTTTTCGTGCCTCAAGATGAACTTTTTATAAAATTTTGAAAAGTTAAAAAAGTTAGTTAACTATGATTAAGAAAATTTTGATGTATAGCGTTATTTTAATCTTTTCAAAGTGTAATGATTTTCTCAACGAACATGATTTTGAATCGAAAAACTAAATGCATTTTCGGATTCTTTGGACAATTTTCCACTAGGAGAAGGAAAAATAATTTTGTAAATAATAAACACTATGTGTTTTTGAAACATAATTTAAAAAAATCACCAGATTTATAAGCATTTTTAATTGAACAAATTTCATATAAAATGTAAAAAACTTGTGATTCTTGCTTCGAATTCTGTAAAAATGCAATATTAATCAATTTTTTTTAAACAAACTAGTTTTAACGAATTTCATGCAAAATTCTGATTTTTTTACAACTTTACCTAACATTTATATGTATTCAGTTAAAAAGCTTTTAAACTTAATTGACTAAATAAAAACATTTATTTTTTCCTTAAGAACTTTATAAGAAACCTTAGTTATGGTACATTTGACGTAAAAATAAATTTTAAACATCTTAAATCTGATTTTAACAAGAAAAACTATGACTATCAAAGTCACCCCGGAATTCAAATTAAGAATTTTAATCGTAACTATTTTTTTAAACACCACTGAATTTTTTTTAATTGTAAATAGACCTTGTGTGGTCTAGCCCAGATGTCTAAAAAAAATCTCGAAAAAAACCTTTCCAGTTGGAAAATATTCCAAAAATAAATTGAAATCCTATCAATGTCACCTTGGTTTACGGTACTTTAATGATCATGCTATAATTTTCTATTATCAATAGACAAAAAAAGTCGGGTTTAGTTTTATTTCTACTTAAAATTATTTACAACTTTATTTGTTATTTAAACTTGAACCAAAAATATAAGGTAAATTTTAATCTTTAAGATCTGAAGGTTTCCACAGATACTTTGGATAATGAAATCGTAAATATATTTTTATATTCCATCTGTTATCTTTTTCTAGAATAAAAAGTAATTTCAAACCAGTAACATTACCAAAATAGTATACCGAAGTTTTGGCGCTGTTTTGGATTGTTTATTTCATTATTTTTGGAGTTTGTTAGGATTCAATTTAAATTTAATATAAAATAACGATTTTTATGTTTTGCTTGTTTTACGATTATTTCGATTATTATGATAATGATTACTGCTATGCAATCCAAGGGCATAGCAGTAATCGAAATAATCGAGGCTGGACTGTCTAAATCATTCTTTGAATAAGAAATTTAATCAAAATATATCAATCATATTGCAACTTTAAATTCCATAAATTGGAAAGTAAAAAGTATCGCAAAACGCTAATGGTAAAAAAATTAAAAAGGATTTGTAAGAATTCCAGAGATAATTTTTAAAATCACTTGTGTGCTAAGGGTTTCCTTTTCAGATTAGACCCGTTGAAAATTTATGATAGAGTTCATGAAAATATATCCCGCGGCGGGCGCTCTAAAATTCTTTGTGTTAATATGGGTATTCGGCGCCGTCGCTCCGTGCCATACTTTCATACACTTAGGAGCCCAGGGCGACGAAGTCCTTACAGATAAAAAGGAAGACACTAGTGGTTGGTACTAGCAATGGTGGCCGACAGCTATAAAGTCAACTTCGTATTTTTCTTTTCATGAAAATATATTTTATTGATTTTTTTTTCAAGTTTAAGGTCCAAAAATTTCCAAATAGCCTCAAAGTGTCATATTTGAGAGAAAAAAAAGGTTTTTTTATTCCTGAAAATTAAATTTCCTTTTAAAAGTTAATAATCTTTTCAACTTAAATTTATATCAATTGAAATGTATTTTATGTTTTAGACTTATATTATTTTTCTTATAAGATAAGGCCGATGCAAATATTATTCAAAGTTGTTGTCCCTCGGCTCTGGCTGGGGTCGAGCCCCCCCCCTTTCCCTCCCCCTCAGGGGGCAAAAAAATAAAAAAAATATGAATATTGAAACAAGCCATAGTTTCAACATTTGCATGGAAAAAGTGTTTTAAATTGCATCATACACTGGTTCAGTTGTTTTGCAATCATTAGTTGTAAACAAAAATGATTTGACGAAAACAAAAATTTAAAAAAAAAACACTTTGCGTCGACAATTTTCAAAAATTCAAAAGATTTTTAAATCAACCAAAACATACTAAAAATGATTCTAAACGCAGGGGAATGCATTTAAAAAATTTTTTAGCTGAATGCACTTAAATTTCCTTTGAAATATTGAAGTTTTTTGAAAAAATATTTTTTTGCCCCCTGAATTTTCAGGCCAACTTAGAAGAGGGGGGAGACAAAAACTTTGAATAAAATTTGTGCCAGCCTAAAGGGAAAATGTAAATAAAAGAAAGTAATTTAATTGAGGAAGTAAGGCAACGGTAATGTTTTTGATATTTTGAGCTCAATGGGATTCTTTTTATGAATTCTATAAGGTTTGCTTCTTTATACAAGCCCGATGAAGTGGTATCTACTCCTACTTCTAGGAAAACAAAGAGCAATTGCATATTTTTTGTTTAGGGAAAATTCACCAGATGAGAACGCACTGAATGTTTTGGGTTTGAAATATGCACTTTTAAACTCATATTAAAAAAAAATATATTTTTCAAAAATTGCTGCATTTATGGCAGGCCTATTTTTTCTATTGTTTGATACGTATATATTTTTTTTAATTGAATCAAATATAGATCAGTTTACCAATATCAATCAATATTATTTGTTAAGTTTGTTTTAAATTTTTTAATCATCATCATCTTACTCTATTTATCATGTTTCATGTTGCGGTACATCCTTCTCTGTCCAATTCGTTCTCCTTAGTACCAGTAAACTCTCTCCCCATTTCGAACAAATCAGCGTTTGAAAGGTAGTCCATATCTCAGCTCAGGATAACAACTGCACCAATGTAATTGTTAAAGCAACCTAATTAAATGAAATGAAATGAAAATTTTGCGGTACAGATACATAATCAAAAGCTATTTTTATTATTTTCAGGTGGTGGCTAATCTTATTTTTTACAGAAGATTTATAACTACATAGATATATTGGTGGCTGTCTAAACTCTCATTTATTGTAATTTTAAATGTAATCTAATTTTTCTATGTACTTTATCATTAAATCAATAATACAGTTAATGATGCAAATAGATGAATGATAAAAAAATCACAATCAATATTTTTTACAATTAACATTGTTCAAAGATTCCGTGCCTTTGTTGCGTCTAACCTCAACCAGTACAGTGTGGCACACCACAACCTTCTGGGAACAACTCCCGGGGTCTTTCGAGATGGTGTAACTCCCCGGCCCAAAACCCATCAGCCCCAGAGTTCCACCGACAGAGGCCCCAATGTTCTTTCTTCAATCTACAATTCGCTGAAGAAGTGCTAAAGACAAAACACAGTCTCAGCCACCATCAGCAAGCACACATAACTTTGAACCTCGTTCAAGGAATCTCCTTCTCCGCTTGTGGCAGATCTTTTGGGGAGGGCCTGGTTTGGCCGAGCTGGTGGTTGGAAGTGGCACTTGATTTAGGATTTTCCACCTGAGTCCAACTCGAGAGAACAAGATGCATTGCCGGCTGTACAGTGTGCCCCGTTGCCTGCCTCTTTCGGAGATAAATTTATGTGAGTGAGCTATGTGACAACTTGCTTTTCTTTGGGTAAGGGGGTTTTTGCTGATGTTCTGGATGAGCGTTTTTTTTCCCGTACTGAACAGTTCTCAGTAAAATGAAGGTCCGAGGGCACTAACTTATTGGTACACAAATTTATGAATTTTTGTTTAATTTATATCTTTTTTTTATTTTTTAAAACAAATATCACAAATTAAGCGAATGTTTTACACTTATTTTAATTTGTTTTTGAAATCAATGAACATGCATCAATTATGAAAATGTTAGACTTTGAAGACTTTGAATTTTGTAATATTAGGTCTTTTGTCATGACAATTACTGTAAAAGAGTTCATGATGAGATTTTGAAAAAGCATGTAATAAATAACCCCAAACCTCTAATCAGGGATGGAATAATCGCAAAAAAATCAATTTCGCTGGCGAACTTTCTTCACCAGCGAAGGAGAGAGGAGGCAAATCACGCAAAAGAAAATCGCCTCCGAACTTCTCCAAGAAAGTTAATCTGCTGATGATTTTTTGTGAATTTCCTTGTCAGCACCACTTAAAAGTATTTATTTCACTTTGTTTACACACATTGCCCATCTACAAAATGTGACAGGTCATTTTTCGGCATGTGACGTTACACTTGCAAGTGTAGTAGTGAAAAAGATGTTCCTCCGAATAATCAAGATGATGATTTTTTTTGATTCTTTTTACCGATCTTTCGCGCGCGAAAGAGGAGAGCCAAGCTCCCTTCGGATTTTTTCTCTTGATGAACGTCCAATGATTTTCTTTTGATGATGATTATTCCATCGCTGCCTCTAATAAATTTCTAAAGAGTTCGGTGACTTTTAAATATGATAGTCAACTGATTAAATGAAGAGACATACAAGTCGAATGATAGATTGGTAAATTTTTAATTTGTAAAATTAGCTAAAATAGAGGATTAATTATTCAAATAACATAAATTGAAAGCCTGCTAACTTTTAAGTAAGCAAAGCAACTTTTAAACTGTTGTGCCTCCAATTTTTGTCATGTATGAAATTTGACAATTTATAACAATTTTCACACAAAATATTGACATTTTCTAACTCATATTTTCCTAATTTATCGCATACTAACAAGAAGTTAAAAAAAAAACTTTTTAAAGTCTAAGACTGTATGGAATTTTTGTAAAATAGAATTACATTGAAAGCAGGGATGACCAACCAATTGACCCTGTGGGCTGGATTTGATTTTTCTGAAGCAGATGCGGGCGATTTTGAAAGAAAAACAAAAACCTTCAAGAATCTCTTTTTGTGATGCTGTTCAATGATCATCTTAATATGATTATTTTACAAAATATTTTGAAAATAATAACAGGTAAACATGGTTTTTTTTAAAGATGGAATACATATCTAGCAAAACAATGTAAATGGGCCAATGTCGAAGTGTAAACAAAGAGTCTATCCTGCTCGTTTCTAATGTAAACATCAACTGACGTGAGCAGGATAGACTCTTTGTTTACACTTCGACATTGGCCCATTTACATTGTTTTGCTTGATATTTTGAACAGTTTTTAATTCATTGCCTTTAAAATTAATTTTAAATTTGTATGTTGTCGGTGATAATATGTTTTTGCTTCCTGATTTTTTAACAGATTTTAATGTCAAAAAATGCAAAAAAAAAACCAATTTACAATACTTTTTTTCCAGCATTATTTTTCCCCTTCAGTCTGTTAAACGAATCAGTGGGAAAAACGTCAGGACGATAAGTATTAAAGTAGAAAATGTACTCAAAAATGTTCACAAAATATCGTATTTTTTCGAAAGTACTCAAATTTTCATAATTTGCAATATGGGTATCAAATGAAGCGACTTTTTATATGCTTTTCACTTTATTAGTTTTTTTTGTTAAAACAAAAAAATTCACAAAATACCATATTTGTTTAAAAATACTAAAATTTCTAAAATTTGCAAAATGGGTATCAAACGATGCGAATTTTTTTTTGCTTTTTCATATTTATAGAGTATTTTTTTTGTTGAAAATGCTGAAATTTTCACAAAATATCGATTTTTTCAAAAGTACTCAAATTTTCATAATTTGTGTGCGAAATTGTGTATGCTTTTTCACTTTATTAGAGTTTTTTTTTTGTTAAAACTAAAATTTTCACAAAATAACGTATTTTTTCGAAAATACTAAAATTTCCAATATATGCAAAATGGGTATCAAACGATGCGAAATTTGGTTTGCTATATCATAATAAATGAGTTTTTTGTTGAAAATACTGAAATTTTCACAAAATACGGTAAATTTTAAAAAGTACTTCAATTTTCATAATTTGTAATATGGGTATCAAACGAAGCGAAATTTTGTATTCTTTTTTGCATTAAAGAGTTTTTTTAAATACCAAAATTTTTACAAATTACAGTATTATTTTCGAAAACAATAAAATTTTCTAAATATGCAATATGGGTTTCAAACGAAGCGAAATTTTGTATGCTTTTTTCACTTTATTAGAGTTTTTTTTAATAACAATTTTTTTTTTGCAAAATACCGTATTTTTTTGAAAACACTCAAATTTTCAAAATATGCAATATGAGACTTTGGCCAGAGTGGAGGGATAAAAGCTTTGGATTTTTTTTTTGCATCGGCCTAATAAAATGTTATTCTTGATTATCATAACGTAATATTAATGTATGGTAACCTTGTTCATTAATTGCATGAACATATTTGTTTTATTTTTTTCTTGTTGAAATTAACTTATAATTCACGTGAACCCAGTTAATCTTTTAAACTGAAGTCAAACGGTTTCTTTTGTACATTTTTAGCGATGATTCAAGCCCGTTTTTTATTTGTTTCACATTTCTACTTAGCACATTTAATAAAATATTCAATTTTGTAAATTTTAGAATTTGGCATATTTTAGCTTCTTTTTGATATTCATTTTTATAATTTACATCCAACCATATTTGAAATATTTCGTAATTTCAATTTATCTAAATTACGACAACGGTAAATCTAGCAAGACAATGTAATTGGGTCAATGGTGAAGTGTAAACAAAAAGTCTATCCTGCTCGTTCCTAATGTAAAAATCGACTAATGTGAGGAGGATAGACTCTTTGTTTACACTTCGACATTGGCTCATTTACATTGTTTTGCTTGAAAAGCGGCCTGATTTTTTTATGCTTAAAATATAGAATACTGTCAAACATTGTTTTTTAATTTTACTTTTAGCCTGAAGGTATTATTTTCTTATTAAAAGACAAATACCATTTTAACATTATTTGAAATTAATGAAAAAAGCTTTTTCATGAGAAAACATCTCCTATCTACTTGACAACGAGGAAACGTGTGTGTGCGTTTGTGTGCGAATTGGGTTTGATTTATGGCAGTGTTTTCTTGTACAAACCGCGCGCCCGATGGAAGGAAAGACATCAGCATTGGAAAGCAAATAAAAAAAACTTTTCTAGCATGATTCATTTCGGATGTTGGATGCTGACACTTCCGTTGTCTTCCCAGTAGAAGAACGCCAGAAGATACTTTCACGCAAGTGAAGTGTTCGAGCTCGCCGAGCCGGTTGACTGCGCGACATTGTAAAACCATTAAAAATGACTAATTGTGTCCAGCGAGCGTCTCGTTGGGCGGAATTCTTCGCCGTCATCGTACGTAATAAATCTCCGCCCGATAAAATGGTAATCAACCTCGAAGTAGCATTTTCACGGTTAACTTGTAGCCACTTACTGACTCTGAAAAGAAGAAGAAGAAAAAAAACTGCAATCTGAACAGCCCTCCTGCACATGTGCTCAAATCTCTCCTGACAGTTCTGGCGGGTGTGTGCGCGACGCGCTGTCAAAAGACCAAAGTCATGTTCTATTCACTCCAAAAATCCAGCAAATTCCCTCGTTGGAAAGAATTGCAGCAGCAGCAGCAACACTGTGAGATGTGATCGAGAATAATATGCAATCATGATTCAAACCCTCGACGGGGATGCTGATGCTGCTGCTGCTGTGGATGAGCTTGCATAAAAGTTTGCGTTTCAGAAAACTATAAGTGAAAAGAATTTATTGCGACGAAGTGGCTGCTGCTACATATTGTACAATTCAATCAGCTCAATCACTTTTGTTCGCTGATCTTAACCCCCAGGGTGAGCTGTAACATCAGATTGAGGGAGCCGTAAGTGATTTTTTGATGCCAAATCATTTCTAGAGTTTTAATGGTCCTATAAGCTATTGTGTTTCATATGTTTATAAGACCTCTACAAAAAAAAAAAAAAAAAAAAAAAAAAAAAAAAAAAAAAAAAAAAAAAAAAAAAAAACTCTAGATTTCCTGGTCATATGGCGGTGTTTAATATTCTTATTAAGAAAAAACAACTTATTTATAAACAAAAAAAATTAACAATCAAAATAACTATCTAGTTAAGCTAGAAGGGCATTGCAAAAGACCGATAGCAAAAAAATTATTCAAATTAAAATTTAAAAAAAATAAAAAATGATTCAAATTCAAATTTAAACAAAAAAAACTAAAATATTTAGGACAGTTTAATACATAGTGAAACACACTGTAATGCTCTTTATCATTATATTTTTCTTTCAAGTATTTCCCGATCTGAGATTTAAAAATTCATAGTTTGTAAAAAGATTCAAAACTTATTCTTTAAAATGTTTGAATCTTTTTACAAACTATGAATTTTGAGACCTCAGATCGGGAAAGACTTAATAGAAAAAATATGGTGATAAATCCATGATATTTTCCAAATTCGTGATAGTTACACAAGGGACCAACCATAGGCCACGTGGACACTTTTCTGGAAATTTCAACCCCTCCTCCACAGGGAGTTATGGTTGGTCCTCAACTGTATTGGTATAATAGGTGTTTTGCTACATATTTTGTTACACATTTGGCTATTTTCCATAGAAATTAAGGTCTGAAATTCTGTTTTTTATCCCCCCTTTTGACCTTGTTAGTAGATGAGGGATACAAACTTTGAAAAAAGTTTGTGCTAGCTTAAATAATTTCATAGTTGGAATGGTTCTCAATAAATTTGTTAACGATCGATTTAGAACAAACTTTAAATTGTGCAAAATAATTCAATTATATCAACTTATAACAATGATTTTTTTTAAAGTGAATTACGTTAAGGCTCCATCCATAAAGTACGTCACGCTAAAGTCAGCCATAACTTACCCCCCTCCCGTCCTTTGTCACACTTTTTTCTATACTTATAACATGCAATGTCACACTTGCTCAGACCCCCCTCCCCCCCTAGAGCGTTACATACTTTATGAATGAAGCCTAAGTGAATTTTCTGTGTATATTTTAAGCATTTAAAATGAATTACAATTTAAAAAACTTACAATCTTATAAAGAACTGCTCGAAATTGAAGTTTTTGGTGAAAAAACATTAATAAATCATTGTTAACTATTTGAAGTACATTGTTTGATATTTATTCTAATTTTTAAGGGCATTTTTATTTTTTTAATTGTTTGAATTATTGGACTACACATCGAAAAAAAAATTGAAGGAAAACAAAATTATTTCATTAATTTATTTTTGCAATTTTTTTGTAGAAGCATAAGTGTGATACTTTCAGCTCCAAAATATTAAATGAAGGGGTTGAAATTTAGCTTTTGTTTTTTTTAAATATATTTGTGAAATCTCGATGTAGAATATTGCAAATAGTTTCTTTTCACATTTTGTTTGTTAAAACATTGCTTTTTGGCAACTGACGAATGCAAAACAACTGGAGTGGTGTAAAATACATTTCAAAATCTTTATGCATCCAAATGTTAAAACCATGACTTGTAATTTAAATTTTAAATATACTTTTTATTTTTCAAAATTTGGTCAAGTCTCCTCCCTCCTCACCGTTAAATTGTGCTTTAAAAATCGAGGGACAAAACATATTATTTCAAAAAACAACATAATTTTAATTAAAAGTTCATTTTTTTAAGTTAATTTTGAACGGAATATAAATTTCACAATCAAATGGGTCAGTTTTACAATTTTTTAAGCTGAAGTTGTACCACAGCGTACAAAAACGTAGAACACCAAGAAACTTGATTTTGACTTTTTTTTTCATTAAAATGATTACTGTAATTTGTGTTATTTCTTGTTTCATATTGATTAATATTGAGCTTGAGCGAGTTGTTGCGCTATAACCACGGCAAGGAGTGTTCAGGGCATTTGTGGAAATACGATGTCCCATCCCAGAGGGTCCTGGACACTAGCGTGCACAGGGTGGGGCAACATGGGGCAACTGCCCCACCATCCTCAGAAATTTGTTCTAAATTTGATCAGGGGGTGTCCACAAATGACGTTTTTTTTTCAAAACGTCCATATTATTGCCCCACGTTCCTCAAAGAGCTGGGCACGCTAGTGGTCCTGGAGCACCAAACCTTTTAGCATGGTGCTCCCAACGATTTATTGCTAAAAACAAACAGGAACGTGAGCGGGGGATCCCCACGTTTCTTCCTCCCCTGTAGATTCAGAACTGTATTGCTGTTTGAACATGCGTGCTCAAACTCAATCCAATTCAACGGATCATCTTTGCGGTTAACTTTACGCAGTTGGCCTGGCCGTTTAAACGTTTGTGATGTTTCCATGCAATTTATTGCAATGGGCCACTGCAAATGTTAAAAAATGACAAGAGGATGCTAGGCGTTAATCAACCTAAGGCATTTTCCAGGATGCCCTCGAAAGACTGGCTGCGCTAGGGTTGGATTAGATTAGATTAGATTAGATTAGACCATATTGATTAATATTGAGCTTAAAATTTAACATTTTTAAAAACTCAGTCAGGAATGAAATTTTTTCAGGTTTCCTTGTTAATTTTAAAATTCCTTTAGAGGGAACATCATTTGAAAAAAAAAAACAGAACTTTTCCTAAATAACTGTTTATTTTATAAAAATGTTTAGCTCCCGTTGTTACAGGATTGGGTCCGTAAGTTTGACCATTTTAGAATAATAAGACAACAACTTCCTTCGTTGCTGTGCACCCTTAAATATCTCAACATATTTTTAACAAATATTCGTAAAATAAAAATCATTATGGGTGCCAGATTTTAACAGATTTTTTTATTTTCTGACAATTTTGACGACTACAGTCAAACCTCTTTTTACGCGAATTTTGGTTCTCGCGTAAAAAAAAATCGCGTAAAAAAAGTTCGCGCTATTTTGAATTTTTCGCGTAAAAAGAGTTCGCGCTATTTTGAATTGCTCGCGTAAAAAGAGTTTTCAGTATTTTTTAGATTTATAAAGTATTATATTTTTTTAATAATAATAATGTAATTCCAGGTTATTCAAAATAGCTTCAGTGACCTGCGCTGGATATTCTAAAGCAGGTTGGGTTGTTCTGGGTTATCCAAGAACTTCCGGAAGTAATGAACTGATTATCTATCTGTTCAACAAGGGTCTGTACCAGTGTATCCACCATCGTAATAATTGCAGGTAGCTTCCGTGACCTACGATGGTTACCTTGTGATCTGGTAGAATGTACTAGGTCATTCAAGAACTCCCGGAAGTTATGGCCTGGATATCTACCTGATCAACGGGGGTCTATATGGCTATATTAACCATCGGTATAGCTTCAGATGGCTTCAGTGGACCACGATGGACATCCTGTGGCATGTTGGATTGTATTGGGTCATCCAGGCACTCCCGGAAGTCATGGCCAGGATATCTACCGGATCAACGGGGGTCTATATGGGTGAATTAACCATCGGTATAGCTTCAGATGGCTTCAGTGGACTACGATGGACATCCTGTGGCATGTTGGATTGTTTTGGGTCATCCAGGAACTCCCGGAAGTCATGGCCTGGATATCTACCTGATCAACGGGGGTCTGTATGGCTATATTAACCATCGGTATAGCTTCAGGTAGCTTCAGTGAGCCACGATGGACTCTTTGCGATCTGTTAGAATGTACGAGGTCATCCAGGAACTCCCGGAAGTCATGCCCTGGATATCTACCTGATCAACAGGGGTCTGTATGGCTCTATTAACCATCGGTATAGCTTCAGGTAGCTTCAGTGAGCCACGATGGACACTCTGCTGCATGTTGGATTCTTTTAGATCATCCAGGAACTCCTAGAAGTCATGGCCAGGATATCTACCTGATCAACGGGGGTCTGTATGGTTATATCAACCATCAGTGTAGCTTAAGATAGCTTCAGTGGACCACGATAGACACTCTGCGGCATGTTGGATTGTTTTGGGTCATCCAGGAACTCCCGGAAGTCATGGCCAGGATATCTACCGGATCAACGGGGGTCTATATGGGTGAATTAACCATCGGTATAGCTTCAGATAGCTTCAGTGGACCACGATGGACATCCTGTGGCATGTTGGATTGTTTTGGGTCATCCAGGAACTCCCGGAAGTCATGGCCAGGATATCTACCGGATCAACGAGGGTCTATATGGGTGAATTAACCATCGGTATAGCTTCAGATAGCTTCAGTGGACCACGATGGGCATTCTGTGGCATGTTGGATTGTTTTGGGCCATTCAGGAACTCCCGGAAGTCCTGGCCTGGATATTTTCCCGATCAACGCATAAATGTCCCATTAGAATTAGCATTCGCATTTGAGGACGAGTTCCTGGATGTCTCAACACAATCTAACATGTCACAAATTGTCCATCGTGGACCACTGAAGCAACCTGCAGGTATACCGATGGATAATATAGCCATATAGACCTCCTTTGATCAATAAGATATCCAGGTCATGACTTCCGGGAGTTCTTGGATGACACAAAACAATCCAACATGCCACAGGATGTCCATCGTGGTCCACTGAAGCTATCTGAAGCTACACCGATGGTTGATATAACCATACAGACCCCCGTTGATCAGGTAGATATCCAGGCCATGACTTCCGGGATTTCCTGGATGACCCAAAACAATCCAACATGCCGCAGAGTGTCCATCGTGGTCCACTGAAGCTACCTAAAGCTATACCGTTGGTTAATATATATATATACAGACCCCCGTTGATCAGGTAGATATCCTGGCCATGACTTCCAGGAGTTCCTGGATGGCCTCGTACATTCTAACAGATCGCAGAGAGTCCATCGTGGCTCACTGAAGCTACCTGAAGCTATACCGATGGTTAATATAGCCATACAGACCCCCGTTGATCAGATAGATATCCAGGCCATGACTTCCGGGAGTTCCTGGATGACCCAAAACAATCCAACATGCCGCAGAGTGTTCATCGTGGTTCGCTGAAGCTACCTGAAGCTATACCGATGGTTAATATAGCCATATAGACTCCCGTTGATCAGGTAGATATCCAGGCCATGACTTCCGGGAGTTCCTGGATGACCTCGTACATTCTAACAGATCGCAGAGAGTCCATCGTGGCTCACTCAAGCTACCTGAAGCTATACCGATGGTTAATATAGCCATATAGACCCCCGTTGGTCAGGTAATATCCAGGCCATGACATCCGGGAGTTCCTGGATGACCTCGTACATTCTAACAGATCGCAGAGAGTCCATCGTGGTCCACTGAAGCTACCTAAAGCTATACCGTTGGTTAATATATATATACAGACCCCCGTTTATCCGGTAGATATCCAGGCCATGACTTCCGGGAGTTCCTGGATGACCTCGTACATTCTAACAGATCGCAGAGTGTGCATCGTGGTCCGCTGAAGCTACCTGAAGCTATACTAATGGTTAATATAGCCATATAGACTCCCGTTGATCAGGTAGATATCCAGGCCATGACTTCCGGGAGTTCCTGGATGGCCTCGTAAATTCTAACAGATCGCAGAGAGTCCATCGTGGCTCACTGAAGCTACCTGAAGCTATACCGATGGTTAATAGAGCCATACAGACCCCTGTTGATCAGGTAGATATCCAGGGCATGACTTCCGGGAGTTCCTAGATGACCTCGTACATTCTAACAGATCGCAAAGAGTCTATCGTGGCTCACTGAAGCTACCTGAAGCTATATCGATGGTGAATACACCGGTATAAACACCCGTTGAACAGATAGATATTCTATTCGTGACTTCCGGATGTTCTTAGTTGTCCAGAACATCCCAATATGATGCAGAGTATACCGAAGCTACTGATGGTAAAAACCCTGATTGTGGTCCCCGTTGAACAGGAAGATATGACCATAATGGTTAAGACTTCCGACAGTTTAAAATCGGACCGCGTTATTTTGAATTTTTCGCGTAAATTGAGTTCGCGTTATTTTGAATTCTTCGCGTAAAAAAAACCGCGTAAAAAAAATTTCGCGCAAAAGGGGGTCGCGTAAAAAGAGGTTTGACTGTATCTTCCTGTTCAACGGGGACCACAATCAGGGTTTTTACCATCAGTAGCTTCGGTATACTCTGCATCATATTGGGATGTTCTGGACAACTAAGAACATCCGGAAGTCACGAATAGAATATCTATCTGTTCAACGGGTGTTTATACCGGTGTATTCACCATCGATATAGCTTCAGGTAGCTTCAGTGAGCCACGATAGACTCTTTGCGATCTGTTAGAATGTACGAGGTCATCTAGGAACTCCCGGAAGTCATGCCCTGGATATCTACCTGATCAACAGGGGTCTGTATGGCTCTATTAACCATCGGTATAGCTTCAGGTAGCTTCAGTGAGCCACGATGGACTCTCTGCGATCTGTTAGAATTTACGAGGCCATCCAGGAACTCCCGGAAGTCATGGCCTGGATATCTACCTGATCAACGGGAGTCTATATGGCTATATTAACCATTAGTATAGCTTCAGGTAGCTTCAGCGGACCACGATGCACACTCTGCGATCTGTTAGAATGTACGAGGTCATCCAGGAACTCCCGGAAGTCATGGCCTGGATATCTACCGGATAAACGGGGGTCTGTATATATATATTAACCAACGGTATAGCTTTAGGTAGCTTCAGTGGACCACGATGGACTCTCTGCGATCTGTTAGAATGTACGAGGTCATCCAGGAACTCCCGGATGTCATGGCCTGGATATTACCTGACCAACGGGGGTCTATATGGCTATATTAACCATCGGTATAGCTTCAGGTAGCTTGAGTGAGCCACGATGGACTCTCTGCGATCTGTTAGAATGTACGAGGTCATCCAGGAACTCCCGGAAGTCATGGCCTGGATATCTACCTGATCAACGGGAGTCTATATGGCTATATTAACCATCGGTATAGCTTCAGGTAGCTTCAGCGAACCACGATGAACACTCTGCGGCATGTTGGATTGTTTTGGGTCATCCAGGAACTCCCGGAAGTCATGGCCTGGATATCTATCTGATCAACGGGGGTCTGTATGGCTATATTAACCATCGGTATAGCTTCAGGTAGCTTCAGTGAGCCACGATGGACTCTCTGCGATCTGTTAGAATGTACGAGGCCATCCAGGAACTCCTGGAAGTCATGGCCAGGATATCTACCTGATCAACGGGGGTCTGTATATATATATATTAACCAACGGTATAGCTTTAGGTAGCTTCAGTGGACCACGATGGACACTCTGCGGCATGTTGGATTGTTTTGGGTCATCCAGGAAATCCCGGAAGTCATGGCCTGGATATCTACCTGATCAACGGGGGTCTGTATGGTTATATCAACCATCGGTGTAGCTTCAGATAGCTTCAGTGGACCACGATGGACATCCTGTGGCATGTTGGATTGTTTTGTGTCATCCAAGAACTCCCGGAAGTCATGACCTGGATATCTTATTGATCAAAGGAGGTCTATATGGCTATATTATCCATCGGTATACCTGCAGGTTGCTTCAGTGGTCCACGATGGACAATTTGTGACATGTTAGATTGTGTTGAGACATCCAGGAACTCGTCCTCAAATGCGAATGCTAATTCTAATGGGACATTTATGCGTTGATCGGGAAAATATCCAGGCCAGGACTTCCGGGAGTTCCTGAATGGCCCAAAACAATCCAACATGCCACAGAATGCCCATCGTGGTCCACTGAAGCTATCTGAAGCTATACCGATGGTTAATTCACCCATATAGACCCTCGTTGATCCGGTAGATATCCTGGCCATGACTTCCGGGAGTTCCTGGATGACCCAAAACAATCCAACATGCCACAGGATGTCCATCGTGGTCCACTGAAGCTATCTGAAGCTATACCGATGGTTAATTCACCCATATAGACCCCCGTTGATCCGGTAGATATCCTGGCCATGACTTCCGGGAGTTCCTGGATGACCCAAAACAATCCAACATGCCGCAGAGTGTCTATCGTGGTCCACTGAAGCTATCTTAAGCTACACTGATGGTTGATATAACCATACAGACCCCCGTTGATCAGGTAGATATCCTGGCCATGACTTCTAGGAGTTCCTGGATGATCTAAAAGAATCCAACATGCAGCAGAGTGTCCATCGTGGCTCACTGAAGCTACCTGAAGCTATACCGATGGTTAATAGAGCCATACAGACCCCTGTTGATCAGGTAGATATCCAGGGCATGACTTCCGGGAGTTCCTGGATGACCTCGTACATTCTAACAGATCGCAAAGAGTCCATCGTGGCTCACTGAAGCTACCTGAAGCTATACCGATGGTTAATATAGCCATACAGACCCCCGTTGATCAGGTAGATATCCAGGCCATGACTTCCGGGAGTTCCTGGATGACCCAAAACAATCCAACATGCCACAGGATGTCCATCGTAGTCCACTGAAGCCATCTGAAGCTATACCGATGGTTAATTCACCCATATAGACCCCCGTTGATCCGGTAGATATCCTGGCCATGACTTCCGGGAGTGCCTGGATGACCCAATACAATCCAACATGCCACAGGATGTCCATCGTGGTCCACTGAAGCCATCTGAAGCTATACCGATGGTTAATATAGCCATATAGACCCCCGTTGATCAGGTAGATATCCAGGCCATAACTTCCGGGAGTTCTTGAATGACCTAGTACATTCTACCAGATCACAAGGTAACCATCGTAGGTCACGGAAGCTACCTGCAATTATTACGATGGTGGATACACTGGTACAGACCCTTGTTGAACAGATAGATAATCAGTTCATTACTTCCGGAAGTTCTTGGATAACCCAGAACAACCCAACCTGCTTTAGAATATCCAGCGCAGGTCACTGAAGCTATTTTGAATAACCTGGAATTACATTATTATTATTAAAAAAATATAATACTTTATAAATCTAAAAAATACTGAAAACTCTTTTTACGCGAGCAATTCAAAATAGCGCGAACTCTTTTTACGCGAAAAATTCAAAATAGCGCGAACTTTTTTTACGCGATTTTTTTTTACGCGAGAACCAAAATTCGCGTAAAAAGAGGTTTGACTGTATGACCATAATGGTTAAGACTTCCGACAGTTTAAAATCGGACCGCGTTATTTTGAATTTTTCGCGTAAATTGAGTTCGCGTTATTTTGAATTCTTCGCGTAAAAAAAACCGCGTAAAAAAAATTTCGCGCAAAAGGGGGTCGCGTAAAAAGAGGTTTGACTGTATTTGATTAAATTAACGATTGTAATTGAATTAGAAAAAAATGATGAGCATTAATTTTATGTTATATATTTTAAATCAACCTTTTAAAAGCCGAAAAATCAATGAAACCACCTGAATTATATAGACTTCAGAATAAGTTCAAATCCTTTCTTCCCCTTCCTTATTCCAAATTGTAAGATTTTCGTTTACAAGACTTTTCTAAAATTAAAAATACCTGTATCTTCAAAACGGTACAATGTAATGAAAAAAAAATAATGAGATAATTTTCGATTTTAAATTTGATATTGCATCTGAACGTGAATTTGAATTTGACCATATTTTCGATATTCATTTTTTTTTTCAAAGCTCCGGTACGAGGTTTTGCATCTTCCTAAACTCTTGCCCAATTGTTGCCATTTCAATCTTCTAAAATATACCGAAAAAAAATCAAAAACCAAAAGCATTTTTTTTAATTTAAATTATGTGATTAAAGTCAATTTAAACCCGGATTTTTTCCCATTTTTTCTGAACATTCCAAAGCATAAACTAGACCTTTGCCGAATATACTAAATCGATCTGAAAATTCCTTAGCAACAGATATTCGATTATTCACATAACCATTTTGTATGACCTGGATCTTACTTGGTTTTTTTTTTGGGTTGAATTTTACCTAGTTTTTGTTCAATTAATTTAAAGCAAACCTTTCTGTTCCATTGAACCTTCTGATAAATCATAAAAGTTGCAAGGAACTCCAAATATCAATGAACAAGTCAATAACACAAATTTTCTATTTCGGTCAATGAAATAAATTGAATTTAGTTCTGAAAACACGTTTACGTAAATAAGATTCTCCACAGTGCAACAACGAGATCTTCCCTGCTGTTGTTTCTTCCGTACCCACAAAGATGATAATGACGTTCGGAATGTTTATGAAAATCATATTCAAACGAGTGAGCTCCAGTTAGCTCGTTTATTCCCCCCGCCCTCCTTCCACAAGAACAACATTCAGCCTCTGCTATTGTACATAACTTTGTTATTATTGTTCCTAACTCTCAGTTTAGATTCTCTCTCCACAGCCACTGTGCAAGTCCCGCACCAGTATCGACTCGTCGTTTGACTTCCTGATCTTCGGTTGATGTCGATGTCGATGACGACAAGGCGGCCAATTTTGGTTGCGTGGCCACCCGCTGAGGGAGCGCTGCTCCAAATTGTTGACACTATGTGGCAGAGAAGGGGTTGCGCGGGGAATTAATGTGTCGCATAAATATGGAATCACTTCACTTCCAGAAACAATCATTGCGTGTCGATTGACTGTTTGTACTCCGTCCAACCGGCTCGGGGTATTGTACCACGTGGTTTGTGTGCTCACGTGTGCAGCTCGTAAAATGTTACGCACCGATTGACTGTAGACAAACACAGATTTGAATATTCAATTAGCTATTGTTTCGGAAGTACGGTTGGCTGACGCCTTGGCCGGGCTTTCTACGAAGAGTGTCGAAAACATCTCTCGACGTATACACGAGACGAGCGTCGATTAAGCCCTTTCCAAACATTTGTCCCCGTGAATCGAAGCAAACCGGCAGGATTATTCCAAGAGATTTGCATAGAAGGTGAACCTGAACCCACCCCGAGAAGCGGTCATATTTACCTAAATTAGGGTTGGTTTTCCGAGCCGAACCATCCGGGCTGACTAATTCGGTGTGATGGACAGGCTCAATTGTTGGCTTCCACGTTGGGGAAACTCAGATGACAGGCCTCCACGAAAACGGTTCCACAGAGCAGGAGTAATTGCATTTTCCGATATCTGCTCCCTTTAGAAAAGGCAAAACGATTGTTGTTCAACTTCTCTCCCGATTGATTGGGATATGGTCCCACAGGAGCAACGGAGCAAGACTGTTGTTTATTGTTGCAGGATGAGTTGAGATTTTGGGAATGCTTTTCCGCTTTGTGCATGGGAGGAATTTTACAAAACAACTTGTTTTGTTGCAACGGGAGCAGCAGTATCTTATACGGAATGAAGTTGCGAATAATATCCTTTTGTACGATTTCAGTTTGATTAATTCTCTTTACTGTGAGGGGCAGCATTGTAAGTGAACGGACAGGACAGTGAACTGAAATCGAAATCTTCTGCATTATGAGGAGACATCCCAAGTAACATTTTCAGTTTTGTACCTATCTTGAGGAGAGATTGAAGTTATCTTAGCTAAAAATGACCATAAAGCCATTTTATCTCCAGGACAACAATAAATCAGCATTAAACCTGAGTTAAGAGCAAAGTGGACTATTTTAGGAGGTTATCAAGACCATTTATTAGGAGTCATCTAAAACTCATCAGCATAGACATTGATTTTTAAAACACTCTGCAGGTGTATTTAATTGCTTAAATAAAACTTATGCTCAAGCTTCTTAAATTTATAACCGCACAGAAGAGGTTTTCAAGACTGAAATAAACTTTCATTAAAGATGTTTTCTCTCGTTGAAGATAAAATTGATTTGTCGAAGGAAAATCAGTTCTAATTATAATCTCGTTAAATTCAATCATTCTTTATGAAATAAATCACAAATGGCCAATGAAAAAAGATAAAATTATATTGATAACTATAAAATAATATCAAAATAATAAATTACTGTGACTTTACGCAGCCGTTCTAACTGAAAAATTCTTGCCATCAAAATTTCACTGGTCAGTTTTCTTAGATACCTCGAAAAAATATGCATCGAAGGCATGAATCGTTCAAAATTGCATCGATTTTTTATTTTGATGGACCGATTAATAATTTTTTTTTTTCTGAGAAATCAACATGGCTTCCATTTTTGGCCGTTGCCTTTTCGAGTTAATATGGCTGAACTCATAAAAACTATTCTCTCTTACTCAAAGCAGTTATTAGGGCCATTTTTTCTTAAGAAGCTCTTGTACAAGAAACTTTAAGAGCTTTGTTTCTTGCGAAGCTCTTGTTCAAGATTAAGCAAGAACATGTAGACTGCAGTGAGCTTTAAGGCGATTTTAACCAAGAGCAAAAGGCGTAGTACTGCGACCGTAGCGCATGCGAATTTTAGTTAGCAGGAGGTAGATCCAAAACGTTTTTTATGGTTATATTTTCATCGTTGGATAAAAACAAAATATCAATATTTTTCATATTATTTATTCATTTATTCGATTGGGATCATCATAAGTTTTCCTCGCATGAAGGATTTTAATGTCGACCCAACAACACTGATTTTAATAAACAACACTAGACCAACGTTAAAACACTAGCACTCCGCGACGAATTTATCCGCTTCTCGGAACGCCTTATCCAGCTTGTCCTCGAAAGGCTCTGACGGACAAACGGATGGCCTAACTGATGATTTGTAGCTTGTCGATTCTGCGCGTCGGCTTCACGGTAGCTACGGAATCGGCGCCCATGATGATTCTCGTGTTACTCGATCAACACGTGCCGGAAAAAAAACATCTACTGCCCATGCATGTCAATGGACCAAATCGGCATGTACTCGATCACCCTCGGATAGGTGTACTCCGTTACATCCGCGCTGGAGCCGGATACGGGCGAAAAGTATCACTTGTTTACCGGGATCACAAATTTTGGTAAAAGTTTCTTTGACACTAAACCGACCGACTGTACAAAAAAAATGTGATTTGACAGATCAAGTTCAAATAATCTGGAAATATGCTTTCATAGAACAGAGTTGTTTTAATTTAGTTTCAAAGCAGTTTTGACAATGCTTAAAAGTCTTATAAATAACCTCTCTGGGATAGCTTTAAGAGAAACAATGAAGTGTGATATAAAACTATGTTCCATGCTCTTAAAGTATTCTTAAAGATATTTTTAAAACTTTCGTATCATAAACTCAGCAAGTTTTGATCAATGTTTTCATAAAACAGAAAAGCAAATTTCAAACCTTTTATAAAACCTGTTAAGAAGTAAAGGCATTTTGCTTGTTACTTGGGATTATATAAAAAATATAAACAATCTGGAATAACTATAACTAACACTTCATTCTACTTATGATTATTGAAAAAATATTCTCAAAATACAAAGCATGATGATTGTGCAGATAATATTTACATTCCGGTTTTAATTTTTAATTAAATCTAGTTTAAAATCGTTCAAACAATTAATTGCTACTTTTTTGTTTTCTTATTCTATGTTTTAATTTTTCTAGCCTTTCAAAAGTTTGAAAAAAGCATTCCTGAAATTTAAATGGGTTATTCCATGTCAACTGAGCAGGGATGGAAAAATCATAAAAAAATCAATTTCGCTAGCGAACTTTCTTCACCCGCGAAAGAGAGAGGAGGCAAATCACGCAAAAAAATCGCTCCCGAAATTCTTCAAGAAAATCAATCTGCTGATGATTTTTTGTGAATTTCCTTGTCAGCACCACTCAAAAATATTTATTTCACTTTGATTACACACATTGCCCATCTACAAAATGTGACAGGTCATCTTTCGACGTGTGACGTTACACTTGCAAGTGTAGTAGTGAAAAAGATGTTCCGCAGAATAATTAAGATGATGATTTTTTTTAGATTCCTTTTACCGATCTTTCGTGCGCGAGAGAGGAGAGTCATGCTCCCTTCGGATTTTTTCTCTTGATGAACGTCCAATGATTTTCTTTTGATGATGATTATTCCATCACTGCAACTGAGTAATGCATTATCGGATTCTTCGAGCAATCGCTATAAAGAATAAGATAAAATTAGTTCTTACATATTTAATATATTTTATGTTTTTGAATCACAATTCGAAAAAATCTTCCAATTGATAGTTATTTAATACAAAAGTATAAATCTTTGATTCATGCTTCGAATTTTGTTTAAAAATTAAATAAAAATAGTTTTTTATGCATCAAAAAACCTTGTTGTTTGTTTAAATAATTATTGTGATTTAATGCTGGTAATTCGGTAATTCATTATTAATTTAATAATTTATGGTAATTTTGAGAAATTACAGTACATATTAACAAATAAATGTAATTTATTATTTAGAAAATTTTACTTTTCAATCGAATCTTTTTAATTGTTGTCAGTAATCTATTCGGACTACTTTTTAGATATTTAAAGAAGAAAGAGAGAAAAACACAGAAAGTTTTAGAATTTTCATGTACAGAAATGCAAACAGTATAAATTTATTCAAAACTAATCTTTTACGTTACGTTTCTCAAAAGTTTAGTATCGGAATGCACTAAATATCTTTGATGTTTCGGAGACAAATTTTCAAATTTAAAACTTAACGGTGCACATCAGCCAGAGCTTTTGCACCCAGATTTTTGTTACAGACATTTTAGTATCTTAAAAACTACGGGTACTATCGAAATATTTTTATATTCATCCTCTAAAGTACTGTCCACAAAGTAATTCACAACAAAGTTTGATTAATTTTACAATCCCGTTTTTGCAGGATTGGGTCCGTAAGTTTGACAATTTTAGAATAAGAAGACAACAACTTCTTTCGTTGCTGTGCACCCTTAATCATATTGATTTTTTTTCCGCGATTCGAATACAATTCTTCAAGCTGTAAATAAATCATTTTGTTAGAAAATATCTCTTTACATAGTTTTTTTTTTAATTCCTCTAATTTTGAAAATAATTTTCATTGTTTAGTTAGAAACGGCTGAGATTCAGAAGCAAAAATTATAATCAGCTTTAAAATCGTTATTTTTTCCGCATTCTTGTTTTTTTTTCGCTTGTTTATTTTAGATTTATATGTTTTATTTGAATGTTCGTACGTTCCTTGTGCCAGGTACAGGGGAAAAAATCCATTTTTTTTGTTTACTTTTCATCACTTAAAGATGAATACTCAAAATATATTGAATCAATGTTTTAAAATTTTAGAAAAAATAATATGTGCAAAAAAAGGAAATATTATCAAACAAAATTACAAAAATATTTTTTTAATGCAGAATCAAATTTGGAATCGAAAATGTACCTAACGATTTTTTTAATGTTTAATCGTTTTCAAATAAGGCAATTTTTTCAATAGATTATGTTCGGCCTGAAAAATCAGGGCGCTATTTTTTTCCTTAAAATATAAAAAATTAAATGAAATTTCACTTGAAATAACCAGATACTAAATACTCATTTTGATCATGTTTAAAGCAGTTGAAAAATATTTAAATTTTTGTAAAATTTCATTGCAAAAAAAATTAAAAAAAATGTTCAAAACTAAGTTTTTTTGAAAACTTATTAATGCAAAACAACTGCATAAAGTATTGAACTACCTTCTGTTCATCGAAATGTTTAAATTGTGGCAAGTTTTTTTTTCCTTTTTCGTCCTTTTAATGTTTAAATTTTGGGAAATATGTAAATTTGTCCTTATTTTTTCAACTCACGATAATTAAAAAAAAATTAGCTTGTCAATGTCACCCTGGTTTACGGTACTTACTTTTCCTGTTATTTGACATACTTAAGATCACAAAAAAAAAATGCTAAAATGTTAATTTTTGGCTCAATTGAGATGTTCGGCTTTTCAGAACTTTTATCGAAAAGTAATACTTTTCGACATTGCTTTGGGGTTTGAGTCAAAAGGCAAACTAACGTTAGGATTCAATCGTTTTACTGAACATCCGTTTCAAAGTTTTTTTTTTTTTGAATTGAAAAATAAGTTAAATGCACGATGCAAGTTTCAATTTATTCAGGTCAGATTTTGAATGTTGTTTTTCCGTTTGTTTTCTATCAATCTAAAAAAATCTATCTTTCAGCACTCAAATGTATGCTGAATTGTTATTTTTCTGAACTGTTTTTAGATGATGACATGAAAAATTGTTCAATTTCTGTTTTTTAAGCTTATTTTTAGGTAATAATATACAGATCCAATCCATGGTTCAAATTCAGATTAAAATGGATTTTCTGTAGGGCTGTGAATAAGTAAAATTGGTAAAACACAAAAAAAAACATTTACTTTAAAATTCGTTGTCAATTCATCACGCTATCCAGCGTTCCAATCAAATATTCAAGTTGACCACTAAAAGCAAAATACACCCCTTTTCTCTTAATAAAAACATCCCATAATTAAAACTGACTTGTTTCACACAATCGGCTCAAGATTGCGAATCTCTCGGAACATGCGTGTTCCGATGCGTGTTTTTTGCTTTTTGCTCGCAAACATCGCCCGAACCAGAAAGATCGATAAAACCAAACTTTGATGTCACGAAATAAAACCGATATCGTAAATTTCATCAACACGAACTTACAGCGCACACCATCATCAGGTCCATGGACAGCAGACGGACTGGTCACGGGTGTCAATGGCATCCCGGTCGTCGCGCGGGGGCCTGGTCCAGATTGGAAACCCGCAGAAGAAGGTGCGGGGGGTTTTATGTGCGTGCGACCAACTTTGCATAGATCTCGAGCCTGCCTATAGCTGATGAAGAGATGATATATCACAGGGCTGGGATCTTAACATCAGCGACTTAAAGTTCGAGTCGCCACATCAAGAAGGAAAAGTTTTTTTGTTGTTGTTTTAAATCTTGACACTTTTACGATTGATCAGGCACTTGCTTGGGAGCAGCAACGGCAGACAGACGGACAGAACCGAAAGGAATTGCTTAACTTTATGGGACCGAGCGAGAGGATGCTGGGACGGTCGTGGCCGATGGGCGATGATGGTCTGCCCTGCTAAACTATTTTGACGGTCGATCAACGCTCACGGAATCGCTCACTTTGTCTTTTGTGTTGCTGCAGCCAGGGGCGTGCGTTAATTTCTTGTTGATTCATTATTCCTTTGAAATTTAATGTTTTAATAAATTTTAAAAATAAAATAGTTTTTTTAAATTGTAATGTTTGGAAATTTGCTTGTCTTTTCTTGTCTAAATAAGATTCAGTTTGTTTTGATCTATATTTTTGTGCATGAGGAATGATTATTTGGTAAATTAAGTTGTAATTATTTTTTTACGAGTACAACATGGTTAGGCTTAGTGATTTTTTAACGCTCAAAATTGCAACTTTCACGGAGATTTTAATTTCAAAACATCAAATTCCACGGAAATTACGCAGAACGTGAAAATGTTAAAACAACTCTGTAAATCTTTTGTTTTAATCTGAGAAACTACTTTTTATCCTCTATTATATAATATTCTTCAATAAACGAAAACAAATCTTCACTAAATTTGAGCGTGACACAAAACAACTTTTCTTTATTTCCAAAAAACTTTTTTTTATATTTTTTAAGAAATATAAACGATTTGCATCTATTTAATTTTCGTTTTTTTATTTCATATGAAAACTTAATTTAACATTCTTGTCCATTAAAAATGATCAAAATAATTTGAATTTTCTGAGACATTTTTCCCAGTTTAAAATATTTTTTAAAGTTTTCATCTCTCTTTTTAAAAACTTTATTAAAAATCAAAATGATTCAATCAGTAACAAAATCTTCAAAATTTTATTCAAAATCGTAATAGAAAACATAAAAGGTGGCATTTTTATCATCCCGGAAACCATCCACCCAAATAATCAAATCTCGTGAAAATTTAACAGGACACAGAAAAAAATTTCAAATATCTAAAAATAAATCAATTTAATTTAAAAAATCTGTACAATCTTTCAAAAACTTATCACAGTTTACTTGTTCAGTAAATTTTTGGTTGAAAAAGCCAACATTTGTATTTTTTTTTTTGCATGGGAATCATAGCTTGGTAATCCCAAGTTTTCTTGTTTTTTTTTAATTCGAGAAATTTTTGTTAACTTTATTTAAGTATTCACATCATTTTTGTAGATCAGTGTAATCTATGTTTTGCATTGTTTAATACCCAAATCTGTATCCGGGCAATGTGTTGCTGTGTTTATATGACAAATTGTAGAAAAAAAAAAGATTTATATATTCAGTCATCATGTTTCTTCCAGCTTTGATTTTGGGGTAATTTCAAAGAAAACTAGAAATCTGGCCAATTTGGTTTGAAAACTTTTTATGGGTTGTTAAATATTGGTCAAAAAAGATAGTTAGGACTCCCAAGGCATATTCATAAGTAAATTGAACCGATTTTCAGCCACATCAAAAAAATATCCTATAAAATCAAAAAAAAATATCTTAAAAAAAGTTGCTCTAGACCTTCTTCTTTCTTGGTGTCAATTTTCAGTTTCACGGATTTTTTTTTATCTCAAGTTTTTTTTATATGAAACACACCGTGGCAATAACAAAATATTTTCAAAACTTGCTTAAAATTAAATGCATGCAACCTAATTTATCAGATAATTAATGATATGCCTGAGCTTTTCTGTTTTATTACATTCAAAGCTTCAAACAATTTTACGGGCTGGTCATACACAACCGGTATGATAATATTCAAAAATTTGAATGCTTAAAAAATTCTGATCGATTTGGTGTCATTGGAAAAGTTTAAGGTTAAGATTTTTTTTTTAGAAGTTCATAGGTACAGGAAAAAAAGCTATTTTTATTGCAACTAAGATATAGAGCATTAGGCCATACCACTAAGCATGTAAAAGAAATGTAATTATTATAAGAATGTTCAATAAAGACATATTTAATTAAAAAATTAAATAAAAAAGCTATTTTTATTGATTTTTAATCATTAAAAATTAACTTCCCAATTTTTTTTTTCGTTACAAAAGTTTTGAATATCTTATGAATACAAAGGGTTTTTTCAGCTAGAATTAAGGATAGTGCAATTTGTTTTCAATTAGAAATTTGGATTAAATTAAAAATAAAGTCAAACCAAAATTTCAAAATCAGTATTTTTTATACAAAATCTAAATTGTAATCGAAAATGATCTTTATTTTTGACAGACTAACAGTAATATTGAATGTTTTGCCCTTTTAAAATGTTAGTCTTGATTTAAAAAATTTGAAAAAAAAAAATTCAAAATGATCGGAAAATTTCACGAATGTTTCATATTTTAACATTGAAAATCAGACCATTAGTTGCTGAGGAATCGACAATAGAAATTGGTGGGTTTTTTGGGTGAGACTTAGAAAACATCAATTTTCGTGTTTTTAAATCTTTGCATGGCAATATCTCAGCAACTTAGGGTCGTATCAGCAAAGTTCAAAACAGCAAAATATAGAAAAATTTCTCAGCTTTTCAAAAATATTTTTTTCAAGAGTGGGCAAACATGTGCACTAATTTTGAAAAAATGAAAAACTGCGACTATTTTCTAAAAAGTCACCTTAAAATGGATTTAACTTGAAAACGGTGCACTTTATCAAAATTTCACTGAAGTACTTTTTGATTGCAAATTTGATTTTCCATCGAAAAATGAAGTAGACAAATTTTTGCGACGAATATTTCGATTTTTTGAAAAAAATCAGTATTGACCTAGAAACCTAGAAATTTCTGAAAAGTAGGCATTTGATGTCCTCTTAAACATATAAAAAATTAAAAATAGTGTTTTTTGTAAATCAAGTTTTAGTGACAAAAAGTTAAATAAAAAATCACTAATTTTTTTTTACCGTGTATCATTTTTTTTCCAGTGTAGTCTGTACCCATACCTAAAACTTTGCTCAAGACACCAAATCGATCAAAAAATTCCTTCAAAAGATACAGATTTTTAAATGTTCACCTATCGTTTTTGTATGGATAGCTGACAAATTTGTATGGAAAGTTACATGGACAAACTGATGATGCAAAATGTCTTCTTTGAGCATACCGAAGGCATCAAAAAAGTTTCAGTCGGATTAAAAAATACAAAAAATTAAATTAAAGAAAAAAGATCGATTTCGTAGAGAATTGCTCTTCAATGAAAATCGTTCCTAGCCCTCTTGATGAATTTTTTTTTATATATGGTATTTGAAAATTGTAAAAGAGTACAAAACTATTTAAATATATTTTTTATTGTCATGTTTAAATTAGAAAAAAATATAGAGCGATAATTATAAAGTAAACTAAAATTCATTATTTTTTTTGTACGTCAATTTTTGTTGTGTGTTGTAACGTAATAAAATAACAAATAAATTCGAAAAAAAAATCTATAAACTTGTGAAATAATATATTTATTTTTACATAAAATTACCCATTTCAACATTTCCACGGTTCAGAAACGTGGATTAGTAAAGATATAGTTATATATTTTCGCTTTTTGTAATTTTGTTTATTGGAATGATTTTTATCATGAAATTATTTTCAGTAAGTAGATTCAGAAATGCAAATTGACATTCATGCGTCTAGGATCAACCAATTTTGTTGATACCAAGCCTTTTTCCATGAACTGATTGTTGGATTGGTTGTTTCGGGCATATTTCAAGAATCCAGTACGCCACTGGCCCCGCCATCAACGGTGGACACTTTTATTATCACGTTTTATCTGATTATAATAATGTCGAGGTCGAGGCAGGAGGAAATATGATACAGATTGGTGAGGGATAGCTTACTTTTACTACCGATTCACAGTCTCAGTCAGTCGGGGCTTGAGGTGCGTAGACCCCGAAGGAAACTGGCCACTGTGGGATAGTGCTCTACCGCGAATAGTTTCGTCGTCTTCGTCTTCTAGTGTTGGCATCCTCTTGTCGACTCGCCGTCAAATGATGGCCAGTTTTTACGACAATTTTACAGTTGAAAAATATGTTAAGTATTTTAGCTCTCCTCGTTTTATGACAAATCAGAGCTCTTCACAGAAAGCTACGCAGCTAAACCGTCGGTCATCTCGGGGTGTTTGTTTCAATATATCTTAATTATATTCAGTGCCATTAAGCATGGTTTAATCACTGCCGGGGCCAGTTCAGCCCGATGATCGTAAGAGATGTGGCGGAATTTACAAGATCGGAAAATGGATTTTATGGTCGACGGCGGCCGAGGCAATTCCCACTGAGCAACGTGCCCTGGGCGCGAAATCTGGACCGAGGGGCCTCCCAATGCGCGGTGCTTGTCGCGAGCAATGAATCGGCCATCAATTTGGCCGGAATTTACGAGCGCTGCCAATTATTGTGAAGCCGGTGGGGGGTGCGTTGTTTGTTTCGAGTAATTGGGAGGTACTTCCTGGTTGGAATTTGACAAGCTTTTTTCGATGATTAGTGGTTTTAAGAGTTTAGTCTAATTTGGGAATATAATATTTTTGTTAATACATATTGTTGTCATTAATTTTCAAGATAAATGTATCCCATGGTATGTGAAAAAAATATTTTTTAGATTGATTACATCAAAAATATACAATTTGAAGCCCTTAAAACAACAACTCGCTTTATCAGGTAGAATTTCCCGTTACAATTAAACTACATCATTGCATCTGCATCTCCGCAAAAAACGCAACTTGGACAACAACGAAAAAAAAAACCTCCACAAAACAAGACCTGAGCTCCGTTAACCAGCACCAGCCACGGTGCATCAATAAATTTCCCCTTATAAACAAATTAACCACAATCTTTCGCTATTAGCGGCTATTCGCTGGGGCTCTTCGTCTACTTCTGCTGCTGCTGCTGGTGCTGATGCAGGCATGCATGAATGTATCCTATGCATTCGGGATTCTCGAATTGAGGCCCCACTTCACTGGACCAAATGGGCTGGGTTACACTTTAAAAAAATTAAGTTTATTTCTCAAAATATATCAAATTTCCTCAATATAAATATATACAACTTTTCTATAAAATGTGATTTTTCAGGTTCGTAATTTATTTTTTAACCGTGCAGCTTGAGCAAGTAACAACTCTTCAACGGGCTGGACCTACCGCAAGCCCTCGAGCAGATCGATCTGCCTGGCTGGCCGGCTGCTGAACCTAGAGACCCCCGGCCGCCCTAATAGTATGTAAGTGGTGGCGAAAGAAGTTCGAGAATAAAATAATACTCAATCATGAATGAGAAATTGGCCAGCCAATAAACCGGTTCGGGAAGATTAAAAAAAACACAATCACAAGAGAAAGAAAAGGCAGGAAGATTTGCTTGCTAATGGAGGGAAAAAGAAGAGTTAATCTTTATTCATTTCCAGATTTGGCTGAGGTAGGGACTAGACCTTTGGGTAGATGGAGTGTCCAGGAGTGTACGGGTTGGTACGTTGTTGAAGAGATTGGATTTATGTTGGCAAACTTTATTACTCGGCACTTGTTGTTGAATAGTGTTGACCTAGAGAGAGTGTGTGGCTTGTTATGTTTCTGTTTTCTCTATGGTTTTAGTATCAATCGATTTGAAATTGTATTTTTACTAACATTAGAATACATATTAATCTAAATTTCATAAACTTACATCTTAAACATAATAAATTTACCAATATTTTATAGGTAATTTTTTGTTTTCATATTCTATTTGATATCCCTTCAATCGAAATTTGATAGGTTCTAGATTTAGCCTTATTGTTATTTAGTGATATCAGAAACAACAATACAATATCTGGAAAATATATTAGAACGCCAGAATTGATTTAAAATTGCACTTTTAATAATAAACATTAAATACAGTCATCAGAGTGACATTGGGTCTGGGGGATGAGATTGGGTCATATAAAAATGCTGAAATATTCTCTTTGATGAATTATGTCCAGTAATTCCAATTGTAAATATTGCAAATAGTGTTACATTTGAGTAGTTTTGTTGAATTTTTATTTAGTATTTTTTTATATAGATGACAAAAGAAGCCAATCTGCAACATTTGGGGCCTGGTCATACAAAATGGCTGTGTAAATGTATGAAATTCTGTATCTTGAGAAATAATTTTTTGATCGATTTGATGTCTTGGGCAATATTGTAGGTTATGATAAGAACATTTAAAAAAAATAATAACTTGGAAAAGACATTTCCGATTTTTTTTACTCAACTTTTTTGTTATAATGATGGATTCCCCAAATACATATTTTTAATATTTGAAATTTTATTATATGTTTTATAGTCCCTTAAAAATACATCTTCCGAGCCATAGAGCGTAATGGTGCCAAATCTGGCTTTGGTCTGTTTTTTTAACGGTAAATTTTGGGAAATATTGAAAATCTGGACATAAAAAATATTAAAATTATTTTTGAAAGCAAAATTCAATTCGCCATCAAAAAATACACTGATTTTTTAAAAATAAAATGTAGCATTTTTTAAGTGTTTTTAAGTTATAGCTAAAATAAGCTACTTTTCATTTTTTTTGGGGTTTTTGAGTTTAAAAAATCTTGATATCTTGAAAAGCACAACTTTTTTTTGTGAGAGCTAAGAAAATATCAATTAATTTTCATACATGGATTTTGAAAACCGGAAAATATTTCGTGAGATACAGCCTCAAAAAGAATTCGAATCGGTGAAAATGATTGTTTTTGATAAGGCCGTTGCAAATATTTTCAAAGTTTATGTCGCCCTCTTCTTTAAAATTGGTCCGGAAAATCAGGGGAAAAAATTTTGTTCAAAAATCTTTAAAATTTTAATGGAAATAGGAGTCTAATCATCTGAAAACGATTTGAATTGAATTTTCCTGCGTTTTAAATCATGTTTAGGATGTCTGGAATCGATCAAACATATTTTGATTTTTGCCTTCCTCACTGAGGTAAGGCTATAATCCTGCTCGAAAAAGTAACTTTTGAAAAACAGCTCGTAGACCTATATTCATGTATACCTATCGACTCAGAATCGAAAACTGAACAAATGTCTGTGTGTGTGTGTGTATGTGTGTGCGTATTCCCCTTGGTGCTCAAAATTCTTGCCAAGTTTTCTCGGCACTGGCTGATCCGATTTGAGTCAAACAAGTTGCATTCGGTCCGGTTTGGTGCCCCATACTGCACTATTGAATTGTTTGAAGATCCGATAAGTAGTTCAAAAGTTACGTATAAATAAGTGTCAAAGTTGCGAATCGGGTGCTGGAATTTTGATGCCGGATCTCACTTAAATGCATTTAAACTATGTCCAGATCCATCATCCAACCCATCGTTGGTTAGGTAATCGAAAGACCTTTCCAATGATTCTAAAACATTGAAGATCTGGCAACCCTGTCTCAAGTTATGTCCACTTAAGTGATATTTATGTACTTTTTTGAAGCCGGATCTCACTTAAATGTATGTAAACTATGTCCAGATCCATCATCCAACCCATCGTTGGTTAGGTAATCGAAAGACCTTTCCAATGATTCTAAAACATTGAAGATCTGGCAACCCTATCTCAAGTTATGACCACTTAAGTGATATTTATGTACTTTTTTGAAGCCGGATCTCACTTAAATGTATGTAAACTATGTACGGATCCATCATACGACCCATTGCTGGTTAGGTAATCAAAAGACCTTTCCAATGAGTTCAAAACATTGAAGATCTGGCAACCCTGTCTCGAGTTATGACCACTTAAGTGATATTTATGTACTTTTTTGAAGCCGGATCTCACTTAAATGCATGTAAACTATATCCGGATCCATCATCCGACCCATTGTTGGTTAGGTAATCGAAAAAACTTTCCAACGAGTCCACAACATTGAAGATCTGGCAACCCTGTCTCGAGTTATGACCACTTAAGTGATATTTATGTACTTTTTTGAAGCCGGATCTCACTTAAATGCATGTAAACGATGTCCGGATCCATCATCCGACCCATCGTTGGTTAGGTAATAAAGAGACCTTTCCAACGAGTCCACAAAATTGATGATCTGACAACCCTGTCTCGTGTTCTGACCACTTAAGTGATATTTATGTACTTTTTTGAAGCCGGATCTCACTAAAATGCATGTAAACGATGTCCGGATCCATCATCCGACCCATCGTTGGTTAGGTAATCGAGAGACTTTTCCAACGAGTCCACAACATTGAAGATCTGGCAACCCTGTCTCGAGTTATGACCACTTAAGTGATATTTATGTACTTTTTTGAAGCCGGATTTCACTTAAATGCATGTAAACGATGTCCGGATCCATCATCCAACCCATCGTTGGTTAGGTAATCGAGAGACCTTTCTAATGAGTCCACATCATTGAAGATCTGGCAACCCTGTCTCGAGTTATGACCACTTAAGTGATATTTATGTACTTTTTTGAAGCCGGATCTCACTTAAATGCATGTAAACGATGTCCGGATCCATCATCCAACCCATCGTTGGTTAGGTAATCGAGAGACCTTTCTAATGAGTCCACATCATTGAAGATCTGGCAACCCTGTCTCGAGTTATGACCACTTAAGTGATATTTATGTACTTTTTTGAAGCCGGATCTCACTTAAATGCATGTAAACGATGTCCGGATCCATCATCCGACCCATCGTTGGTTAGGTAATCGTCACTTCTGTGCTATCTTGTGACAAACGCCATTTAGTACTTTTCGAGTAAATCGATTTTTAAAGTTTGAAGTTGATTATCTTCACATCAGTTACTGATAGAATCATTCTGGATGAAGCGATCGGTTCGTACACTATCACTCAACAAACGCTCCAAGTATGAACTCATTTAGTAACACCTACTATAAGATATAGTACAGAAAGTATACAAAAATCAGAAAAGCACGTGTCACAAGTGTGCCCTGAAAGTAAAAAATGTACTACGTGTCACAAGTGTGCCCAGAATTCCCATACAAACTAAGTTAACATCAAATTGATGTTTTTATGAACTTAAATAATATTATTTTTAAATCCAATGTTGTCATTCTTAAGAAACTACTTAATTTTTTTATTTTTTGGAATAAAAAGTTAAAATTTTCCCGATTTTCTTGGATTTTCCGGCTATTTTCGTGACTGCTGGTAAAATGGCACTAAAAGTCATTTTAATCAACTAAATTCATACAAAAATTATTGGAAAATACAAAAAATTTAAACATTCAACACGCTTTCAACAAATACAATCAAAAGAAAGTTGGAAACATCGAGAAAACCCCTGATAATCAAAGGTTTTCCCGCATATCCGAAAAGTAAAGACAATAACCCCGGATGGAAAATTATTTCATTCTAGACACAAACCTTTTATGATTTATGGCAGATCAACGTGTAACAAGATAGCACAAAATTTTCGAATTGAAAATGTACTACGTGTCACAAGTGTGTTTCTACGAATTAATTGAAAAGCTCGTTGAATGTTGATGGCGATTTGTATGGTTGTTGTCACAAGTGTGCCACCAATATTTGGATGGTGATTTGTATGGCGGTTGTCACAAGTGTGCCACCAATATTTGGATGGCGTTTTGTATGGTCGTTGTCACAAGTGTGCCACCAATATTTGGATGGTGATTTGTATGGCGGTTGTCACAAGTGTGCCACCAATATTTGGATGGTGATTTGTATGGCGGTTGTCACAAGTGTGCCACCAATATTTGGATGGCGTTTTGTATGGTCGTTGTCACAAGTGTGCCACCAATAATTCGATGGTGATTTGTATGGCGGTTGTCACAAGTGTGCCACCAATATTTTGATAGTGATTTGTATGGCGGTTGTCACAAGTGTGCCACCAATATTTTGATAGTGATTTGTATGGCGGTTGTCACAAGTGTGCCACCAATAATTCGATGGTGATTTTTATGGCGGTTGTCACAAGTGTGCCACCAATAATTCGATGGTGATTTGTATGGCGGTTGTCACAAGTGTGCCACCAATATTTTGATAGTGATTTGTATGGCGGTTGTCACAAGTGTGCCACCAATATTTGGATGGCGTTTTGTATGGTCGTTGTCACAAGTGTGCCACCAATATTTGGATGGTGATTTGTATGGCGGTTGTCACAAGTGTGCCACCAATAATTCGATGGTGATTTGTATGGCGGTTGTCACAAGTGTGCCACCAATATTTTGATAGTGATTTGTATGGCGGTTGTCACAAGTGTGCCACCAATATTTGGATGGTGATTTGTATGGCGGTTGTCACAAGTGTGCCACCAATATTTGGATGGCGTTTTGTATGGTCGTTGTCACAAGTGTGCCACCAATAATTCGATGGTGATTTGTATGGCGGTTGTCACAAGTGTGCCACCAATATTTTTTTAGAAATTTGTATGGCGGTTGTCACAAGTGTGCCACCAATATTTTGATAGTGATTTGTATGGCGGTTGTCACAAGTGTGCCACCAATAATTCGATGGTGATTTTTATGGCGGTTGTCACAAGTGTGCCACCAATATTTGGATGGTGATTTGTATGGCGGTTGTCACAAGTGTGCCACCAATAATTCGATGGTGATTTGTATGGCGGTTGTCACAAGTGTGCCACCAATATTTTTTTAGTGATTTGTATGGCGGTTGTCACAAGTGTGCCACCAATATTTTGATAGTGATTTGTATGGCGGTTGTCACAAGTGTGCCACCAATAATTCGATGGTGATTTTTATGGCGGTTGTCACAAGTGTGCCACCAATATTTGGATGGCGTTTTGTATGGTCGTTGTCACAAGTGTGCCACCAATAATTCGATGGTGATTTGTATGGCGGTTGTCACAAGTGTGCCACCAATATTTTGATAGTGATTTGTATGGCGGTTGTCACAAGTGTGCCACCAATATTTGGATGGCGTTTTGTATGGTCGTTGTCACAAGTGTGCCACCAATAATTCGATGGTGATTTGTATGGCGGTTGTCACAAGTGTGCCACCAATATTTTTTTAGTGATTTGTATGGCGGTTGTCACAAGTGTGCCACCAATATTTTGATAGTGATTTGTATGGCGCAGGGCTGTGGAGTCGGAGTCGGAGTCGGAGCCGGAGTCGGTGGAGTCGGGTCTTTTTGGGGACCTGGAGTCGGAGTCGGAGTCGGAGTCGTCAAAACTCGAACAGCTGGAGTCGGAGTCGGAGCCGGAGTCGGCTAAATTTTAAGAGCTGGAGTCGGAGTCGGAGTCGGAGCCGAAGATTTTTGATAACCCGGAGTCGGAGTCGGAGCCGGAGTTATCTTAAATTCAAAAAAAATATGTTTTTTTTATTGTTCAGTATTTCCTATAGAACAGCCTAATTTACAAAACATCTTATATTTTTAATTGATTAATCAGATGCAATTATGTTTTTGAAACTTTTTATTGTGATTGAAAAGCTATAATTGTGTTATTACACTATAATCACTAAATGATAACTTCTTACCCAAGTATGTAGTATCATAATTTAAAAAATAATAAAAAATATTGGTTATGTAGTCAGACATATCTAATTGATTCTTGAATGCTTCCTTTTGCCTATATTTATGTGCCCTTTCAATTCAAATTTGACCAAATTTCATCCAGTTATTTCTGAAAAAAGTACACACACCGTCATCTTTTACCCCGATAGCATATGTCTTGGAAGTTTTAAGTTAAATCATTTTTTAGGAAAAAATTACGAGGTACATAAAAAGATTAAAAATAGTAATCACTGTTTTTGCAAATCGAAAAAGAGTCACTGACAGTTTAACTTTTGTAACAAATAATCAACGATAATAACAATCTCTTACTTGGAACTCAACATGCGCATTTTGTTTATAACTGAGTACAAGAAAATCAAAGCGTTGCATTTAAAATAATTGAAACTAACAAAAAATATCAAAAGAAGTTGCAACAAATTTTAAAATAATCATTGATTGTTGATGTTGATGTTGATTTTAGGTAAACTATTTTGATATCGTTGCAAATTATCGTTGAACAAATCTCAAGAATTCAGTACAAAAATGAACTAATAAAAAATGTGTAGAACAAAATATAGGATTTTAAAATCAAAATATTATCAACTGGTACGAATTTTCTCATACTGTATGTCCCACGCCAATATGACGGAAGGTGATAATCATTGCATATCAATGTACCTTAAAAAAATGAAATATTTGTGACCTAGAAAATATTTTACTTGTGGATATTTGTTTTTTTTATCATATTTTAAGTTTTTTCATATATTTTGATGGAGGCGCAAGATCATTCATAAAGCTTCGTTTTAGGTGAAGATTCACGAAGTATCGTGCGCCTCCTTTTTAAAGTATATTAAATTTTAAAATTAAAATAAATTTAAAATTTCCAGGGTAAAATATTTTTCATTTCACAGATATTTGAAAAGGACATCTTAAGCGTCCTTTCCACGAAGAAATTGTTTAGATACATTGATTTGCAATAATAATCTCCTTCAGCCATGGCGTGATGTCCATGTACGTCTTAAAAAAAAAAACAAAAAAAATGTTTCGTTTAAAATTGTCATTTAAAAAACAAGGTGCCTGTCACTGTGCTTCTTACAAATGCCAGCCTGAATGTGAGCAAATTGAATTTTAATGTTCAATAGATCATTAAGGTCAGGTTTCTTTTAGTTATTCATTCAAAAATAACAATTTAATATTTAAATTTATTAGCCTTGATAAAAATATTTTCAAATTTGAGGTTAAGCAAATAAATCCAAATTTACTTACAAAACTGTTCTTCTCAAAATGCCTCTAAAACTGAAGATATTTTTTGATTTCTGTTTCCATAACGTATAAAACTTGTAACCTAGAAACTTTTTTTCCGTTTATTTACTTTACTTTACTTTTACTTAACTTATTTTTCTTGAGAAAAACATGACGCTTAGAGAGTATTTTATATAATCCTATTTATCAATGTTTTAAAAATAATTAACTTATAATAGTTAACTAACTTTTGAAACATTTAAAAATATGTGGAGTCGGAGTCGGAGTCGGAGCCAACCATTTGTTGAAAGCTGGAGTCGGAGTCGGAGTCGGAGTCGGCTAGAGTTGGTAGGCCGGAGTCGGAGTCGGAGTCGGAGCCAACCATTTGTTGAAAGCCGGAGCCGGAGTCGGAGTCGGAGTCGGCTAATCTGAGAAAGCCGGAGTCGGAGTCGGAGTTGGAGTCGTTTGAAATATGACCCGACTCCGCAGCCCTGGTATGGCGGTTGTCACAAGTGTGCCACCAATAATTCGATGGTGATTTTTATGGCGGTTGTCACAAGTGTGCCACCAACAATTCGATGGTGATTTGTATGGCGGTTGTCACAAGTGTGCCACCAATATTTTGATAGTGATTTGTATGGCGGTTGTCACAAGTGTGCCACCAACAATTCGATGGTGATTTGTATGGCGGTTGTCACAAGTGTGCCACCAATATTTTGATAGTGATTTGTATGGCGGTTGTCACAAGTGTGCCACCAATATTTGGATGGCGTTTTGTATGGTCGTTGTCACAAGTGTGCCACCAATATTTGGATGGTGATTTGTATGGCGGTTGTCACAAGTGTGCCACCAATAATTCGATGGTGATTTGTATGGCGGTTGTCACAAGTGTGCCACCAATATTTTGATAGTGATTTGTATGGCGGTTGTCACAAGTGTGCCACCAATATTTGGATGGTGATTTGTATGGCGGTTGTCACAAGTGTGCCACCAATATTTGGATGGCGTTTTGTATGGTCGTTGTCACAAGTGTGCCACCAATAATTCGATGGTGATTTGTATGGCGGTTGTCACAAGTGTGCCACCAATATTTTTTTAGAAATTTGTATGGCGGTTGTCACAAGTGTGCCACCAATATTTTGATAGTGATTTGTATGGCGGTTGTCACAAGTGTGCCACCAATAATTCGATGGTGATTTTTATGGCGGTGTTCACAAGTGTGCCACCAATATTTGGATGGTGATTTGTATGGCGGTTGTCACAAGTGTGCCACCAATATTTGGATGGTGATTTGTATGGCGGTTGTCACAAGTGTGCCACCAATACTTTGATGGCAAACTAAGGTGTAACGAATGTTACGGTGAAACGAATGTTACGGTGTAACGAATGTTGCGGAGTAACAAAGTACGGTGTAACAATGTTACGGTGAAACCAAACTATGGTGTGAAGAAATATTACGGTGTAACGAATGTTGCGATGTACCAATGTTACGGTGTAATCATATTACGGTGTATCAATTTTACGGTGTAACAAAAGTAACGGTGTAACAATGCTACGGTGTAACAATGTTACGGTGTAACAATGTAACGGTGTAACGAAAGTAACGGTGTAATGAATGTTGTGGTGTAACCATTTTACGGTGTAATCATACTACGAAGTAACGAATGTTACACCGTAACGAATGTTGCGGTGTAACAATGTTACGGTGTAATCATATTAAGGTGTAACAATGTTACGGTGTAACGAAAGTAACGGTGTAATGAATGTTGTGGTGTAACCATTTTAGAGTGTAATCATAATGAGGTGTAATGAATGTTACACCGTAACGAATGTGGTGTAACAATGTTACGGTGTAATCATATTACGGTGTAACAATGTTACGGTGTAACGAAAGTAACGGTGTAATGAATGTTGTGGTGTAACCATTTTACGGTGTAATCATACTACGGTGTAACGAATGTTACAGTGTAACGAATGTTGCGGTGTAACAATGTTACGGTGTAATCATATTACGGTGTAACAATGTTACGGTGTAACAATGTTACGGGTTAACGAAAGTAACGGTGTGACAAGGTTACGGTGTAATCTTACTACGGTGTAACGAATGTTACAGTGTAACGATTGTTGCGGTGTAATAATGTTACGGTGTAATCATATTACGGTGTAACTATGTTACAGTGTAACCAAACTACGGTGTGAAGAAATATTACGGTGTAACGAATATTGCGGTGTAACAATGTTAGGGTGTGACCATACTACGGTGTAACGAATGTTACGGTGTAACGAATGATGCGGTGTAACGAATGATGCGGTGTAACGAATGATGCGGTATAACAATGTTACGGTGTAACGAATGTTACGGTGTAATGCATGTTATATTGGTGGCACACTTGTGACAACCGCCATACAAATCTCCATCAAAATATTGGTGGCACACTTGTGACAACCGCCATACAAATCACCATCAAAATATTGGTGGCACACTTGTGACAACCGCCATACAAATCTCCATCAAAATATTGGTGGCACACTTGTGACAACCGCCATACAAATCACTATCAAAATATTGGTGGCACACTTGTGACAACCGCCATACAAATCTCCATCAAAATATTGGTGGCACACTTGTGACAACCGCCATACAAATCTCCATCAAAATATTGGTGGCACACTTGTGACAACCGCCACACAAATCACTATCAAAATATTGGTGGCACACTTGTGACAACCGCCATACAAATCACCATCAAAATATTGGTGGCACACTTGTGACAACCGCCACACAAATCACTATCAAAATATTGGTGGCACACTTGTGACAACCGCCATACAAATCACCATCAAAATATTGGTGGCACACTTGTGACAACCGCCATACAAATCTCCATCAAAATATTGGTGGCACACTTGTGACAACCGCCATACAAATCTCCATCAAAATATTGGTGGCACACTTGTGACAACCGCCACACAAATCACTATCAAAATATTGGTGGCACACTTGTGACAACCGCCATACAAATCACCATCAAAATATTGGTGGCACACTTGTGACAATCGCCATACAAATCACCATCAAAATATTGGTGGCACACTTGTGACAACCGCCATACAAATCTCCATCAAAATATTGGTGGCACACTTGTGACAATCGCCATACAAATCGCCATCAATATATTGGTGGTACACTTATGACAACCGCCATACAAATCACTATCAAAATATTGGTGGCACACTTGTGACAACCGCCATACAAATCACCATCAAAATATTGGTGGCACACTTGTGACAACCGCCATACAAATCACCATCAAAATATTGGTGGCACACTTGTGACAACCGCCATACAAATCACCATCAAAATATTGGTGGCACACTTGTGACAACCGCCATACAAATCACCATCCAAATATTGGTGGCACACTTGTGAACACCGCCATAAAAATCACCATCGAATTATTGGTGGCACACTTGTGACAACCGCCATACAAATCACTATCAAAATATTGGTGGCACACTTGTGACAACCGCCATACAAATTTCTAAAAAAATATTGGTGGCACACTTGTGACAACCGCCATACAAATCACCATCGAATTATTGGTGGCACACTTGTGACAACGACCATACAAAACGCCATCCAAATATTGGTGGCACACTTGTGACAACCGCCATACAAATCACCATCCAAATATTGGTGGCACACTTGTGACAACCGCCATACAAATCACTATCAAAATATTGGTGGCACACTTGTGACAACCGCCATACAAATCACCATCGAATTATTGGTGGCACACTTGTGACAACCGCCATACAAATCACCATCCAAATATTGGTGGCACACTTGTGACAACGACCATACAAAACGCCATCCAAATATTGGTGGCACACTTATGACAACCGCCATACAAATCACCATCAAAATATTGGTGGCACACTTGTGACAACCGCCATACAAATCACCATCAAAATATTGGTGGCACACTTGTGACAACCGCCATACAAATCACCATCAAAATATTGGTGGCACACTTGTGACAACCGCCACACAAATCACTATCAAAATATTGGTGGCACACTTGTGACAACCGCCATACAAATCACCATCAAAATATTGGTGGCACACTTGTGACAACCGCCATACAAATCACCATCAAAATATTGGTGGCACACTTGTGACAACCGCCATACAAATCTCCATCAAAATATTGGTGGCACACTTGTGACAACCGCCACACAAATCACTATCAAAATATTGGTGGCACACTTGTGACAACCGCCATACAAATCACCATCAAAATATTGGTGGCACACTTGTGACAACCGCCATACAAATCACCATCAAAATATTGGTGGCACACTTGTGACAACCGCCATACAAATCACCATCAAAATATTGGTGGCACACTTGTGACAACCGCCACACAAATCACTATCAAAATATTGGTGGCACACTTATGACAACCGCCATACAAATCACCATCAAAATATTGGTGGCACACTTGTGACAACCGCCATACAAATCACCATCAAAATATTGGTGGCACACTTGTGACAACCGCCATACAAATCACCATCAAAATATTGGTGGCACACTTGTGACAACCGCCACACAAATCACTATCAAAATATTGGTGGCACACTTATGACAACCGCCATACAAATCACCATCAAAATATTGGTGGCACACTTGTGACAACCGCCATACAAATCTCCATCAAAATATTGGTGGCACACTTGTGACAACCGCCATACAAATCACCATCAAAATATTGGTGGCACACTTGTGACAACCGCCATACAAATCACCATCAAAATATTGGTGGCACACTTGTGACAACCGCCATACAAATCACCATCAAAATATTGGTGGCACACTTGTGACAACCGCCACACAAATCACTATCAAAATATTGGTGGCACACTTATGACAACCGCCATACAAATCACCATCAAAATATTGGTGGCACACTTGTGACAACCGCCATACAAATCACCATCAAAATATTGGTGGCACACTTGTGACAACCGCCATACAAATCACCATCAAAATATTGGTGGCACACTTGTGACAACCGCCACACAAATCACTATCAAAATATTGGTGGCACACTTATGACAACCGCCATACAAATCACCATCAAAATATTGGTGGCACACTTGTGACAACCGCCATACAAATCACCATCAAAATATTGGTGGCACACTTGTGACAACCGCCATACAAATCACCATCAAAATATTGGTGGCACACTTGTGACAACCGCCATACAAATCACCATCAAAATATTGGTGGCACACTTGTGACAACCGCCATACAAATCACCATCAAAATATTGGTGGCACACTTGTGACAACCGCCATACAAATCACCATCAAAATATTGGTGGCACACTTGTGACAACCGCCACACAAATCACTATCAAAATATTGGTGGCACACTTATGACAACCGCCATACAAATCACCATCAAAATATTGGTGGCACACTTGTGACAACCGCCATACAAATCACCATCAAAATATTGGTGGCACACTTGTGACAACCGCCATACAAATCACCATCAAAATATTGGTGGCACACTTGTGACAACCGCCATACAAATCACCATCAAAATATTGGTGGCACACTTGTGACAACCGCCATACAAATCACCATCAAAATATTGGTGGCACACTTGTGACAACCGCCATACAAATCACCATCAAAATATTGGTGGCACACTTGTGACAACCGCCATACAAATCACCATCAAAATATTGGTGGCACACTTGTGACAACCGCCACACAAATCACTATCAAAATATTGGTGGCACACTTATGACAACCGCCATACAAATCACCATCAAAATATTGGTGGCACACTTGTGACAACCGCCATACAAATCACCATCAAAATATTGGTGGCACACTTGTGACAACCGCCATACAAATCACCATCAAAATATTGGTGGCACACTTGTGACAACCGCCACACAAATCACTATCAAAATATTGGTGGCACACTTGTGACAACCGCCATACAAATCACCATCAAAATATTGGTGGCACACTTGTGACAACCGCCATACAAATCACCATCAAAATATTGGTGGCACACTTGTGACAACCGCCATACAAATCTCCATCAAAATATTGGTGGCACACTTGTGACAACCGCCACACAAATCACTATCAAAATATTGGTGGCACACTTGTGACAACCGCCATACAAATCACCATCAAAATATTGGTGGCACACTTGTGACAACCGCCATACAAATCACCATCAAAATATTGGTGGCACACTTGTGACAACCGCCATACAAATCACCATCAAAATATTGGTGGCACACTTGTGACAACCGCCACACAAATCACTATCAAAATATTGGTGGCACACTTATGACAACCGCCATACAAATCACCATCAAAATATTGGTGGCACACTTGTGACAACCGCCATACAAATCACCATCAAAATATTGGTGGCACACTTGTGACAACCGCCATACAAATCACCATCAAAATATTGGTGGCACACTTGTGACAACCGCCACACAAATCACTATCAAAATATTGGTGGCACACTTATGACAACCGCCATACAAATCACCATCAAAATATTGGTGGCACACTTGTGACAACCGCCATACAAATCACCATCAAAATATTGGTGGCACACTTGTGACAACCGCCACACAAATCACTATCAAAATATTGGTGGCACACTTATGACAACCGCCATACAAATCACCATCAAAATATTGGTGGCACACTTGTGACAACCGCCATACAAATCACCATCAAAATATTGGTGGCACACTTGTGACAACCGCCATACAAATCACCATCAAAATATTGGTGGCACACTTGTGACAACCGCCATACAAATCACCATCAAAATATTGGTGGCACACTTGTGACAACCGCCATACAAATCACCATCAAAATATTGGTGGCACACTTGTGACAACCGCCATACAAATCACCATCAAAATATTGGTGGCACACTTGTGACAACCGCCACACAAATCACTATCAAAATATTGGTGGCACACTTGTGACAACCGCCATACAAATCACCATCAAAATATTGGTGGCACACTTGTGACAACCGCCATACAAATCACCATCAAAATATTGGTGGCACACTTGTGACAACCGCCATACAAATCACCATCAAAATATTGGTGGCACACTTGTGACAACCGCCATACAAATCACCATCAAAATATTGGTGGCACACTTGTGACAACCGCCATACAAATCACCATCAAAATATTGGTGGCACACTTGTGACAACCGCCATACAAATCACCATCAAAATATTGGTGGCACACTTGTGACAACCGCCATACAAATCACCATCAAAATATTGGTGGCACACTTGTGACAACCGCCATACAAATCACCATCAAAATATTGGTGGCACACTTGTGACAACCGCCACACAAATCACTATCAAAATATTGGTGGCACACTTATGACAACCGCCATACAAATCACCATCAAAATATTGGTGGCACACTTGTGACAACCGCCATACAAATCACCATCAAAATATTGGTGGCACACTTGTGACAACCGCCATACAAATCACCATCAAAATATTGGTGGCACACTTGTGACAACCGCCATACAAATCACCATCAAAATATTGGTGGCACACTTGTGACAACCGCCATACAAATCACCATCAAAATATTGGTGGCACACTTGTGACAACCGCCATACAAATCACCATCAAAATATTGGTGGCACACTTGTGACAACCGCCACACAAATCACTATCAAAATATTGGTGGCACACTTATGACAACCGCCATACAAATCACCATCAAAATATTGGTGGCACACTTGTGACAACCGCCATACAAATCACCATCAAAATATTGGTGGCACACTTGTGACAACCGCCATACAAATCACCATCAAAATATTGGTGGCACACTTGTGACAACCGCCATACAAATCACCATCAAAATATTGGTGGCACACTTGTGACAACCGCCATACAAATCACCATCAAAATATTGGTGGCACACTTGTGACAACCGCCATACAAATCACCATCAAAATATTGGTGGCACACTTGTGACAACCGCCATACAAATCACCATCAAAATATTGGTGGCACACTTGTGACAACCGCCACACAAATCACTATCAAAATATTGGTGGCACACTTATGACAACCGCCATACAAATCACCATCAAAATATTGGTGGCACACTTGTGACAACCGCCATACAAATCACCATCAAAATATTGGTGGCACACTTGTGACAACCGCCATACAAATCACCATCAAAATATTGGTGGCACACTTGTGACAACCGCCACACAAATCACTATCAAAATATTGGTGGCACACTTGTGACAACCGCCATACAAATCACCATCAAAATATTGGTGGCACACTTGTGACAACCGCCATACAAATCACCATCAAAATATTGGTGGCACACTTGTGACAACCGCCATACAAATCACCATCAAAATATTGGTGGCACACTTGTGACAACCGCCACACAAATCACTATCAAAATATTGGTGGCACACTTGTGACAACCGCCATACAAATCACCATCAAAATATTGGTGGCACACTTGTGACAACCGCCATACAAATCACCATCAAAATATTGGTGGCACACTTGTGACAACCGCCATACAAATCACCATCAAAATATTGGTGGCACACTTGTGACAACCGCCACACAAATCACTATCAAAATATTGGTGGCACACTTATGACAACCGCCATACAAATCACCATCAAAATATTGGTGGCACACTTGTGACAACCGCCATACAAATCACCATCAAAATATTGGTGGCACACTTGTGACAACCGCCATACAAATCACCATCAAAATATTGGTGGCACACTTGTGACAACCGCCATACAAATCACCATCAAAATATTGGTGGCACACTTGTGACAACCGCCACACAAATCACTATCAAAATATTGGTGGCACACTTATGACAACCGCCATACAAATCACCATCAAAATATTGGTGGCACACTTGTGACAACCGCCATACAAATCACCATCAAAATATTGGTGGCACACTTGTGACAACCGCCATACAAATCACCATCAAAATATTGGTGGCACACTTGTGACAACCGCCATACAAATCACCATCAAAATATTGGTGGCACACTTGTGACAACCGCCATACAAATCACCATCAAAATATTGGTGGCACACTTGTGACAACCGCCATACAAATCACCATCAAAATATTGGTGGCACACTTGTGACAACCGCCACACAAATCACTATCAAAATATTGGTGGCACACTTATGACAACCGCCATACAAATCACCATCAAAATATTGGTGGCACACTTGTGACAACCGCCATACAAATCACCATCAAAATATTGGTGGCACACTTGTGACAACCGCCATACAAATCACCATCAAAATATTGGTGGCACACTTGTGACAACCGCCATACAAATCACCATCAAAATATTGGTGGCACACTTGTGACAACCGCCATACAAATCACCATCAAAATATTGGTGGCACACTTGTGACAACCGCCATACAAATCACCATCAAAATATTGGTGGCACACTTGTGACAACCGCCATACAAATCACCATCAAAATATTGGTGGCACACTTGTGACAACCGCCACACAAATCACTATCAAAATATTGGTGGCACACTTGTGACAACCGCCATACAAATCACCATCAAAATATTGGTGGCACACTTGTGACAACCGCCACACAAATCACTATCAAAATATTGGTGGCACACTTGTGACAACCGCCATACAAATCACCATCAAAATATTGGTGGCACACTTGTGACAACCGCCATACAAATCACCATCAAAATATTGGTGGCACACTTGTGACAACCGCCATACAAATCACCATCAAAATATTGGTGGCACACTTGTGACAACCGCCATACAAATCACCATCAAAATATTGGTGGCACACTTGTGACAACCGCCATACAAATCACCATCAAAATATTGGTGGCACACTTGTGACAACCGCCATACAAATCACCATCAAAATATTGGTGGCACACTTGTGACAACCGCCATACAAATCACCATCAAAATATTGGTGGCACACTTGTGACAACCGCCATACAAATCACCATCAAAATATTGGTGGCACACTTGTGACAACCGCCATACAAATCACCATCAAAATATTGGTGGCACACTTGTGACAACCGCCACACAAATCACTATCAAAATATTGGTGGCACACTTATGACAACCGCCATACAAATCACCATCAAAATATTGGTGGCACACTTGTGACAACCGCCATACAAATCACCATCAAAATATTGGTGGCACACTTGTGACAACCGCCATACAAATCACCATCAAAATATTGGTGGCACACTTGTGACAACCGCCATACAAATCACCATCAAAATATTGGTGGCACACTTGTGACAACCGCCATACAAATCACCATCAAAATATTGGTGGCACACTTGTGACAACCGCCATACAAATCACCATCAAAATATTGGTGGCACACTTGTGACAACCGCCATACAAATCACCATCAAAATATTGGTGGCACACTTGTGACAACCGCCACACAAATCACTATCAAAATATTGGTGGCACACTTATGACAACCGCCATACAAATCACCATCAAAATATTGGTGGCACACTTGTGACAACCGCCATACAAATCACCATCAAAATATTGGTGGCACACTTGTGACAACCGCCATACAAATCACCATCAAAATATTGGTGGCACACTTGTGACAACCGCCACACAAATCACTATCAAAATATTGGTGGCACACTTATGACAACCGCCATACAAATCACCATCAAAATATTGGTGGCACACTTGTGACAACCGCCATACAAATCACCATCAAAATATTGGTGGCACACTTGTGACAACCGCCATACAAATCACCATCAAAATATTGGTGGCACACTTGTGACAACCGCCATACAAATCACCATCAAAATATTGGTGGCACACTTGTGACAACCGCCACACAAATCACTATCAAAATATTGGTGGCACACTTGTGACAACCGCCATACAAATC